>NC_057713.1:82680596-82726948 GCF_004010195.1 Chiloscyllium plagiosum | reverse complement strand
AATAGGAACAAGTGTAGGCCATTCAGCCCCTCAAGTCTGCGCCACCATTCATTAGGATCAGCAACTGGCCATTCTGAGGAAAGATAACATGACCCAAAATGTTAACTCTGATTTCTCTCCACAGATGCTGCCAGACCTGCTGAGATTTTCCTACAATTTCTGTTTTAGTTTCTGTTTTACAGAATCTGCAGTTCTTTCATTTTTTATTCCTTGCAGAGACTTTGGTGTGTTTTCTCCATAACCCTTGACTCTTGTACTGATCAAGAATCTACCTATTTTAACCTTAACTATACAAAGGAACTCTGTTTCTATTGCGATCTGGGGGAGGAATTCTAAGGGCTCACAACCTTCTGCAGGAAGTGTGACATGGTGGCACAGTGGTTAGCACTACTGCCTCACAGCACCAGTGACCTGCGTTCAATCCCAGCCTTGGGTGACTGTCTGTGTGAAGTTTGTACATTCTCCCAATGTCTGCATGGGTTTTCTCCCACAATCTAAAGACATGCAGGTTAGGTCAACTGGCTGTGCTAAATTGCCCCGTGGTGTTCAGTGAAGTGCAGACTGGGTGAGTTAACTATGTTAAATGTGGGTTAATGGGGATAGGGTAGGATGTTCTACGGAGGGTCAGTGTGGACTTGATGGTCTGAATGGTCTCTGTCTGCCCTGTAATGATGTTATGAGAAGAAATTCCTCCTTATCTCAGTCTTAAATTTATTCTGAGACTATGCCCTCTGGACCTGGACTCTCCCATGATGTGAAACATCCTCTCAGTATTTACCCTGCCAAGTCCCTTAAGAATCCCATAAGTTTCAAAGAGATCACCTCTCATTTTTCTAAACTGCAATGGGTGTTGTCCCAAACTGTTTAAACTTTGTTCTTAAGACAATGCCGGAGGGACCTAGCAATATCTATGGCAAAAGTTAATGAGCTGTTTTTGCAAATGCAGGAGTGGGGCAAGCATTGTCGTGCGTGCAAATTGAAAATGTAATTCCCAGAGGCTGCCACTGTACCCTGATGCCTTGGGAATCCAATACAATTTTCAGATGGAAGAGAAGATGGCAATTAAGTGCATCTAATTAACTGCATGTTAAACTTTGTGAGTGTAAACAACTTTTTCCATTTTCATTACCCACATTCCTAGGTCCTTTTCTGGATGGATTGTTCTCATCATAGTCAACCATTTTCACCCATTCACACTTCCCATTAGCACCCATTCTGCATTTATTTCTCTCACAGCTTATCATCAGCAATTTCTTTTCTTTTCTTTCTTTTTTCTCTCGGTTTACATTTACTTGATTTACTCCTCCCCCACACAAAAAAAACCAAACACCCCAACCTCATCATCAGCATTAATACCACCATTCACCATTTCCCAACTATTTTATCAGCTTTCCTTTCTTCACCTGTCTTCACCTATCCCCACTTCACCACCCTACCCCTGCAACACCCTTTACCTGCAGCTTCCCCATACACCTATGAAGAAGGATTACACCCGAAATGTTGACTTCGATACCACCTGATGCGACCTGGTTTGCTGTGTTCTTTCAGCCTCCTTCCTGTCTACTTCCTTTCTCACTGGCATACTATCATCCATCAGTTCATCTGCCTCATTGTTGTTCTGTCTCCCTGGGCTCCATCTTTGCCTATCCACTCACCTTTCCCACCCGAATCCTTGGTTTCAGCATATATACTGCCTTTTCCTAGCTACTATTAGTTCCCTACCTATCATTTACTCCTTATCCCCCTCCCTCCACCTTATATTCTACATATAAACCGACATTTTCTGAACTACTTTCAGTTCGGAGGAAGGGTTACCAAGCCTGAAACGTTAACTTTGATTTCCCTGCATAGATGCTGCAGACCTACTGAGCTTTTCCAACAAATTCTGTTTATTTCTCTATTTTCTAACTTATTTATATGATCTGCAATGCTGGACATTTTATTTCCTTATTTTTCTAATTTGTGTTTTCCTAAGACCTTGTACTGAAGATCTACACCTAAGATGGCACTGTGAGTGGTGACTTGTAAACTTTCCACTGCACTCATTTGAGTACTTGTGACAATAAAATTAATTCAGTTCAATTCAAACACTGATAGTCCAGCTCATGAGACACCTGAACACTTGAATGGGGTATCGGAGGGTTACTGATGTCCTTGGAACTTTAGTTCATTAAGAAGTCAGTCCTTTTAGGAGCAGACAAGAGGGAAAATAATTGATGAGAAGAAATGAAGAAACCATCCCAGCTCTGGTATATAGATGGGCTAGCAGTTTGTGCTGTGAAGTAGGATTGATTCAAGTTTATATGAACATAAGAAATAGGAGCAGAGTTCAAGAATCTGTCCATTTCTGTCCTAAAAGTAGTGAATATTCCCACCCGTATTTCCTTCCATAGCAGTAAGTTTCAAAGTTGCATCACCCTCTGAGACAAAAGAATTCTCGTCAGTCCTGCCTTAGAAGGACAATTCTTCATTTTAAAACAGTGTTCCTTAGTTCTGGACTGACCCACAAGAATAAACTTCGTTCCACATCCACTTTATCAAGATAATTCAAGATCTTAACACTTCAATCAGGTTAGCACTGTCTTCTAAATTTGAGGGAAAAAAGGTCCAGCATCAAACTAGTCAACTCCTAATGTATTTTCATCCTTCCTTCAATAAGGATCAAAACTGCATACAGTGTTCAAGATGGGGACTCAACAATGTCTAGTATAATTGAAGCATAACATCCTTAATTCAATGTTCAATTTCTTTTGCAATAAAGGAGAACATCCCATTAGATGTCTTCACTGCATACTACATATTGTGATTCATTTGAGTGAGAATGGAAGTTGTAGAGGCATTAACAATAATCTTTCCTGTCTTCCCTGAATTTGGGGATGGTGCTGGAGGACTGGAGAATTGCAAACAGTACAACCTTCTTGAAAAAGGTTGCAAGGATTTACCCAGCAATTACAGACCAGTCAGTTGAACATTGATCGTGGGGAAACAATTATTCAGGATAGGATTTATCATCACATGCAAAAATGTGGATTGATTTGCAAGAGTCAGCGAGGATAGATGACGGGAACGTCATGTCTGATTAAATCGATGGAGGCTTTTGAAGAAGTAACAGGGAGAATTGATGAGAGGAAGAGTATTGATGTGGTCTACATGGATGTCCAAAATGCTGTTGATACAGTATTACATAATATACTTGGGAGGAAAGTTATTGATCCTGGAATAAGAGACAGTAGCAGTGTGGGTACAAAATTGGCTGAGGGATAGGAAGCATAGCAATGGTTAAGGGTATTGTTTGGGCTGGAAGAAAGTTAGTAATGGAATTCCCCAGAGATTGCTGTTGGAAATCTTGGTGTTCCTAATAGATATCAATATCTTGATCATTGTGTGCAGAGGACAATTTAAAAATTTACAAATGACACAAAACTTTAGAGAATTGTAAGCGGTGAGGATACAAGATAAAACTTTGACAGGATATTGAATTGTAGAATGGGTGCCTAAGTGGCAGATGAAGTGCAATGCAGAGAAGTGTGAGGTGATGCACTGTGATTTAAAGATCATGGAGAGACAACATAAAATAAAGGGTAATATTTAAAATAGGTGTGCAGGAGCAGAGAGACTAAGTAAATAAAAGTGGCAGGAAAGGTAGAGAAAGCTATTAATAATGCATATAATAGTGTAGACTTCATTAGTATGGGCATAGATTCAAGATCAGACAAGTTACGATGAACCTATGTAAGACATTTGTTAGATCTCAACTGAAATATTTTGTAGAGTTTTGGACTCCACGCTATAAGTAGAATATGAAAACCTTGGAGAGAATGCAGTAAAGGTTTCCAGGAATGGTTCCAGTGCTAAGGAACTTCAGTTGTGAAGATAAATTGGAAAGGTTGGAACTGTCTCATTTGGATAGGAGAAGGCCAAGAGAAGATTTAATAGAATTTTTCAAAATCTTGAGGGGTCTGGACACAGCAGATGAGGATAAACTGTCCTCAATTATAAACAGATTGAAAATCAGAAAGCAAAGTTTGAAACTGTTTTGCAAAGGAGGCAAATGTGAACTGAGAATAAATGTTTTTATACAGTGAGTGGTTGGGATCTGGAATCACTGCTTGGACATATAGTGAAAATAGACTCGATTGAGGCATTCAAGAGAGTATTGCATGATTAGATAAACAGAAAAGTGTGCAAGGTTACAGGGAAAAGACAGAAGATTGACAATAAATTCAAGTGCTCAGGGAGCGAATGCACACATATTGGGCCCTACATCATGAACTTTAATTTTCCACAATAATCTTTGATGTAGAACCTTATCAAGTGCATTATCAAATCCAAGTACATTACATTTACTGGCTCCCTTTTGTTCATAATACATATTACCAAAATTGGTTAAACATGCTTCACAAAATAATGATATTTGTTCCCACTTAATTTGGGATTTTCTACGTGTGCAGCTATAATCTCTTTAATGAATGATTCCAACACCTTTCCTAGGACAGATGTCAAGCTCACTGGCCTATAATTTCTTGTTTACTGCTTCCTTTCTTTCATGAATGGAGGGAATACATTTGCTACTTTCCAGTACGATGGAACCTTTCCTTATTTTAATTTTGGAAAATTAACACCTTTGCAATTACATCCACATTTATACCCTCTTTTAAGATTCTATCTGAATTTGGAGACTTATTAGGTCACGGTTCTATAGCACACTTTGCTCAATACTACTTCCCTAGGATTGTAATTTCAGTAAATTCCTCTCTCCCTTTACAGCTATTACTGGAATAGCATTTATGAACTCCTCATCCAGGCCAGAACTGCCAATCTGATTTTTCTAGTTCATTAAAGTCTCCCTTGATTACAGCTGTCCCTTTAGCACAAGCACCAGTTATTTATTTTTGTATACTTTGTCCCACATTATGGTTACGGTTAGGGGGCTTGTAGACTGCTACCATTTCTTTTCCTCACCATTCTTCATCCCCACCCAAAACTGATACCACATCCTGATTTCCTGAACCAAGATCATCTCTAACCATTGCAGTAATTCCGTCTTTGATTGAAAGCTCTATCCCTCCAATATTTACCTAGTTTCCTACTCTTCTTGAATGTCAGAAACCCCACAATATTCAGTACTCGATCTTAGTCATCCTGCAATCAGGTATATGTATTGGCACTCAGATCATATTTGTTTACTTCAATGTGTGCTATGTGAAATAACTCCACAGAGGCCAGTGTCTGTCACCAAGTCACCATTAATTTACATTGTGAAATCTTTGACATTGCTCCAGCTCCCTCAGAGCCAGCTCTCAGAGTAAACAGAACCGCTAACACTCCTAGGGGTAGCATGGCGGCTCAATGTTTAGCACTGCTTCCTCACAGCGCCAGGGACCCAGGTTCGATTTCCACCTGAGGCAACTGTCTATGTGGAGTTTGTGCATTCTTCCCATGTTTATGTGGGTTTCCTCCCACAATCCAAAGATGTGCAGGTCAGGTGAATTGGCCATGCTAAATTGCCCATTGCGTTTGGTGAATTAGTCAGGGGTAAATATAAGGTAGGGGGGGTGGGTTACGCTTTGGAGGGTTGGTGTGGACTTGTTGGGCCAAATGGCCTGTTTCCATACTGTAGGGAATCTAATCTAATCCTATTTATATCTATCACCCAGGGCTCCCTGATTTGACCAGATTAACAGCCCCAATCAGGGAACCCACATTCTATGACATCCACCTGGCTGACCTCATTCCTGATGAAGGGTTTCTGCCCGAAACATCAATTCTCCTGCTTCACGGATGCTGCCTGACCAGGTGTGCTTTTCCAGCACTACACTTTTTAACTCTGACTTCATTACATTCACTATGCTATCGATTTGTTACTTTGTTATAAAATTGCAATGCGCATTTCGACACAGATCTTATATATATCTGATTTTTGTTATCTTTGTAGCATCTAGACTGTTGATGTATTCTCTCTGTGCCTTCCTGTCATTTCCTGACTGCCGTTTCCCATATTGCTACTTCCCCTCTTACCTGTCTCTACTCTTTGATACACCACATCTTCCCACATTTGATCCCTGCCCTCTTCACTTAGCTTAATACCCTCTCTACTTCCTAATTAATGCGATTCACAAGAACACTTGTCCCCAGTCTGGTTTAGGTGTAAACCGTTCCTATGGTACAACCTCCACTTTCCCCAGGATTGATGCCAGCAGCTGAAGAACTAGTACTCACAACTCTCATATCAGCCTTTCAGCTGTGTTTTCATCCATCTAATTTTATTACCCTACGCCAATGTACTTACACAGAGATTATAGTCCTCCTTTGCTGGATTCTGAATTGATTTTCCTCAATGTGTGCCATCAGTTCATGAATCTTATTCCAAATGCTTTGTGCGTTAAGGTACAAAGCCTTTAAGTTTGTTCTATTATTGAGTTTCCATACACTTTTATGGATCGATGATTCAATACAGCATTCATACATTATGCTCCTTCCTTTCATTTTCTGGTAAGAATCAACCCAACCATTAACCTGCCAGTCTACCTCCTCTTTTAGCTTTGATTTTCTAACTTTACTTACAACTGAACCCATGACCATTCCCCCCCACCACCACCATTTACTTTAAAGCTCTATCCACAGCCCTAATTTTGCGATTCAGCAGGACTCTTG
The DNA here is from genome assembly GCF_004010195.1 of Chiloscyllium plagiosum. Classification (NCBI taxonomy): domain Eukaryota; kingdom Metazoa; phylum Chordata; class Chondrichthyes; order Orectolobiformes; family Hemiscylliidae; genus Chiloscyllium; species Chiloscyllium plagiosum. The sequence goes on along the minus strand of NC_057713.1, from coordinate 82,720,294 downwards.
TCCCAACATGACTTATTTGACAGGTAGAATGTCAAATGCAATTTTAGCATTCATTTCAAGTGCGTGACAATACAAGAGCAGAAATATACTGCTAAGGCTGCATAAATCTCTGATTAGACTGCATTTGGAATAGTGTGAGCAGTTTTGGGCCCTGTGTCTAAGGAAGGATGTTTTGGTATTGGGAGTGGGTCCCAAGGAAGTTTACATGAGTGTTACCAGGCATGAAGGGCTTGTCATATGAGGAGTGGTTGAGAACTCTGGGTCCCTACTTGATGGAGTTTAGAAAAATGATGGAGAATTACATTGAAACTTACAGAATACTGAGAGTCCTGGTTAGTGTAGACATGCAGAAGATGTTTCCACTAGTAGGAGAAACTAAGACCTCAGACTAAGGGGATAATCCCTTAGAAGTGAAATGAGGAGGACTTTCTTCAGCCAGAGGGTAGTTAATGAGTCAAACTCATTGCTGTGGAAGGTTCTGGAGACCACATCATTGAGTATATTTAAGAAGGAGATAGGTAGGTTCTTGATTAGCAAGGGGATCAAGATTTACAGGGAAAGGCAGAAAAATGGGGTTGAAAAACATGTCCACCATGATTCTCTGGGCCAAATGGCCTAATTCTGCTCTTATATCTTATGGTCTTCTGATTACGGTCTTATATTTGCTTCATCAAGCTTCTGTTTTCAAATTATTTTCTTTATTTTGTAAAGGTTAGTGCAGACTTGCATTACGTTATGTTTGGTTGCACAGTCTGCCAATGGTTAACACAGACCTGGCAGCTCTGCTATTATGCCTCTGTTATTATGAATTCCTCGCCCACTCTGTGAAGTAACACTACAACTTTACATCCCAACAGTATGAGTCAAAGGGACTAAAAAGCCTAAACACTAGAGTCCAGTTCATTACTTCACACGATGAAAAATTAAGCTGACATCTCTACCCCAGGCATGTCTGAACTGCACACTGTCGTTGTTTTTTCCACACAAATGTATTGAGATTACAAAAAAAAGTAATGACTCCAGGAATTAATGTTACGCAAAAGAAGAGTGTCACAAACCTCAGCCTCATGATTAGTGTAACATTACTCAGAAGTGAATGACAGAGGAGGAGATTGTACACACTGCCCAGAAACTCTGCCCTTGTAAACAACACATTATTTTGGTATATAGAGTCATAGAGTCATAGAGATGTACAGCATGGAAACAGACCCTTCGGTCCAACCCGTCCATGCCGACCAGATATCCCAACCCAATCTAGTCCCACCTTCCAGCACCCGGCCCATATTCCTCCAAACCCTTCCTGTACCCATCCATGTACCCATCCAGACGCCTTTTAAATGTTGCAATTGTATTAGCCTCCATCACTTCCTCTGACAGCTCATTCTATACACACATCACACTCTGCGTGAAAATGTTGCCCCTTAGATCCCTTTTATATCCTTCTCCTCTCATCCTAAACCTATGCCCTCTAGTTCTGGACTCCCCATATCAGGGAAAAGACTTTGTCTATTTATCCTATCCATGCCCCTCATGATTTTATAAACCTCTGTAAGATCATGTCTCAGCCTCTGATGCTCCACGGAAAACAGCCCCAGCCTATTCAACCTCTCCCAATAGCTCAAATTCTCCAACCCTGGCAACATCCTTGTAAATCTTTTCTGAACCTCTTCAAGTTTCACAACATCCTTCCGATATTCTGACCAATAAAGGAAAGCATACCAAACACCTTCTTCACTATCCTATCTACCTGCGACTTTACTTTCAAGGAGCTATGAACCTGCACTCCAAGGTCTCTTTGTTCAGCAACACTCCCTAGGATCTTACCATTAAGTGTATAAATCCTGCTAAGATTGTTAAATGCAGCACCTAGTATTTATCTAAATTAAACTCCATCTGCCACTGCTCAGCCTATTGGCTCATCTGATCAAGATCCCATCGTAATCCTTCTTTACTGTCCACTACACCTCCAATTTTTGTGTCATCTGCAAACTTTAGAACACAAAAAATGCCCCACTAATAAAACAAATTCCAGTTTATTAATTTTTGATTTATTGATATCACAAGGCATTGGTTCACAGCAGTTTCAATTTCAGTTTAAAAAAAGCTGATAGTTGTAGCATCAAGTGTCCATAATGTGGTTAAAAGTAGGCTTTTACATTGATAATCAGCAAGGACCCTTTTTGTATACCAGTTGAAATGGTGACCTTTATTATTTTAGCAGTTATTTTGACTTGCTACTTCTGAAACATTCATTTCTGAATGATGTAAATAAAACTGTATCTACAACACTAGGGAAACCAATGTATGGTGGAGCTGCTACTGGTGAAAAGGCCTTTGACCCTACTTCGAATCGTCTTGCAAGGATGCCTGCCTTGAAGAAGTTTTCCTCCTCTCTCTACAACCTGCCTATCTTCCTTTCCACCTATCCACTCCACCCTCCTCCCTGACCTATCACCTTCATCCCCTTCCCACTCACCTATTGTACTCTATGCTACTTTCTCCCCACCCTCACCCTCCTCTCATTTATCTCTCCATCCCTCAGGCACTCTGTCTGTATTCCTCCTGAAGGGCTTTTGCCCAAAACGTCGATTTTCCTGCTGCTTGGATGCTGCCTGAACGGCTGTGCTTTTCCAGCACCACTCTAATCTAAACTCTGAATTACATACCCATCTCCAGTCTTCATGGGGCAATCTCCATTCTTAGAGAAAACGAAGCAAGCAAGTTAATGTTCTCTGAGTGATATTGTCTCAATTCTAAGAGCTTACACTCCTAGCATGGAGTCCACCATGGCTCACTCAGAGGAGAGTCAATCACAGGATGTAGTTCAGACATCTCCAGGCCCAGTGGGTGGCAATTGTGGTTTCTTGTCAGACTTTCACACTTGGAATTACCCCCTGTCCTGTACACATACATCCTAGGTTCAAAGAAATATACCTTTTTTTTAAATATGTGATTTGGAAATAAAGAGATGCCTTTAGATTTAGATAGGGTCTTATCACACCCATGATATTGTGTAAGTCTGTTAGGCTATGAGAGGGTTAATGTTGAAGATTGTATTAAGCAGGACACAATATGATCTTAAGGACTAGAATCGTAATCTCTCTCACGGTCTTCTCACAAAAGTCAAAGTATCACACCAATGTAACTTGTATCCAGCAGCTATCATGCAATAACCTGTCTCCTGTTTTAGACAAGAACCTTTTCTCATTAGACTACCACCAACCAGACCCTGTGGATCACTTTCAGGAAAGAGGTTAGTGGTAGCAAATCTACTGGATGAATAATGTGACGAATGAGGGGTGAGAATCCAGCAGACAACATGGTGCCAGCAATGAGCATTGCTTCATCTTGCAACTAGATAGCAAGCAGTGGAGCATCTTCAGATACAGCTTTTAAAAGTCTGTGCATCGACAGACACCAGCTAAAAGAACTGAAAATTTGAGAATGCTGCAGAGGAGAGACTCGTGGCAAGATTCTACATGGCAGAAGCCACAGTCGCTTGTAAAAAAACATTTTAGACCTGCTAAGACACATGCACAAGCAAGTTTGAGCTCGATTCTCCACACAGCTCGAACACCAGTAACACCTAAACAGTTACAGATTGCACTGGATGCATTAGGAGAGACCCCGAGTCATGGTTCAGCTGGAGGGCAAACAAATATCACGGGGTCTGTAAATAGAGATGAAAACTTTAGTGGGTAAAGGGAGCAACCTTCAAAATAGTGCAGTTACTAGACTGGATAAGCTAGAGTTTGAGTGAAGTACAGTAATTACCAGCTCAGATTGAGTGTTTGCCATAATAGGTGGATGCCCTGTGATAAAGGTACAGTAAGGGAAATCAAAGGTCACAGAGGCAATTTAAAACAAAGGCTCAGACTTGTGAAAACACACAACTGGAAATAAAGCAATGAAGGAGCAATTTAAAAGCCTTTTGTGGCACACTGGTAGTGTCCCTATCCCTAGACCAGGAGGCCTGAGTTCAAGTCCCACTTGCTTCAGAGGTGCATAATAACATTCCCAAACAGGTTGATTAGGAAAAATATGTCAAAGACTAAGAGAAGGGTAAAGTTAGGTGATTATTGACTCCTCAAATGAAAAAGCAGGCAATCCATTACTTTAAACTGAGGTGGGATGCATGTATTTAAACCATATGGAGGAATAATTGCTGGAAAAAAATTGTAACAGCTGAAGATATTAGAAGAAACACAGACAGCATGAATCATGTAAGGAAATTGGAATAAAATGGAATTTGTCTCCCAAAACTACCAAGAGTGGGATTCATTTACTAAAACCATTAACAGAACAGGAATACTTTACTAAAGCCACAGGCAGCAGGATTCATTCAGTAACAGTGTTATGTGAACAGGAAAAATCTATTATAGTTGTTGGAAAAGGCAGGAACTGCCATTTTATACATAAGGCAACAATCCATCATTTTGACTTCTAAAGCATGGAACAGTACAGCAGTAAACAGTAACTGCATTGCTCCCTTCAGGATTTAAAATGCTTTCAAGGAAGGAAAATAAATTTGGAAGACATGACAGCAGAAATAATTTTGTCAACAAGATTTAATTTCGGAGATGGATGATTTAAAACACTGAATTAACATCTTGGAGAAAATAATTCTTAAGTTCTAAAATTGCTTCCAAACTAAATACTAAATCAGAAGCTGAACAAGTGAATATACTTTTGCATTGAATTGGGACTATAGCTAATAGTCTCCCAGCTCAACAGAGCATCAAAAAATCAACAAATACTCTGGATAATGTTCTGTAAGTTTTTAACATTTATATTAACCTTAGAACATACAAAAGACTCGAAGGAGCAAGATTTAATACAGGAATTCAATATCAAGGGGAATTCGTAGTTAACTTCATAAATGATCTCTATAGATTAGTAGAAAAATTAAACTATGGCGCTATAAAGTCATATACTACCCAGGGGGTATACCACTTAAGATTAAAGCAAACTGCAAGCAACTCAGATAGTAGAAATTGTACACATACTTCACCATCAAAAGTTCTCACTCTTGAGCATGAAAACATGTCTTGTTCTCAGTTTTCTTCAAATGGTGAAAGAAATAAACCTCATCATAGAGTAGAAAAAAAATGACTGGTCAAACAACAGCCAGCTGTGTCACAACTGTTTGAGGAACAGCCTATCATAGAACAACAGGCATAAGAAATTTGAGTTAAGGAACAGCTAGTCAAGGGTCAACTGGGAGAAAATTTCCTAAGGCTTTCTAGACTCATGATGGAACCTAAACAGAAGATAGAATATATTGAATTTAGTTATTTTGACATCAGGGAATTGTTTTGTACTGACTTGGTAAAAATGTTTTCCACTCCATCAACAATGAAGAACATTCAGACTACAAGTATTGGCAAAGCTTGTGTGGAAAGACTAATGATAAGAGAGCTACTGAGTAGTTTACCCCATTCACTGATGAAACTTCAACTGATATAATTCAGAGTGCAACACAGCTTGATGAACAGATCCTGATAACAAATTCAAGTCTGATGTTGAATGCTGAGAAGGTGTAGAACACTTCATTTTTAAAAGATTTTCCCAGGAATAATCATCCATATCAGTGACTGTGGTAATACCAAGAAAGAATTCATGAAATCTGAGACTTTGGCCAATAGGGGTAGTGCTAAATTTATTTATATACAGAAATGTATAAATAATGATAATCAAAAGGTAAGGGTTGGAGGGAGATATCATGCAAGAGTGTTAGATTCTGAAATATTGAGGAGTACATTATGCACCTCCCAATGTGATGATGTCATATGAATCTGCATGTGAAAAAGCACCGTTGGACCTCAAATGATGAAGACCAAGCATTGAGGTCTTCCTCATAGTTTCTGTAACAATGCCTATCATAGAAATGTAACTTGAATCTAGTTGTTATCATGCAATAAACTGCATCTTGTTTACAAGAAGAGCCTTTTCTCATTAGACTACCAAATGTATTTCTCTATCAAAGACCAACCAAACCACATAGATCTCTATACAGAACCTAGGATAGTAGACAAAAATTAAATAGATGTATCCTTCCCAAAGATGAGCTGTGGTGAGAAATATTGGCTCTGAGACCTGAAGTTATTCCATTGCTTAAATCTACTAAAGCTTCATTATAACATTTTACCCAAAAGACAGTTATCTCTGACAACATAATAGCCCAGTAGTATAGGTTTGAACTCACAACCTTCTAATTCTCAAAGGGATGAGTGATACCAACTGAGAGAAGCAAATATTTAAATGTTCATATACATATGAAACAAAAGCAGAAATTGCTAGCAAAATTCAGCAAATCTGTGGGGAGAAAGCAGAGTTAATGTTTTGAGTCAGGCCACTCTTCATCAGAACTGTTGAACAGCAATTTCTGGTTTGGTTTCAGATCTCCAGCATCCAAAGTTCTTTGTTTTATCACGGTGAGAAGAATTCTCTTATTCAGTAAAACTCAACTTATTGGTTCATGGGCTGAGGTCCTTAAAATATTCATCCCCATAATTCTCCAGATATTGAAAATAGTGAAAGATTATTGTAGAAAATAAAGCTCTTAGTGTATTTTGGCATGAGTAGAAAATTGGTTGGCTAAGAGAAAGCAGAGAGTAAACATGAATGGGAATTTTTCAGGTTGGGAAGATGTAACCAGTGGTGTGCCACAGGCATCAGTGCTGTGACTTTCATTCTTTACAATTTATATAAATGACTCGTGCTATGCAAAATGTAATGTGATTAAAAATACATAAAATAGAACAATTATTACATTCAAATCCGTATTTGATGTAATTTTGAGTTAAAAATGAATTAAACTCTTAAGGGGAAACTTTTGTTTATATGCACCATTTCATGCTTATGTTAAGACCCCATGTTGTTAAACTTGAGAGGGTGCAGAAAAGATTTATAAGGGTGTTACCAGGACTGGGAGGTTTGAAATATGTGGAAAGATTGTTTAGACTAGGGCATCATTTCTGAGGCTGAGGGGTGACCTTACTGAGGTTTATACAATCTCTATAAACGTGCATGGATAGGATGAATAGCCAAGATCTTTTTCCTAGGATGGGGGAATCCAAAACTAGAGGACATAGTTTTAAGGTGAGAGGGGAAAAATTTAAAAAGGACCTGAAGGGTAATTTTTCATGCAGAGGATGGTGCATGCATGGAATGAACAAGCAAGGAAATGGTGGAGGTTGATACGATTACAACATTTAAAAAAGCATCTGGATGGGGGTATGCATTTAGAGGGATATGTGCCAAATGTTGGCAAATAGGACTAGATTAATTTAGGATCTGGTAGGAATGAATTGGATCAAAGGGTCTGTTTCCATGCTGTACAGCTCTATGACACTCTATGACTTGTATGATGGTAAACAAGGTATGGTGAGTGCTGGTGACAAAACGATAAGTAGGAAAGTAAGTTATGAAGAGTACATAAAGAGGTTACAAGAAGATATGGACAGGTGAAGAGAGTGGGAAAAGATGTTGCAAATGGGAAAGTCAGAAAATGTGAAATTGTTCATTTGTCCATTGTCCAATTATTTAAATGTTGAAAGTGCAGAGCTCTAAAGTGCAGAGGGATTCGGGTGTCACTGTGAATGAATCACAGGAGGTTACTTTGCACGTACTGAAAATAATTTGGAAAGTGATTAGAATGCTATCATTTATCATAAGGAGAATTGAATATAAAAATAGGGAGATTATGCTTCAGCTGTACAAACCATTGGTGAGACCATATCTGGAGTATTGTGCACAGTATTAGTCAGCTTATTTGAGGAAAGATGTAAATGTATTGATGGCAGTTCAGAGAAGGGTTTACATGACTGGAATGAGTGGGTTGTCTCATGAGAAAGGGTTGGACTCTCTGGGCTTGTATGCACTGGGTTTAGGAGAGTTGGAGATGACTTAAGAGTCATAGAGTCATAGGGACGTACAGCACGGAAACAGACCCTTCGGTCCAACTCGTTCATGCCGACCAAATATCCCAACCTAATCTAGTCCCACTTTTCAGCACTTGGATCATATTCCTCCAAACCCTTCCTATTCATATACCCATGCAGATACCTTTTAAATGCTGCAATTGTACCAGCCTCCACCACTTCCTCTGGTAGTTCATTCATACACGCACCACCCTCTCCTTGAAAACGTTGTCCCTTAGGTCCCTTTCGTATCTTTCCGTTCTCACCCTAAACCTATGCCCTGTAATTTTGGACTCTCCCACCCCAGGGAAAAGACCTTGTCTATTTACCCTTTCCATGCCCCTCATGATTTTATAACCTCTATAAGGTCACCCCATAGCCTCCGTCGCTCCAGGGAAAATAACTCAAGCCTATTCAGCCTCTCCCTATAGCTCAAATTCTCCAACCCTGGCAAAATCCTTGTAAATCTTTTCTGAATCATTTCAAGTTTTACAACATTGCTCCGAAAGGAAGGAGACCAGAATTGCACACAATATTCCAAAAGTAGCCTAACCAATATCTATGTCGTGATGCTACTTTCTCCCCACCCCCACCCTCCTCTAGCTTATCTTTCCACACTTCAGGCTCTCTGCCTTTATTCCTGATGAAGGGCTTTTGCCCGAAATGTCGATTTCGCTGCTCCTTAGATGCTGCCTGAACTGCTGTGCTCTTCCAGCACCACTAATCCAGTAACCAATATCCTGTTAAGCCGCAACACAACCTCCAAACTCCTATGCTCAATGCACTGACCAATAAAGGAATTCTATGGTCAACACCTTCTTCACTATCCTATCTACCTGCAACTCTACTGTCAAGGAACTATGAACCTGTGCTCCAAGGTCTCTTTGTTCAGCAACACTCCCTAGGACCTTACCATTCAGTGTATAAGTCCTGCTCTGATTTGCTTCTTTCATGTCTTTACAAGTCTTGTTTAAACCCTTCCAACAAACTTCAAAACTGCCTGCTTTTATGTCATCTTCAATCAGAATGACTCTTGGTTTCTTTCTTTCACCTAAGAATGCAGGGCCCTTCTTCTACCCTTGCAACAACAACTTGCCATTTATATATCACTGTCAACTCAAGAAAACATCTTCAGACATTTCACCACAAAATGCACATTTAAAATCCTGAGGGGAATTGACAGGGTAGATGTAAAGAGCACGTTTCCTTTTGTGGGAGAATCTAGTATTAAGCATTGCTAATAATTTGGGGCCACTGATTTAAAACAGAGATGAACAAAATTTTTTTTCTCTCTCAGAGGATTGTGAGAGTTTTCTTCTTGAAATGCTGGAAGCAGAGTTTTGAATATATTTTAAGATAAATTTGAGGTTACAGTCAAGATTTGCCAAGATTTTGTTGAACAGTAAAGCAGGGTTGAGGGGCTGAAAGGCCTACATTTGTTTCTTTTTGATATGTTCATAAGCGGCAAGTAGACCAAGCATTTGGCCATATCTTGATAGCTAAGATATCCTAGACTTAATTCCTATTTATGAATGCTGAGAATAAGATCAGGCAGGAATTCTGTTCAAGAAAAAGAAACCAATTTTTGCATAGGCTTCCAATGAATTGGTCACCTCAAGGGCCCTTGTCAATTAAGACCAGCAGCCAGATTCTCAAATAGTTGCAAAGTACTGCAGATGCTGGAAATCGGAAATAAAATCAGCAAGTCCTGGAGAAACTCAGTAAGTCTTGCAGTCTCTGTGGAGAGAGAAACAGAGTTAATGTTTTGAGTCCAATATGACTCATCTTCAGTTCTCAAATACTTTTAAAGTACAGTCACTATTGTAATGAAGGAAAGTACATACAACTGTGCACACCAGGAGATAAACAACCAAATTCTTCATTTCTGGTGATTTTGATTGAAAGATAAATCCCCACTTTCTTAAAAGGAACTATGAACATAGAGCAAAATACAAGTATGTTGGGAAGCCAGCCTTTCCACTACATAAAGTGAGCAAGTGAGGAACTTTGTCAGAGATACATTGTCAATTTTAATCTGTCAATTACTCAATTAGAACAATATTAATAGCTTTAGCATTTTACATATAGATTCATGGGATACTAGTCGAAAAATGTGGTTCTGGAAAAACACAGCAGGTCAGACAGCATCTGAGGAGCAGAGAATTGACATTTGGGCATAAGCACTTAATCAGTCCTGATGAAGAGTTTATGCCTGAAACGTTGATTCTCCTGCTGCTTGGATGCTTCCTGACCTGCTGTGCTTTTCCAGTGCCACACTTTTTGACTCTGGTCTTCAGCATCTGCAGTCCTCACTTTCTCATGGCAACACGGCGGCACGGTGGCACAGTGGTTAGCACTGCTGCCTCACAGCGCCTGTAGACCCGGGTTCAATTCCCGCCTCAGGCGACTGACTGTGTGGAGTTTGCACGTTCTCCCCGTGTCTGCGTGGGTTTCCTCCGGGTGCTCCGGTTTCCTCCCACAGTCCAAAAGATGTGCAGGGTCAGGTGAATTGGCCATGCTAAATTGCCCGTAGTGTTAGGTAAAGGGTAAATGTAGGGGTATGGGTGGGTTTCGCTTCGGCGGGTCGGTGTGGACTTGTTGGGCCGAAGGGCCTGTTTCTACACTGTAATGTAATCTAATCTAATGTAATCTAAAAAAAACACTAGCACTAGCCAGCAAAATTCAACCAAGAAGACAGTAGCAATTCAAGGAACTGAAGACACACCAGGGAAATATGCCAATGAATACTTAGTCCTGACTTTTCAGCCTGTATGTTTGAAAGAGCTTGTTCACAATGCTGTGCTGAGTATGGCAGAACTCACACCCAGCACATAAAACCTACAGGGAGAAGATAGCTTCCTCGACATCTTGAAACATCTTTGTCACAGAAGGTTCAGGATGTTGTGTCAAATAGTAGCATACATTGGCAGCCTGATGGAACAGGCCCTGCTGTCAACTAGGTCTTTTGTGTGGGGAGAAAGCAGCAATTGGCAGGAGGTAAAATAGAAAAGCTGGTGCTAACACAATGGGCCAAATGATGTCCTGGACAAAAGTGAGGACTGCAGATGCTGGAAAGCAGAGTTTCCAACACCTCCATCCCCACCCCCATTCACCTATTGTACTCTTTGCTACCTTCTCCCCAGCCCCACCCCATTTATCTCCCTACCTCTATTCCTGATGAAGGGCTTTTGCCCGAAACGTCGATTTTCCTGCTCCTCGGATGCTGCCTGAACTGCTGTGCTTTTCCAACACCACTCTAATCTAAACAAATGATATCCTGCTCTGCTTCTATGGAAATGTTTGAGATACTGACTGAGAAGTGGGGACAAACAGATGAGAAATGGAAGCATTCTGAGTTGACTTTCCACTTGCATATCTACTTTCACCATTATCACCATTCGCAACCAGCAATGAGGTGGAGAATGCTTTGCTCAGAAAAGTGAGGCAATGAATGGCCAAGACTACAATACTGTTCATCCAGTTTAAGGTGGCAGGTAAACCATCAGTGAATGTCAGTGAGCACTTATTTGATTGTTGTGTTTGATGGTCTCTACAAGTGGCCATTGTTTGTATGAAAAACACATCATGGAAAAAGCCTGCAAGATCATGCCAATCATCCCCCAAACCCTCAATCTCTTTGCAAGCAAACACAGTGCAGTTCGAATTTCTGCCAGTGCATCACACATTCTCTGCTGCACCAGAAGTATCTTGCTCATTGATGGCCTCATAACAAAACATCTGTGTTCAGCTGAGCAGATCTCAGAGTGTCCTTCACTCTCCATGCAGGATCTCCACAGCTGACACCATCTCCTGCTGCCTAGTCTTGTTCACTTGTGAGTTTATGTGCAAGTTACCAGGTGTAAACCCACAGCAAACCTATCCCACTGAAGTGTGAGGACCCGAGCCGTGCGTGAGTTCTGTTATAGCATATCCTCATAATCAGTGATACATACATCAGGATGTTGGTAATGTGCCATTGTGCTCACCTTTCATGCCCTGTTGAGATCAATGAACAACCCCCTGCATTGGATCCAGGAGGGTGGCACCCTCATTCTCACTGCTGCCTTTTGACCACCACCAACCAGTCCTTCTTGTCAGCTTCCTCCTCCTGTTGTCAGGAGGAAGGCACCAGCAGAACATTCAAGGAGATGTTGCTGCAACAATGCATAACCTTTGAATACCTACCAACCCTGGCAACATTTCTTTCTCTCTCTAGCCCAGCTCCAACTGCTCCCACATGTATAAGAGACAGTAAGGACTGCTTCCATGTGTATGTTTTGTTTGGCATGCCCCTATAAATAGTGGAGTTTAAAACTGTGCCACACAGATCTTCAGCAGGTCCACAGATGCTAAATGATTGAGAAACCCAGAAATCCCTTGTTACTACAGTATCAGTGGCAAAAAAGATCTGCTGATGTGAACTTCATATACTGCCACTTTTTTCATTTTATTGAACGCTGTTATTTGCCCATCCTCCTGGTTACCACTGCCAACAAGACTGCATGTTAAAACGCAGCAGGATAGAACCCCTTCAGGTCAGTGTCTCATCAAAAAAACATTAAGGCTACACCAGTGCAGAGCTTCTTCACAATCCATTTAAATGTGCTCAAGCCCTGTTGTGGGGGTCTGAACTCAAAACCTATGGACTCAGATGCAATTGTGCAAACACTGAAACAACGACACCTCTCCTTCCCACCATCATGACAGGAGCTCCTTTCATTATATAGATATTGATGTATGACTACCCACTTTCTTCAAAGATTGCCAGGGTCTCCATTTTATTGCTATTCTTTGGAATGGCTGATATATAACACCTCATCTGATGGAAGTAATAAGTTTAAATGTTACTGGTCGTCTATTGCAGTAGAGTTCTTCATACTGCATTTTGTTTTTCTGTATTGTGATATTGAGCAGAATGCAAATCTTATCAGATGCCTTTCATTGTGACTTTCTGACACAATTATATCTGTTTAGAGACAAAAAAAGCAGCAGATGCTAGACTCCAAGGGAGACAAGCAAGATGCTGGAAGAACACAGCAAGCCAGGCACCATCAGGAGGTGGAGAAGTCAACATTTCAGGTGTAACCCTTCTTCAGCACCTCAACAAACTGCGTACTTGCCACGACGTGGAGCTGTTCTTCCCTTGCCTCCACCTACATGCCTTCTTCTTCGACAAAATCTCCCAATCTTCCTCCGAAGACCCCTTCTCCCTCCTCCAATCTTCCCTATCCAACACGTCACCCCTGAACCCGCCAGCCTTGTACCCACCCTAGACCTCTTCATTGCCGAGTGACGACATGAATCGGCCACCCCAATTTCTTCACTGCCCCCATCCACTCCAACCTCACCTCCTCCGAATGCAGTGCTCCATTCTCTCCACACCAACCTCTAGTTCACCATCAAACCCACTGACAAAGGCGGGCGGTGGTAGTCTGAAGAACAGACCTCTATGTCGCAGAGGCCGAACTCTCCAACACCATATCCTACCTCCCCATTGACCACGACCCCACTGTGACCCATCAGGCCAAAGTCACTCGCACTTTCCATGCCCTCATTGCCTCGGGTGATCTCCTCTCCACTGCCTCCAATCTCACAGTCGTCCAGCCCTACATTGCCCGGTTCTACCTGCTCCCTAAGATCCAGAAGCCCAACTTTCCTGGCTGACCCATCATCTCGGCATGCTCCTGCCCCACTGAACTCATCCCATCCTACATTGACTCCATCCTCTCCCTCTTAGTCCAGGCACTTCCCACCTACATCCGCAACACCAACCATGCCCTCCATCTCTTCAGAAACTTCCAGTTCCCCAGTCCCCAGCACTTTGTCTTCGCTATGGATATGCTATCCTTATACACATCCATACCCCCGCAGAGATGGCCTCCAGGCCCTCCACTTCTTCATCTCCAACAGACCCATCCAGTCCCCCTCTACTAATACCCTCCTCTGCCTCACCGAACTAGTCCTCACCCTTAATAACCTTTAACTCCCTCCATTTCCTTCAAATCCACGAGGTGGCCATAGGCCCCAGCTATGCCTGCCTCTTTATCGGCTATGTCAAACAGTCACTCTTCAGCACCTAACAGGCACTGTGCCTTAACTCTTCCGCTGTTACATTGATGACTGCATCTGTGCAGCTTCATGCACACTAGCTGAACTGGAGCAGTTCATCGACTTCACCCACAACTTCCACCCCGTCTTCAAATTCACTTGGTCCATCTCAGACACCTCCCTCCCTTTCTTGACCTCTCCATTTCCATCTCCGGTGACAGTCTCCACGCTGACATTTACTATAAACCCACAGACTCTCACAACTACCTGGACTACACCTCCTCCTACCTAGCATCCTGCAAGAAATCCATCCAGTTCTCCCAATTCCTCCGCCTGCGCCACATCTGCTCGGATGAAGAGACATCCCATGCCCAAGCATCCGTGTCTACCTATTTTGAACAACAGGCTTCTCCCCGCTCTGTCATCCAGACAGCCCTCCACTCCACTAGTCTAACCTCCCCCCTCTTGAAACACAATGAGGACAGGGTCACCCTTGTCTTCACCTACCACCCACCAGTCTCCACATCCAATGCATCATCCTTAACCACTTCCGCCAACTCCAACTTGACTCCACCACCAAGAACATCTTCTGCTCCCCATTCCTCTCCACCTTTCACAAGGGCCGTTCCCATCGCCAATCCTTGGTTTGTGCCAGACACCCCACCAACATGCCCCCTCCCGAATGCCCACGTGTCTACCCCTGCAACCAGAAAAGATGCAAGTCCTGCCAGCACACCAACCCCTCATGACAGTCCATCCAGGTGAAACAGAGATTTACCTGCCTCTCCTCCAATCTAGTTTATTGTATGCAGTGCTCCCAAAGTGGTCTTCTCTACATCGGGGAGACAAAATGTAAATTAAGGAACATTTTGCCTAGTACCTCAACCGGGCATGCAGGGGTTGACCTGACCTCCAAGTCACTGCCCATTTTAATTCCTCTTCCCACTCCCTTTTCGATATGACCACCCTTGGCCTCTTTTGTTGCCACAACAGATCAGACCGCAAATTGGAGAAATAATACCTCATCTTCCTCCTGGGCGGTGTACAGCCCAGAGGACTCAACATTGAATTCTCCAATTTCAATAACTTCTCTTCCCATCATCTGATGCCCTTCCCTTCTATTCTTATCAACCTGTCCTTCTACCCACCTACCAGATTCATTCCTCCCATTGATAAACTAAACCTTTGCCTGTGTTCATCTACACCCACCTCACTACCCTGCCCCCGACACCCTCTTTATCTGCAGCTTCCACCACACCCACCCCCAGTCTTAGACTCCTTACAGTGGGGAAACAGACCCTTCGGCCCAACAAGTCCACACTGATGTTTTCCAAAGAGTTTCTCACCCAGACCTATTACTCTATATTTATCCCTGATTAATGCACCTAACCTACATTTCCCTGAACGCTATGGGCAATTTAGCATGGCCAATTCACCTAAACTGAACATCTTTGGATTGTGGGAGGAAATCAGAGGAATCCCGTGCAGATAAGGGGAGAACATGCAAACTCCACACAAACAGTCGCCCGAGGCTGGATTTGAACCTGGGTCCCTAATGCTGTGAGGCAGTAGTGCTAACCACTGTGCCACCCAACTCCTAATGAAGATTTACACAGAAACATTGACTTCTCCACCTCCTGATGGTGCCTGGCTTGCTGTGTTCTCCCAGCCTCCTACTTGTCTACCTACAATTATAAGATTTTGCCTGTCCTCGGATGCTGCCTGGACTGCTGTGCTCTTCCAGCACCACTAATCCAGTACCTACAATTATATCTGTGTCAGTCTAGGCTATGAGGCCATTTGATGATATTTTTAATTATTGAGTTATCAAACTGAATATTGTAAATATGGTGGTAAAGGCCATAGCATTTGACATCTGATATATGCCATGTCTTGATGAGTATATTCAATTCATGCATCCACCTACACGCTGTGATAGGTTCCCAGATTCCATTGACGTGCTCAGTAATCACACTGTACACACATTTAACTGTAGTTACCCATCCTGTGTTTCCAAAATGTTCAGTCTGGTTCTTATGTATCCTGCCAAACAGATGGTGAGAAAAAAAATAGTTGTGGACACAGACTTGTTATGAATTCTGATTTCATGGAATCATTCAACACTTGGTTACTTGGTTCAGTTTGTGAATAAAAACATAGAAATAGTTTGACTTCATTGCATCTCATCAAAGCCTCTGAATTTGAACCTCTGTTTAATATCCTCATAAGCTTCTTTGGTCAAGTTATTTTTTAAAAAGCCACTGTTCTCTAATCTCTTATCATAACTAAAGCTGCTAATGCCTGGCATCATCTTACCAAATACAAACAGTAATGTGCCCAGCACCAATCCATGAGGCACTCCACTAGTCACAGACCTCCAGTCCGACAAGCATCCTTGCACTATTACCCCCTGCTTCCTACCATCAAGCCAATTGTGTATCCAATTTGCCAGGTCCCCTGGATTCCATGTGATCTAACCTTCCAGGGCCGCCCACCATGTGGAACCTTATCAAAGGCCTTACTGAAATCCATATTTATTATGTCTACCACCCTACTCTCGTCAACCTTCCTGGTCACTTCATCAAAGAACTGTAACAAAGTGGCATGATCTCCCACTCACAAACCATGCTGACTACTCCTAATCAAACCCTTTCTTTCCAAATGCATGTATACTTATCTCTCAGAATCATCTCAAGTAATTTACCCACCACAAATTTTAGCCTTATTGGTCTATAGTTGTCAGGTTTTTTTTTAAACCCTTCTTGAATAATGGCATAACAGTCTTTCGGGACGTCACCCGTGGCTAACACTGATGCAAAAATATCAGCCAGGGCCCCCGCAGTTTCTTTTCTAGCCTCTTGCAGTGTTCTTGGATATATCTGGTCAGGACTAAGAGATTTATCCATCTTCTTACATTCTGATATATCCAACACGCCCTCTACTATGATATGGACTGTCCCCAAGATATCACCACTAATTTTCCTAAGTTCCCAAGTTTTCATGTCTTTCTCCATGGTAAACACAGAGGAGAAATATTCATTGAGATCCTTGCCCATCTCTTTTGGTTCTACACATACATATCCATTTTGGTCCTTGAAAGGCCCTATTCTCTCTCTAGTTACTCTTTTTCCTTTAATATACTTAAATAACCTGTTTAGATTCATCCTAATCTTCTCAGCCAAGGTTACTTCATGCCTCCTTTTTCCCCTTCTGATTTCCTTCTTCAGTAAACTCCTGTATTCCCTGTATGCCTCCCGGGATTCCCTTGATCCCAGCTGCCTGTACCTGAGCCACACATCCTCCTTTTTTCCGGTCAATGCATCAAGATCTCTTGTCATCCAGGGTCCCTTATTCCTGCCAACTTTGCCCTTCACTCTCAAAGGAACATATAGACCTTGAACTCTAGCTATCTCACTTTTAAAGGCCTCTCACTTGCCAGAGGTCCCTTAGCCTGCAAACAAATTATTCCAATCAACCACTGCAAGCTCCTGTCTAATTCCATCAAGATTTGCCTTGACCCAATTTAGAACCTGTGGAGACACATGGAGAATGCACAAACTCCATGCAGACACTTGCCCAAGGATGGAATCAAACCCAGGACCCTGGCTCTGGGAGGCAGCAGTGCTAACCATTAAATCTTGCTGCCACTATCAGAAGAATGTTGCAATACTTGAAAGAGTTCAGAAAAGGCTTACAAGGATGTTACCAGGGTTGGAGGGTTGACCTACAGGGAGAGGCTGAATAGGTTTGAGGCTTTTTTCCCCTGGAGTGTCAGAGGCTAAGCGGTGACCTTATAAAAGTGTGTAAAATCATGAGGGACATAGATAGGATGAATAGCTAAGGTTTTTTCCTAAGGGGAGTCCAAAAATGGAGTACAGTTTAGGGTTAGAGGGGTGGGATTTAAAAGGAACCTAAAGGTCAACTTTTTCACGTGTATGGTGATGCATGTATAGAATGAGCTGCCAGAGGAAGTGGTGGAGGCTGGTGCAATTACAACATTTAAAAGACACCTGGATGGTTATGTGAAAAGGAAGGGTTTAGAGGGATATGGACCAAATGCGGGCAAAAAGGACTAGATTAGACTAGGATATCTGATCCACAAAATTCTGGATTACCCCAAATAAATATGCCTCTTCTCACAGCATAGATGTGGATTTTTTTAAAAAGTTATCCTGGACCAACACTGCCATTTAGTTAGGCAAAGCCCAATAAAATGTTTAGCTACTTGCTAAATACAGAAGCCAAATACAGAAGTCTTCGAGGTTTACAAGGCAGCCAAGGGAATTTTCAAAACCAACTAACTCAAAGATAACTTTTCATGGCAATGAAGATCCAAGCCAAGACTGACAGCTTCCCCAAATGTTTGAAATGAGGCTTCTCCCTGAGAGTTCGGAACTTCCTGGTTGGGACAGATGCTCTATTTTTACCTCCACTTATCTGTGTTCAGAAACAGACCATAACAAGTTTTATTGACATGTCATTGACCTAACAGTGAAGTTAGCAGTCTTCATAACCAAACACAGTGAATCAGAAGAGAAAACAAGAAATATTTTTAAGTATTAATGACTGAATTAATTGTTTAGAACATGATGGAAATGAATGTGAGCCAACTAGGCAAGACAGATAACTTTAACAAATGTTCTTTTATGTCTTTTTACATTTTCCTTCCCTTCTGTAAATATATAAAAGAATGGGTCCCCATTTTCCTGATTTGCAACAGATATACAGGAAGTAGAGGCCGAGAGCAGTGTACATGCAAGACTGTTCTGCTGCCAAATAAAAAAAATTGTGTGCTTTGGAACAGACACTGAAACACCCCAGATTATCACATCTACTTATATCATGATGCAATTTTGCATTGCAGTTGCATGACACCTCGACAGTTTAACGCACTGTTTTCATGCAGCAGAAGACCAGGATTCCTGAATGTTGTTTTTTTGTTTCTGTAATCAATAACTCTTAAGAACTCTTTATATTTTTGTTTACTGTGCCAACAACTTTAAGACACCAACATTTTGGCAATGATCATTGCTCATACACACAAGCCACAGTGAATATGTGTGGTCTTTAAACACTCCCACTATACAAGCAAAGCAGAGACAGTGTAGCAAGGCGTTGGCCCTCCACCTCAGGCTGTTTGAAATGCCTGTGATACTGTGCAGTCTTTATTTTTGCTGATGCATATTGACACCGGTGCTTCATTCAGTTTGTGTGGTGGCAATTAGTGGCACAGGTGAAGCCAGTAGTTAATCTCCTCATTACACTTGTCAGACCTCCACCTGGACCACTGCATGTCTCACTGTGTTTTGTTTCAAAACAAGCCTCAATTGGCACTGATGAACTGCGGACAGCATCACAACTGAACTCAAATCAGCCCTTTAGTGGACTCCATACTATTCCTGATGAAGGGCTTTTGCCTGAAACGTCGATTCTCCTTCTCCTCGGATGCTGCCTGACCTGCTGTGCATTTCCAACACCACACTCTTGACTCTAATCTCCAGCATCTGCAATCCTCACTTCCACACTTTATCAGTCAGGAGCAGGAATGCTAGTTATTATTATCTTACTCCATCTCAGGACCCTAAGGGCAATTTCAATTTAAATAAAAACATTCATGGTAATATCTTGGTCACAGGAAAGGCCAAGATTTAAACTACTTACTTGTCGCCTGTGGAAACTGGAGTCTACATGGTTCTTTTATATGTTTTTGTTGTGGTTTGCAGTGTCAGGGGATAGGTTGTGACTATGCTGCAGTGAATCTGGATAAGGATGGCACGTTTCCTTCCGTAGGGACATTCACAAACCCATTCGATTTTTCTAACAATTCAATACCTTCATGGTCACCAGTACTGATACTAACTTTTTATTCCTGATTTATTTAATTCATTGAATTCAGATTCACAAGCTGTCATGCTGCCATTTGAATTTATAACTCTGGATTTTTATTCTGATCATGCAAAGACTGTTCTACCATTGTTCTATCCTAGATCAGTTATGCATATAGAATCAGACCCATATCCTGTTGTAAATGTCCCTCATTACCCATTAGATTGCCCAGGTTCAGAGGGGCAGTTCTTAGTTAACACTGCCATATCCCCTCCCAACCATATAGACCAGAAGATTCAAGTTCAACTTTGTATTGAATTACTTGATCTCAGATGGGGGTATAACAGGTGTCTGCAAAGGAAAGGAATGAGAAACAGCTGGAATTCTCACTGTAGCCCTATGATCTTGAAGGGTAATTGTATGGACGGATATAGGATGGGGACAAGATTAGGCTCCACTATGATGCCCTTCATAGGACATGGGCTAGCTTTTCAGCACGTGCCTGTGGGCTCACACTGAAGCAATGGTCATTCCAATGAGTCTCTTCGCAATTGTTGTTGCAATGGAAATATATTGCAGTGACAAATCTGGTCCTTCAGCTGAGAAGAAGAGAATAGTGCAAGTGGGTGAGACATCAAGGTCTGGAGGCATTGACTGAATTGTACTCTAATATGAGAATGCCAGAACATTTAAGCATGAATAATGATTTAAGGGAAAATCAGTGACCAAAGGATGCGGCATCTTTCCCCCTGTGACAATGGTAACAATTTCATGAAACTAACTCAAATATAACATTGCACTTTTAATGCAATAAAACATCTCAAGAAATGTGACAGAAGTGTTATAAAACTGAACTTGATTCTAAGCCAGTGAAAGAGATATTTGGGCAGATGACCAAAAGCACAATGGTGGAGTTACTAAACTGGAATTTTCCGGAGTTCAGAATAGGAGGAGTGCAGAGATCTTAGAGGGTTTGTGGAAATTAAAGATGTAATCGGGGTGAGCCTGTGGAGGGAATTTGAAAACCAGAACAAGAATTTTAAAATTAATATGCTGCTGAACTGGCAGCTAATACAAACCAGCAAGGGCAGGAATGGCTTGATGTGAGTTAAGACACAAGCAATGGAGTGTTGGTGACTTCAAGTTTATGGAAGGGCAAAGGTGAGTGGCCAGACAGGAGTGCTTCAAATTAGTCAAACCTAGAGATAATAAAAGAATAGACAAGGATTTCAGCAGCAGATCAGTTGAGGCAGGGCTGAGGCAGGTGGTGTTGCGGAGGTGGAAGTGGGCATTCTCGATGGCCCCACCAATAGGTGGTCAGAAGGACACCTTGAGGTCAAACATGACATTAGCCAGTTGCCAGGGAAAAGGGATAGAGTCAGCTAGAGAACAGTTTTTTTTTAGCAGGGACCAAATAGCTTTAGTCTGTCTAATATTTAACTGGGAGAATTTTCTGCTCACCAAGCACTGGATGTTAGATGACCATGTAGCTTCACAATTAATTTAGGGAAAACAGAGCACTTGAGAAAGGTAGTAGTGAGATTGAGCTGGGTATTGTTGGTGTGCACGTCCAAAGTTTTTGGATGATCCACCCAGCATATAGATACAATAAGAGGGGGCTGAGGGTGGATCCTTGGGGGTGATGCCAGAGCTATCAGTGTAGGAGCTATCAGAAATGCATTGCTTAGTGCAATAAAAAGGTCACCATTGCATACCAGAGCCCTAAGTACATGGAAATATGACATTTGTAGCACAAGTTATTTCTTGTGACTGACTGCGACATTAATTCTTACAGCTTTAATTTCTCAGAATTGTTCCAATAAGCTTTACAAGTGTATATATCTTTTGTAAGAATATTTGCAAAGAATGCTTCCTCAGCCACAACTGGTGTATTTTGTATGGGCATGTGTGCAAATGTTTATCTCTGAATTCCTGAGATGTTTTTCAGCATCAGTCTGAGCATAACGAGTGGATCATTTAAGCCCATTGTGCCTGGAAGGAGCAGGAATGTGCCTGTGCCTTGTGACAGAGCAGAGGGCCACACACACACACACACACGTCATTCCAGGGTCTTCCATGTCTCAACACATACTAGAATTATGGGGCCCTTGAAGCCAAAGCCACAATGCAAATGACAAAAACAAGGTTGGAGGTCAGCATACACCAGCACTCGTTTTCATGTGCTGGTGTTATATATGGTTAATGACTGGTGCCATGCTTGACAGTAAAATTCAAGGGTTAAGTCATTTACTCAGCTTCAGGTACCGATTACAGTGGGTGGGAACACACTCGTGATGGGTGCAGAAAACTGGATGTCGGTGAAATGTGAATGGAAGTGGGCAATTAAAGGAAGGGACAGAATAGTGACAAAAAAATCCTCTCAACAAGCTGAATGAAATCTCAATTCCTGGGCAGCATTTGCCAAGGGTGAAAGGGAAGTGCTAAGGAATAGCAGGAACAAGTGTAAGAGGAGAGGAAACCCAATCTGTAGGTATAAGGTCAGACATGGAGCAGGCCAGCACTGAAGTTTGATGTGTGCTGAAGTGAGGGGAAACTACATGAGGTGATTGCATGATAGATGGCTCTGGATGCCACTTCACAGAATTAACAGAAAATTTCCAGGCCTGTCTGAACACAGGAGTAGTCCCAAAGGACTTGAGGATTGCAAATGTGGCACTGTTGTTTAAGTAAGGAATGACAGATAACCCAGGACACTACAGACCTGGCAACCTGACATCAGTAATGGAAAACCGATGGCTGCCATAATACAGAATAAGGTAAATATACACTTAAAGAAAAATATACTAACATGAGACAGTCAACAAGACTTTGTTAAGAATCAGATACTGTAAGTCACAAACAAAAATAGAAATTTCTGGAGAAGCTCAGTTTGGAGACGGGTCAAAAGTGGTGTTCCCCTGGGATATATGTCAGGACCCTTGTTTTTTCTGATTTATGTAAATGATTTGGAGATGGATGTTGAGGGCAAAATCTCTAATTTTGCAGATCTGGGAAGTATAGGAGCAGAGGGACCTCAGGGAATACATTTATGGTTCTCTGAAGGTAGCCAGGAAAGGTGAAACTGTTGTTAAGAAGGCCAATTGGATCCTTAGGTTTATAAATCAAAGGTATAGAATACACAAGTGAGGAAGTGATACTACACCTCTACAGACCACATTTGGAGTAATGTGTTCAGTTCTGGGCACCTTATTTCAGGAAGGATGTTAAAGCCCTGGAGAGGGTTCAAAAGAAATTTACTAGAATGGCCAACAGTGCCATTAAAAAGTTCAGTAATCCTTTCTGCACTGCCATGGCAAGTGTCACACTCTTCCCTCTTCTACCTCACAATCTCTCTATCTCTGCTACTGCACCAAGTCCTATTCTCTGTCTCTCACTCAACCACCCACCTGCTCAACTTCCCAAGAAATACATGACCTCTGTGCCACCCACTCTCTCCCTTGGAGCACCCCACCTCCTCCACCTGCATCAACACTAACAGCCGTGCCACCCATGTCAATCTCACTCTATCCCTCCACTTCTCTCAGCCCAGGAGGAGACAGCCCACTCCATGCCCCAATGGGTGGACGGCTGCCTGACATTAGACTCCTCAGCCTCTTTGAGGGAAGAATCCTCAGCCTTGCAGGAGAAGACTGAGACTTCTTCTGTGGGGATGCCGAGATGTCCGTGTCCTCTTAACTGAGTAAGTCCCACTCTTCATTCCTCTGTAATTCTCCCATTGATTCCACTGGCAGGATTATTCATTACATACCACTTCTAACCATTGACTGTGATGTTTTCTCTCTCTCGTGTGGTTTTAAAGATATCACCAGCATCTCCACTACCTCCACAGTGAAATGGCTGGCATACCCAGAAGTCACGTGCTCTACCTCTGAGGATGTAAGTACTGAAGTCTCAGAAGTAGCATCAACAAGCCTGCCTCCTGAATCTTCCCCACATCCCCCCACCCCGGTACTGATACCTCAGTCAGAATGTCCTGTTCAGAAGGTTTGGGAACACAATTTGGTGAGCACTTCACTGTGTCAACTCTGGCCCCCAGCACTTGGGAGGTCTTCCAGAGACCAGGTACCTACTCAGCCCCACATGGGAGAGGACCTTGTGATGTCATTTATTAGGGATGTCATCCTCAGTACAGACAGTGATGTGGGACACAATGGCTCTTGTTACCCAGAAGCTGCAGCACTGCAGTGAGTCATGTAACCATCTGGCTGCCTCCATGGACAGGTTGGCAGCTGGCATGGTCAGCCAGGCCCAGCATCCTCAGGGTCTATTGGAGAGGCACAAGCTCCTACCCAATGCCCAAGTGATTGGACCTCAGGATCGAAAGCATGACTGCAGAGGGACAGAGAAGCTGGCTGTCACTTCCTCACAAGGAGACATGGCAATGCCAACAGGCACACAGCCAGAGGAGGAACCACACACAGCTCCCTCAGAAGTCTTCTCCCAGGACATTCCAGAGGTGGCCGGGCCCTCCAGCTCCATCCTGATTGCCCCCTTTGGAAGTTCACGCTGAGGAGGATCCCCTTCCTCAGAAGCTTCCAGCATGTCTGGCCCATCCAGATACTGACGCCCCTTGAGATTGCCCAACCTCACGTCCAAGGCCAACAGATTTCACTACCGAGCATGCTCCCTGTACCCATACCGTAGAACCAGGGAGTACAGTATGATGTTATGGAGGGAGAGGGAGCAGAAAATTTCTTGTGGGCACTTTAGTGGCCTGGATGACAATGCACTGTCCTATGATTGGTTACATTTCTATAAATTGCACTATTTTGACCTTACATCAGGGCGTTTGAGTTTCTGCCAATGTAACTGTGCCAGGATGATACCTAACTCCATGTCCATACAGGATATACCATGGATCGGTGTCTGTGTTGAGAATCTACTGCAGCATCTGGAGGTAAGAGGAATAGGCTATGCATTTAGCTGACAACACTGGCCTTCATAGTCAGCCATCAAAAGTCTTTCTGAAAAAGGGTTACTGGACCCGAAATGTTAACTTTGATTTCGCTCCCCACAGGTGCTGCCAGGCCTGCTGAAATTTTTCAGCAATTTCTGTTTTTGATCCCTGTTGGGATCCCTCTACCAGTAAAACCTAACACACCGTATGCCTTCTTACAGCACTATCAACCTGGATGGCAACTTTCAGGGATCTATGTACATGGACTCCAAGATCCCTCTGCACATCCACACTACCAAGAATCTTTCCATTGACCCAGTACTCTGCCTTCCTGTTATTCTTCCCAAAGTGCATCACCTCACATTTAGCTGCATTGATCTCCATTTGCCACCTCTCAGCCCAATTCTGCAGTTTATCCAAGTCCCCCTGCAACCTGTAACATTCTTCCACACTGTCCACTACTCCACCAACTTCAGTTTCATCTGCAATCTTACTAACCCATCCACCTATGCCTGCGTTGAAGTAATTTATAAAAATGACAAACACCAATGGACCCAAAACAGAACCTTGTTGCACATCACTAGTATTTGGACTCCAGACTGAATATTTTCCATCAACCACCACACGCTGCCTTCTTACAGAAAACCAGTTTCTAATCCAAACTGCTAAATAACCCTGAACCCCATGCTTCTGCATTTTCTACAACAACCTACCATGTGGAATCTTATCACATGCTTTACAAAAGTCCATGTACACCACATCAACTGCCCTACCCTCATCCACATGCTTGGTCATCTTCTCAAAAAACCCAATGAGGTTTGTGAGACATGACCTGCCCTTGACAAAACCATGTTGACTATCTGCGATCAAATTGTTGCCGGCTAGATGATTATAAATTCTATCCCTTATAATCCTTTCCAAAACGTTTCCTACAACAGATGTAAGGCTCACTGGTCTATAATTACCTGGATCATCTCTACTGCCCTTCTTGAACAAGGATACATTTGCAATCCTCCAGGCCTGTGGTACTAAACCTGTAGACAATGACGACTCAAATATCGAAGCCAAAGGCTCCAATACCTCCTCCCTAGATTCCCAGAGAATATTCGGATAAATCCCATCCGGCCCAGGGGACTTGTGTACATTCACTCCTTCTAGAATTGATAACACCTTTACTTTACTAACCTTGATCCTTTCTAGTCTAACATCTTGTATCTCATTCCTCTTCTCTACAATATTCTCCTTTTCCTGAGTGAAAACCAATGAGAAATATTTGTATAGCACCTATCTCATCTCTCCAGGATCCACACACAACTTCCCACTTCTGTCTTTGACTGGTCCTATTCCTACCCTAGTCATCCTTTTATTCCTCACATACTATAGATGGTTATCGTGGATGGACTTGATAGACTGAGAATTGCTGACCCCCTTGGGCACCAGGCCGAGAAGTGCCAAGAACCCTGACTAATACCTGTGCATCTCCTCAGCAACATTAGTCCTGGTCTCCAGACTTGCTGCTGTGGAGGCTCTCGACTGACTGTGACCCACTCTCCAGATGCAGAGGCAGGAGAACACTCTGAGCATGGTCAAAGCCCTGGATTGATGCCCCTTAAGTTGCTGTCCCAGGACCCCCTGGGTCAAGGGTGGAGTTGGCTGAGGAATACCCCTCATGGCATAGGGACATGGCTGCCAGCTTGAAGCACTGGCAGTGTGTTTGCCATGTAAAGTGCTGACACATGGAGCTGCTATGAGATTGACATAGCACACTGCCATACAGCAGGATGTCCCCTTGACTGAGAACTGCTGACCTGCAAGACCTGCTACCCTGGTTGTCTGACTACATTAATTGGCACAGAACATAAGACCAGAGTGATGCAAGCATGCAGGTAGGTACTAAGTGAGGGAGTGCTAAGAAAGTGAGAACAGCCCTGAGATGAAACTTGGTTCAATCCAGGGTGCCTGTCCATCTTTGCAAAGTGTCCTTGCAGCAGCCTTCCAACACTAATTGCCGGTGCACCCTGCAATGCATGGCAGTGCGTTCTGACTATCCTGCAAATGGATCAGTGGTACCACGACAATTGGAAAAGTTTGGTAAATATCACATGTCAATGTCCTGATAAGGGCTGCATGCAACTGGTGCCCTGGATTGTGCCCAGAGATGTTGTTTGATGCTGAGCAACATGGAAGCCAATAGCGTTCTGACTTGACCAGACACCCACTTTGACTCCATCTTGGGAATTCTCGCTGCCTAGTCTATGTTTGTTAAACTAGGAAGCTGAATGCTAATGAGGACAGTTGAGCTGTTAAGACATTTAACAAACTCTAATCCCTCTTAACTGGCAACTTTCACTGCTGAGGGGGACAAAGCTCACCTGGCAAAACCATTAAAGAAAAAGGCGGACAATTCACACTAAGACACAAAACTCATTGGAGAGCTGGTACAGCCATGATGGAGTGAACAGCCTCCTTCTTGTGCTGTAGAAATGCTGTGATTCTCTGGTCTCATTTCACAGCAGCATTTGGTATGCCCTGTATATCAATAAATCGATTATTGTCAAAATTTCAATTACTTTTGTTCAATGTCCTTCTGCTGAGTTGTTTCTTTTTAAAAAAATTTTAAGAGTTATTAAAAACCTCAATGAAAAGTAAACGTTAATTCTTTGAAGTAGGCTGGACTGTATGTTCTTTCATGTTTGTACTTGAAGCTGGTTAATCCTGATTTGCCCTCGTAAACATGTCTCATCTGGAATCAGGAAGTGTCACCTGTTTGTCTTACCTTTACCCTGTTTATTGCAACTGGTAGAGCCACTGTGACATCAGTTCACCAACCATTAACTAAACAGTCTCCGGACTGTGAATACTCGGCTGTAATTATCAGCAAACACAATTTTCTGAAGCGTACTTTCATTTTGCATCGACAGGAGGTTATAAGTGTTGAGGGTAGTAAGCTGTGCCAGACTAGCCCTTTGCCACCCTCTTCAGCGTTCTGAAACACACAAAGTGGCTTTGCACTTGCTCTGCACTTTTCTTAAAGGAAAATGGGCCACAACCAAAGATGAAGTGTTGGTACATTATTACCCAATGTTTGGGGAAAAACAGTAAAGAAAACAGTAAGACTTGGGAATGAAAAACAAACACAGAAGACTATGTGGAGAAACTCCACAAGTCCAACAGCATCTCTGGAGAGAGAAACAGAGTTAATGTTTCGAATACGGTGTGACTGTTTTTCAGAACTGAAAAGTGTGTTGATAAATAGATTATGTTGTATACTTTTGACAGAGACAAAGGAGGAGCAAGACATTATGTAGAGGTTAGTGCAGAAGTCAAGGGGTTGTTAGATTAGATTAGATTACTTACAGTGTGGAAACAGGCCCTTCGGCCCAACAAGTCCACACCGACCCGCCGAAGCGCAACCCACCCATACCCCTACATTTACCCCTTTAACCTAACACTACGGGCAATTTAGCATGGCCAATTCACCTGCACATCTTTGGACTGTGGGAGGAAACCGGAGCCCCCGGAGGAAACCCACGCAGACACGGGGAGAATGTGCAAACTCCACACTGTCAGTCGCCTGAGTCGGAAATTGAACCCGGGTCTCTGGCGCTGTGAGGCAGCAGTGCTAACCACTGTGCCACTGTGCCGCCCTAGTAGTGAGAGTAATAGAGTCATACAGCACGGAAACAGACCCTTCAGTCCAACCGTCCGTGACATTCAGACATTCCAATTTGACTTAGTCCCATTTGCCAGCATTAGTCCCATATCACTCTAAACCCTTCCTATTCATATATCCATCCAAATGCCTTTTAAATGTTGCAATTTTAGCCACCTCCACTATTTCCTCTGGCAGCGCTTTCCATGCATGAACCACTCTCAACGTGAAAAAGATACCCCTCAGGTCCTTCTTAAATTTTTCCCCTCCCATCTTAAACCTATACCCTCTAATTTAGGACTCTACCTTTGGAAAAATATCTTGGCTTTCACCCTATCCATGTCCATCTTGATTTTATACATTTCCATAAGGTCACCCCTCAGCCTCCAATGCTCCAAGGAAAAAAGCCTCAGCCTTTCCAGCCTCTCCCAATTAATTCAAACTTTCCAGTCCAGGCACCATTCTTGTAAATCGTTTCTGCACCCTGTCAAGTTTAACAATATCCTTCCTATAGAAGAGTGACCAGACTTGAATGCAGTATTCCAAAAGCGGCCTCTCCAATGTCCTGTAGAGCTGTAACATCACCTCCCAACTCCTGTAATCAGTGCACTGACCAATGAAGTTAACTGTGCTAAATGCCTTCTTCACCACCCTGTCTACCTGCAATTACATTTTTAAGAAACTATGAGCCTGCACTCCAAGGTATCTTTGTTCAGCAACACTCCCCAGGACCCTACTACAGAAGAGCCTTGATTATCCGAATATCAGATTACCCGGCAAGATCACAAGGTCCAGATGCTTGGCTAAACTATGTTATCTGGCATTCGATTATCCGGAATTCGATTAACTAAACGAAATAGTGCCCGCCCAGGTCCTTCGGATAATCAAGGTTCCTCTGTATTAAGTCCTGTCCTGATTTGCTTTTCCAAAATGGGACATCTCACATTTATCTAAATTAAACTCTATCAGCCACTCCTCAGCCCATTGGCCTATCTAATCAAGATCCTGTTGCACTCTGAGGTAACCTTCTTTGCTGTCCACTACTCGAACAATTTTGATGTCATCTGCAAACTCGCAAACTATACCTCCTATGTTCACATCCAAATCATTTATATAAATGACAAAATTCAGTGGACCCAGCACCCATCCTTGTGGCACACCACTGGTCACAGGCCTTTAGTTTGAAAAACAACCCACCACCACCACACTCTGTCATCTACCTTCAAGCTAACTGGCTAGCTCCCCTGCATCCCATTTGATCTAACCTTACTAACTAGAC
Organism: Chiloscyllium plagiosum; assembly: GCF_004010195.1. NCBI lineage: Eukaryota > Metazoa > Chordata > Chondrichthyes > Orectolobiformes > Hemiscylliidae > Chiloscyllium > Chiloscyllium plagiosum. The sequence continues at coordinate 82,690,649 of NC_057713.1, read as the reverse complement.
TACCATGTGGAACCTTGCCAAATGCTTTGCTGGAGTTCCATAGACAACGTCAATCCCTCTGCTTTATTCATCTTCTTTGCACCTCTTCAAAAAACTCAATCAAGTTTGTGAGACATGATTTCCCACGCGGAGAAAGTGAGGTCTGCAGACGCTGGAGATCAAAGCTGAAACTTTATTGCTGGAACAGCACAGCAGGTCAGGCAGCATCTAGGGAACAGAAGATTCGACGTTTCGGGCACATGCCCTTCTTTCCCACGCACAAAGCTATGTTTACTATCCCTTATTAGTCCTTTCCTTTCCAAATGTAAGTAACTATGTCCCTCAGAATCCCTTCCAACAACTTAACTACCACTGATGTCAGGCTCACCAGTCCATTGTTTCCTAGCTTTTCCTTACAGCCTTTCTTAAACATTGTGGCCACATTAGCCAATGTCCAGTCTTCTGACACCTCACCCATTGCTATTGATGGTACAATATCTCAGTAAAGGCCCAGCAACCTTTTCCTTAGCTTCCCACAAAGTTCTGGGAAACACTGATCAGGTCTCAGCGACCTATCTACCTTAATGCATTTTAAAATGTTCAGCACTTCTTTGAGAGGGAAAAAATGTAACAGGGTGCAAATTGATGTGTGAAAGGTAGATAATTAGTCCTTACTATTAAGACTTGGAAATGAATTTACTGGTCATAACAGAACTCCAAATTGGGGTATATAGGATGAATTGGACCAGTAAAGTTCCATACTCAAGTGTTTCCTTCTGGGCTGCTGTAAGTCATCAATTAAAGCACTTTGTAGGCTCCAACTACTGGAGAAAAATCAAGAAGTGAGGGTTGAAAATGTAAACTGCCAATAAGTGGATTCAAAGCAAGGTTATCGGCTTTGCTGTCCATGAGATATTGTTGTCACTGATTAGATAGGTGTAAAAGGTGAGACAATCTGTGAAGCAAATAGGATATTTTTCTGACTGAGGACCTTAAAGGATAAGATCTCAGGAGTCAAAAGTGATGGGCATGTTTTTTGCCAAATGGGGAATTTGGTAAGCAGGGAACCTCAGGCATAGTGGGCTGAAAGCCTGCCTGGCTGTGTCTACAGCTATTACAATGCAAGTATTCCTTTGAGAGGAAATGATTTGGAGGTGCCAGTGTTTGACTGGGGTGGATAAAGTTAAAAATCACCCAACATCAGGTTATAGTCCAACAAGTTTATTTGGAAGCACTCGCTTTCAAGGCACTGCCTCAACCACCTGATGAAGAGGCAACGCCTCAAAAACTAGTGCTTCCAAATAAACCTGTTGGACTATAACCCTGGTGTTGTGTGATTAGATTAGATTCCCTAAAGTATGGAAACAGGTCCTTCGGCTCAACAAGTCCACACCGACTCACCAAAGAGGATTTTTAACTTTGAGAGGAGAGCACTGCCTGTTTGTTCATTACTAATGCTGTCTTCTATTCAGATCCACTGTTGGCCAACAAGCTGAAGAACATCCACAGTCAATTCACAGTGGCCTCGGGAGCCAATGTGAACCATAGCAAGAGAAAGGCCACATGCTTTAAGAACTGGATTCACTGGTCCTTTCACTATCAGGATAGACTGCCTGAAACTACAGGACATATGGACTGTAGAGGAGCTTGGCCTGCATTACAAATCTGGGTGGAACAGGATAATTAAGGTCAAACAGACAGTGCACATGTGGGAGAAAGGCTCACCATCCATTGTGCATGAAAACCCCCACATCAGGTGCAATGTGCTCTCAGTGTTGCCTCACATTGTGCAGGGCTGGCTCCTACCTCACTTCTGAAGTGCTTCAGTCTCTTGCACTTTATCAGGAGGTCAAAAATGGTCACATGGTGCACAGATGAAGGATAAGCAGACCCATTGCCAATTTAATCATGATCATAGAATCCCCTACAGTGGGAAACAAGGCCATTTGGCTCATCAAACCATACTAATGCTCCAAGGAGCTTCTGACCAAGACCCACATTTCCCATTGCTAATCCACCTAATGTACATATCTTTGAATCATGGGAGGAAACTGGAGCACCCAGATGAAACACACACAGACACAGGGAGAATTTGCAAACTCCACATAGAGCCACCCAAGGCTGGAATTGAATCTGGGTCCCTGACACTGAGGCAGCATTGCTAACCACTGCACCATTGTGCTGACTGTGATGTCTACACTGAACTATTGAAAGGTTACAGCACAGAAGGAGACCACTCAGCCCATCATAACTGTGCCAGCTGAATAGATTAGCTGCACATTCTGAACTCAATTTCTAGCTATGTGTGGACCAGCGTCCCGCTATGTGTGGATCATTGCAATAAAAACATCCACTGCTGAGGTTCTATTGATTTTGTGTGCCATTAAAGGTGATTTTGGCCACAGTCAGTTTTGTGTGTTGCCCTACTAAACTGTCATTGAAATGTTCATGCTGATAAACACATCCTTTGACTACACAGTCAGCAGGCATGGTCTGTAACTTTCATGAGCCCCTATAGCAAGAGAAAATGGTGAATCGTGTCAAAGAGTTTCCTGAGCAAATTGTCAAAATCATTTGAAAAATGCCTTATCACCAAGACTTTCAAATAGACACCAAAATTTGACGACTCACACTGTGGCTACCACTGATATGAATGTCTCAGCAAGCGACCCAGCAATCACTTCCCAAGCTTCCCATGAAGTTCTAGGGTACACCTGATGAGATTCCTGATATTTATCCTCCTTTATGCATTTTAAGATGTCTAGCACCTCCTCCTCTGTAACATGGACATCTTTCAAAATGTGCCAATTGATTTCCCCAAGTTCTCTAGCTCCCATATTTTTCTCCACAGTAAACACTGATGCAAGATGCTCATCACAAACTGGACTGTTCCCAGCCCTTCTGAGGTGACTATCCGGGGGTGTATCGCCAGTCAGAATGGTAGCACTTCTGAGGAAAAGTCACTTGACCCAAAATGTTTATTTTGATTTTCTCCACAGATGCTGCCAGATGTCATGTGTCCCTGAACTCCAAAGTGAAGTCCCAAAGTGCTAAAGTGGCCTGACAGCAGGCATGTTGATGGTTTGCTCAGGGGCTGGTGGTTTGTTGATGGAACTTGCTTAGACAAAGGTTGGGAGGATTCAGAGTCCATGGAGCATGCAGGGATATTGTGACAAGGACAGAGCTGGGTGAAGGTCCAGTGAATCAAATGTGAAATTGCTGCCACCAGGTAACTGCTCTGACCTTCTTGTCAGGAATTAGAGTCACCCAGTTATTTAGGGAAGAAATGGAGACTTGGAGACTGCACAGAAACGAGATGGGTTAAATGATAGTGAGATGCAAATACATGAAAATAAGATGGTTGCTGCACATTAGCAAGATTCTGAACTTGCCATTTAAACACTAAGGGGAAATAGGACAATATTTTTCTTGGTGATGCTAAACTGATTTTTCCATTTTAACTGCATTTTTTCCAAATTTCTCAACACTGACCACACTATCCAGGGAATGGAAAACTCCACTGCATGACATAGTTCATCAACTTGAAAGCCCTCTGTAATAAATAATTCCATGAATTAACTACTTTGACTTTGATGTTGATTATATTGTCATGTGTATTTTACAGTGAGAATACAATAAATACAGTGAAAAGCTTTCAGTTGTCAACACAATATATAGCCATTTTGAATAATTTAAGCATAAGGAGAAAGAATAAATGATATAGCTTGAGAAGAGTCCAACTTCAGAAAGAAAAAGCATTTCCCCTCATCTCTGTGTTAATCCTGAGATTATACCCTCTGGCCCAAGACTCACTCACAAAGGGAAACAATTTTCCATATCTACGCTGTCAAGCCCCCTAAAGGTCTGATATACTTTCAATGATAATAGCAATAGCTTTTAGGGAATTTAATTTCCAAAAGGATCGAACCAATCAGATTGGTAAAGGAGACCACTAGCTGAGGCATCATTCCTGGATATTGGTTAACCAAGTGGCCAGTATCGATATGTAAATCATAGAGTCATAGAGATGTACTGCATGGAAACAGACCCTTCAGTCCAACCCGTCCATACCGACGAGATATCCCAACCTAATCTAGTCCCACCTGCAAGCACCCAGCCCATATTCCTCCAAACCCTTCCTATTCATATAACCATCCAGATGCCTTTTAAATGTTGCAATTGTACTAGCCTCCACCACTCCCTGTGGCAGTCCATTCCACACATGCACCACCTCTGCATGAAAAAGTTGCCCCTTAGGTCTCTTTTATATCTTTCCTCTCTCACCCTAAACCTATGCCCTCTAGTCTGGACTCCCCTGCCCCAGGGAAAAGACCTTGTCTATTTACCCTATCCATGCCCCTCATGATTTTATAAACTTCTATAAGGTCACCCCTCAGCCTCTGTGACTCCAGGAAGACAGCCCCAGCCTGTTCAACCTCTCCCTGTAGCTTAAATCCTCCAACCTCGCAACATCCTTGTAATTTTTTTCTGAACTCTTTCAGGTTTCACAACATCTTTCCGATAGGAAGGAGATCAGAATTGCATGCAATATTCCAACAGTGGCCCAACTAGTGTCCTGTACAGCCGCAATATGACCTCCCAACTCCTGTTATCAATACTCTGACCAATAAAGGAAAGCATACCAAGCGCCTTCCTCGCTATCCTATCTACCTGCGACTCCACTTTCAAGGAGCTATGAACCTGCACTCCAAGGTCTCTTTGTTCAGCAACACTCCCTAGGACCGTACCATTAAGTGTAAGTCCTGCTAAGATTTGCTTTCCCAAAATGCAGCACCTTGCATTTATCTAAATTAAACTCCATCTGCCACTTCTCAGGCCATTGGCCCATCTGGTCCAGATCCTGTTGTAATCTGAGGTAACCCTCTTCGCTGTCCACTACACCTCCAATATTGGTGTCACCTGCAAACTTATTAACTATACCTCTTATGCTCACATCCAAATCATTTATGTAAATGACAAGAAGTAGCGAACCTAGCACCGATCCTTGTGGCACTCCACTGGTCACAAGCTTTCAGTCTGAAAAACAACCCTCCACCACCATCCTCTGTCTTTTACCTTTGAGCCAGTTCTGCATCCAAATGGCTAGATCTCCCTGTATTCCGTGAAATCTAACCTTGCTAACCAGTCTCCCATGGGGAACCTTGTCGAACACCTTATTGAAGTCCATATAGATCATGTCTACTGCTCCGCCCTCATCAATCCTCTTTGTTACTTGTTCAAAAAACTCAATTAAGTTTGTGAGACATGATTTCCCACACACAAAATCATGTTGACTATCCCGAATCAGTCCTTGCCTTTCCAAATACATGTACATCCTGTCATTCAGGATTCCCTCCAACAACTTACCCACCACCAATGTCAGGCTCACCGGTCTATAGATCCCTGGCTTGTCCTTACCACCTTTCTTAAAAAGTGCCATCACGTTAGCCAACCACCAGTCTTTTGGCACCTCACCTATAACTATCGATGATATAAATATCTTAGCAAAAGGCTCAACAATCACTTGCCTAGTTTCCCACAGAGTTCTAGGGAACACTTGATCAGGTCCTGGGGATTTAACCACCTTTGTGTGTTTCAAGACATCCAGCACTTCCTCCTCTGTAATATGGACATTTTTCAAGTTGTCACCATCTATTTCCCCACATTCTACATCTTCCATATCCTTCTCCATATTAAACACCGATGCAAAATACTCATTTAGTATCTCCCCCATTTTCTGTGGCTCCACACAAAGGCTGCTTTGCTGATCTTTGATGGGTCTTATTCTTCCCTAGTTACCCTTTTGTCCTTAATGTATTTGTAAAACCCTTTGCATTCTTCTTAACTCTATTTGCCAAAGCTATCTCATGTCCCCTTTTTGCCCTTCTGATTTCCTCTTAAGTATACTCCTACTGCCTTCATACTCTTCTGAGGATTCACTCGATCTATCCTGACATATGCTTCCTTCTTTTTCTAATCAAACTCTCAATATCTTTAGTAATCTAACATTCCCTATACCTACCAGCCTTTCCTTTCACCCTAACAGGAATATAATTTCTCTGGACTCTCATTAACTTGTTTCTGAAGACTTCCCATTTTCCAGCCATCCCTTTACCTGCAAACATCTGCCCCCAATCAGCTTTTGAAAGTTCTTGCCTATACCATCAAATTGGCCTTCCTCCAATTTAGAACTTCAACTTTTAGATCTGGTCTATCCTTTTCTATCACTATTTTAAACTAATAGAATTATGGTCACTGGTTCCAAAGTGCTCCCCCACTGACACCTCAGTCACCTGCCCTGCCTTATTTTCTAAGAGTATGTCAAGTTTTGCACCTTCTCTAGTAGGTACATCCATATACTGAATCAGAAAACTTTCTTGTACACACTTAACAAATTCCTCTCCATCTAAACCCTTAACACTATGGCAGTTCCAGTCTATGTTTGGAAAGTTAAAATCCCCTATCAGAACCACCCTATTATTCTTACAGATAACTGAGATCTCCTTATAAATTTATTTCTCAATTTCCCGCTGACTATTAGGGGGTCTATAATACAATGCCAATAAGGTGATTATCCCTTTCTTATTTCTCAGTTCCACCCAAATAATTTCCCTGGATATATTTCCAGGAATATCCTCCCTCAGCACAGCTGTAATGCTATCCCTTATCAAAAACGCCACTCCCCCTCCTCTCTTGCCTCCCCTTCTATCCTTCCTGTAGCATTTGTATCGTGGAACATTAAGCTGCCAGTCCTGGCCATCCCTGAGCCATGGTTGTGTAATTGCTATGATGTCCCAGTCCCATGTTTCTAACCGTGCCCTGAGTTCATCTGCCTTCCCTGTTAGGCCTCTTGCATTGAAATAAATGCTGTTTAATTTATTAGTCCTACCTTGTTCTCTGCTTTGTTCCTACCTTCCCTGACCGTTTGACTCACTTCTTTTCTCAATCATACCAGTCTCAGATTGATCTCTTTCCTCACTATCCCCCTGGGTCCCCCCCCACCTTACTAGTTTAAATCCTCCCGAGCAGCTCTAGCAAATCTCCCTGCCAGTATATTAGTCCCCTTCCAATTTAGGTGCAATCCGTACTTCTTGCACAAGTCATTTCTGCCTCAGAAGAGATTCCAATGATCCAAAAATGTGAATTCTTCTCCCATACACCAGCTCCTCAGCCATGCATTCATCTGCTCTATCCTCCTATTCCTGCTCTATCCTCCTATTCCTACCCTCACTAGCTCATAGGACTGGGACTAATCCAGATATTACTACTCTTGAGGACCTTCTTCCTAAATTCCTGCCAACTCTCTGTAATCTCCATTCAGAATCTCATCCTTTTCCCTTCCTATGTCTTTGGTTCCAATGTGTACAATGACCTCCTGCTTGCCCTCTCCCGCTTGAGAACATTCTGTATCCTCTCTGAGGCATCCTTGATCCTGACACCAGGGAGGTGACACACCATTCTGATTTTTCGCTGCTGGCCACAGAAACGTCTGTCTGTGCTTCGGACTAGAGAGTCCCCTCACGCAATTGATCTGTGGTAGGTGATTTATTTCAGAAGGGTTCTGGGTGAACCCAATTGTTTTCTGTCTTAAAGTTAACAAAGCTCAGTAGTGATCAATAACACAATGATAACTACAACCTTTTAGTTTTGGGTACATTTCAAGTTAACCCACAAAATGCTTTCTGTGTGGAGGGAGTCCTGAGGGATAGGATTTGCACATATTTGCAGAGTCAAGGAGTCAAGGTACGCCTTCCTTTATTGGTCAGTGCATTGAGTATAGGTGTTGTGAGGTGATGTTGCAGCTGTACAGGACATTGGTTAGACTAATACTGGAATATTGCATGCAATTCTGCTCTTCCTGCTATAGGAAGGATGTTGTGAAACTTGAAAGGGTTCACAAAAGATTTAAAAAGGATGTTACCAGGGTTGGAGGATTTGACCTATTGGGTGAGGCTGAACAGGCTTGGACTATTTTCCCTGTTGTCGGCTGAAGGGTGACCTCATAGAAGTTTATAAATCATGAAGTTCTTGGATAGGTTATATAGACAAGGTGTTTTCCCCAGGGTAGGGGAGTCCAAAACTAGAGGGCATAGATTTAAGGTGAGAAGGGAAAGATTTAAAAGGACCTAAAGGGCAACTTTTTCACGCAGAGAGTTGTGCATGTATGAAATGAGCTGCCAGAGGACGCAATGAAGGCTGGTGCAATTACAACATTTAAAAAGGCATCTGGAGGGGTATATTGAATAGGAAGGGTTAAAATGTAAATAGCAGCAATATTGTTCCATTCAATAAGGTCTTTAAATTATTGTTAGGATTTCAAGTATTGTTCACATGAAGTTCCTATTTATGTAATGGTGTAAAGGTTAATGCAAAGATGTTAGATGTTCGTGGCTGCCTACGATTCTGATGAGATAAATATTTAGAAGCTTTTGTGGGAGAAAAAGAACTCAGCTACTTGGGTTTGGTCCAGGAAATCTGGTTTGCCTCTTTGACAGGTAACAATTATAGGGTAATAGTTTGCCTTAAAGGAATGTGACTGTTTGGGGCCCAGTCCCAGAGGGATCTGGTTTACCTGTTAGCAGGTGGAGCCTGTATGGTTTAGGTAAGTAGGTACACACTACATTCCACGGAATCAATTTACTGTTCAAGGCACAAGAATAACCGTAGGGTAAATGAGGGCTAGCTGAAATAAGGGATTGCCAGAATTTAATTTTAAACTTTAGACAGATTCTAAAGAGTACTACCCCTGCAAGCACTATATATGATGCATAAAATTTGTCTTTTATAAGTGAGCACTCTAAGAAATTTCCATAATATCGAGCTTAATTTGGAAATACAAGTTAATAAAACACAATCATAAATATTTGTGTGTGCTTTTCAGAAAGCTTAGTCTGTTTTGCACCATTTGTCCCTTTTAGTAAACATGTGGATGCTGCGAAATGAACATTTTGCATAAGAACGGCCAGACTGGTTGCATAATTTAAGGCACATTACATTTTAGTGCAAAATTCATTGTGCAGTATGAAATGTGAAAACTTTTAACCCAACATGAAAATTGTAAACAAATAAAGAAGTGAATTGGAAGTCAACGTCTGTTTCCTCTCCCATCAACAAAATAAAACAGAATTGCCGCCCTTTGTTTAAAGGTAAAGCTATTGTCTTTCATCTTAATCATCTAATGAAGTTCCTGATCCTGAGCCATAAACTCCTGCACTGTCTTCTTTTATTTAAATGTATTTTTTGCTGGCTACCACATGTATATGCAATGTAAAATTTATTTTCAGGAAATGTGATTATTATGAGGAGTTCCTAGTTTACAATATATGGAACTAAAGATTATATGTGAAACAAAAGGATTTCTAAAAGGAATGTCATATTTAATCAACCTCATTGAATTCTTCACTGCAATAGAAAGCATATACAGTGTATGTGGACTTTCAAAAGATCACAGATAAGCTGCCACCACACAGGAACCTCTTAGGAAAGATCAGGAAGAATCCAGTCTGGGATCAGGTGGAAGAATGGGTTTAAAGAAAACTCAAAGCACATGGTGGGAATTAAAGGAGGTTTCTCAGATTAATTGGTGTTCTCCCAGGATCTAGCCAGGGCTACTGATGTTCACTGTATGAAGATGTGATTTTGTATTTAAATGATACAGCGGAAGTGTGCGCTGAAGTACATTAAGTCACAAACAGGTTTGCAAAGTCGGCTAAGAAATGACAAATGAAATTCAAAATAGTGAAACGTGAATTGGCTCACTTTCCGAAAGTCATATAATGAGTACTTGTTCCTTGCAATATAAGAAACTAAAATTGGATAGATGAAGAAAAAGATCCGGCAATTCAGGTCAGTAAATCACCATTAGTAGGTAAATGTGTAAAATGTTGAAATAAAGTTCTGCAGTTAATTTTTACAGGAACAGCAGAAAGTAAATGTTGACTTTACCTGGAAGCATGGTTAGGGAGGTTTACTGTATCCTAAACAGTATCTCACTTCCACTAAAATTGATACATTGAAGTAAATGGTAAGATTTAACAAGAAAAAGAAAATATTGTGGGGAAAAGTATCCACGAC
>NC_057713.1:82671609-82676210 GCF_004010195.1 Chiloscyllium plagiosum | reverse complement strand
GAGACTTACAAAATAATACATGGCTTGGAAAAGGTGGATGCTAGGAAATTGTTTCAGTTAAAGGAGGAGACTAGGACCCGTGGACACAGCCTTAGAATTAGAGGGGGTCATTTCAGAACAGAAATGCGGAGACATTTCTTCAGCCAGAGAGTGGTGGGCCTGTGGAATTCATTGCCACGGAGTGCAGTGGAAGCCAGGACGCTAAATGTCTTCAAGGCCGAGATTGATAGATTCTTGTTGTCTAGAGGAATTAAGTGTTCCATGACTGTTTTTATCCACTTGACGTTCTTATTCCCCCTGTCTTTCATCTAGTCTTGTAGTGAGAGGGTGATTGTTTCTTCAGCTTCAGACCCAACTAGTCCTGCTGTACTTTTTGTCATCTAGACCAGAGTGATCAGTGTTAGCAGGTCATGACCGCATTATGTCTCTGAACTCTTGTTGTCTCTGATGATGCTGAAGATACACCCCCTCCCCAACTAGACTGATCGCCCAGCTGAAGAATTCCACCCTTCTCTCACCAGATTCCACTCGGGCAGCTTTCACTAATCTTCTTCCTTTTTTTGCACCTCACTTGCACACACGCTTAATATTTGAATGTTTGGTTTATTTACTGCGTATAACCCATGACACTCCAGAATTCTCTATTCTTGCTTTCCTGGATTAAAACGTTTTCTATGGAGGATCTGTAAAAGCCAGGATGTTCCAAAAATCCTATTAGTTTTGATGATTGAGGCATGGCAATGCCTTGTTATGCCCTGACATCAGCAAGTGCAAATTTCACAAGTCTCAATAAATATTTTTTAAAAATTCAATTATAATCAATCACAGGTATTCAAAATTGGACTCATTGACAACAAAACTCCACGTATGAATTTGGTTCCGAAGGTGATCCACTAAACTTGAAAATTTCTCTCAACAGCCTCTTGAACTCTCACACATTTAGTCACACACACAAGCTTTGTAAGATTATACAAGGCCTTGGGTAATAATAATAATAATAAGAAGAAGAACAATAAGTTACCAAATAGAACTGTCCCTAGAATTTAAACCTGAATTTAAATTTAACCATACTCCCCCTACTTTTATTACCCTTTTACTATTAATATACTTATAGAAAATTTAAGGATTTCTTTTCATGTTAGTTGCCAGTCTTTTTCATAATCCTTCTTTGCTTCTCATACTTTCTTTGATACCTTCCTCCAGAACCTACTGTATTCAGCTTGGTTCCCAATTCTATTTACTACCTGACACCTGTCATGAGTGCATTTTTCTTCTTTTGCTTAATTTTGATCTCCTTTGCCATCCAGGAGACTCTAGATTTGTTTGTTCTGCCTTTCCCTTTTGATGGAATATACCTTTTCTGTGCCTAAACTATCTCCTCTTTGAAGGTATTCATTTGCTCAGTTCCTGTTGTTTCCACCAACCTTTAGTTCCAGTTTATTTGACCCAACTCTGCCCTTGCCCCATTGACACCTGTTCTCTGCCAGTTGATTAATCTTAATCTAGAAAGTTCCTCTTTTTCCAGTACTGTAATGCGCCCCTTAACCAAAAATGCCACCTCTCTTCCTTTATTCTCCTTTCATATCCTCTCTGAACATCTTGTAATCTGAAATATTTAGCACCCAGATCTGCCCTTTCTTAAGGCATATCTCCATTATCGCCACAACATTGTAATCCCACAAAATTATCTGTGCCTATAACTCACTAACCTTATTAAATATACTCAGTGCATTCACATGCATATGTAGTGTGACCCTGATTTCAACTACATGACGACATCCATTGCTCTCACTCCACCAATTACCGCATTATCTCTGTTATAATGCCCATGTGCCTATCACACTATTTTGTGTGCCTGGTATTATTTCAGTTATTCACTATTGGTTCCCACACTTCTACTGAGTTAATTTAAATCCTAACCAACAGCATGAATAAAACACTCTGCAAGGTGCTCACTCCCAGCTCTGTTCCAGAGCAAGGAGTTGACCTCGACCGAGTGTTGCAGACTGGCACATTTCAAAGTCCAGGATTACATGCTGGGGGACACACCAAAGCCTGGCGCAGCCAAGGCACTGTGGGGAAAGACCACTGAGGTTTTTCTGCCAAAGTTAAATGGACGTCTGTTCAGTTATCAGACCCTCTTGATGCCTCAAATGCATGTAAATATAGTCTGGTTCAAGTAAGAGATGCCTTTGGTTTTTTGGATGGAGTCAAGTGACAATGTTTGTTTGTTTCCTTGATATGTCACTGTACAGAATTGAGTTGCAAACTATGTATATATAAAAAGTTATTTTTTATGAACAAATTATATTTTTGAACTTAGAATAATGTCTGGCTTGTACAAGTGCAATGTCCCCCAATGCCCTAGGAATCTAAATGCTTCCCTCTTGCATCATCTTTCCAGCTACTCATTCATCTGTCTTACCTTCTTATTCCTGAATGTGGCTCTGGGAGCAATATGGAAATTCCTGTTTTGGAGGTCCTGTTTGCTAATTAACTATATCCCTAAATTCCAATTGCTAGGTCACATCCCCTTTCCTACTGACTTCAGATATTTGGCAACGAAGTGTGTTTCATGGTCTTGAAGCTGTGGCTGCATTTGCATTTTTTGTTGCAGGACACAGTTTGCCAGATTCAGCACAGGAAATGGGCAGGACCACCAATATATTTGAGGAACTCAGCAACAAAGCTGCTGAAAATCATGAGGCAGTTTAAACCCCAATAATATCAGCTGAGGCCATTAAAAATCAACCCTGATGAGGACTGCATGTGAGCTGACCTACGTAGGTGTATCTGATATGAAGCAGCAATTTCAGGTATAGTATTTGACCTTTCAGGATTGTGTGGTGCACACAATTTAACCAAAAGAGAACTGTGTGATAGTGATTGGTACAAAATAGTCAAGGAATGCATAGTAGAGCAAAGGCCACAAACATTTCTGAAAAGCAGTACTGTTCAATTCTTCAAGCACAGGATGAAAAGCTACCGACTTAAGTGGTGGCTGTGGTGGTCTTTTTATTGATCCGCCTGGCATTAACAGCTTCCTGGATACTCTGTTGTGTGTTGGTATCCATAATAAACTATCATATTTCTTACACCAACGTAAGATGATATATGTAGCTTACAGAAAGAGGGCTGGCTGTGGCACAGAACAACAAAAGGTTTTCAGACTAAACTCTATACACTCTCATTGTGCAGCACAGAGTTGCTGACATGTGCAGTGATGTGAAGGGAGTCATGAGCTGTGCTTTCTTTATTCTCCAGTTTTTTTTCTCACCAAGTTCCCTTCTCTTCTCTCTCTGCTGACAGTGGTCATCCACAGCTAACTGGCTGCTATTGTCTGTGAACATTAGAAATATACATCAGTCCCTTTAGTCTGATTAATTCAATTATACCTGATCCATATCTCAACTTTGCTTCCCACTTGTTTCCTTAACTAGTAATATCCTCAGCAGAGCTTACTGTCTGGTTGTACACTTTTTCCTTAAGGTAAAGGTAAAATTACCATAGTCTCAGAGGACTGCATTTTCCTTACAGAGCAATAACTGGTGGAGAGTTTAACTTCAGGGTCACCATATCACAGCTTAGAAGGAATGTTCAAGGTGAGGTCAACTAGTGCAGGAATTGAACCTATGTAGTTGGCATCACTCCGCTGTCCAGCTAACTGAACTAGCCAAACCTCCTGTTCTTTAACACATCAATTAGATCTCCACCCTTTCTTCTTTACTCAAGGGAACTCAAATCTAGGCTATGCAATCTGTCTGCATAGCTCAGTCCTTGCAGCCACCATTTGGCTCCTCCATAAACATGTGCACATCTGACACTTTGCTACACATACCCAGAGTTGCACTAAGTCTTGTTCACTCACCACTTCTCACTGAACATCAGGTCACTATCAGATAATGCTTCAATTTTTAAATTCTCAACCTTCATGGCCTTACTCGTCAATAACCCTGTAATTTCCTCCAGCCCTGTAATGCTCTGAAGATATCTGATCTCTACTAAATCTGGTGTCTTGCATTTCCCTAATTTTAACTGCTCCATCATTGAGCAGTGACGTCAGTAGGCCCAAAGCTCTGGAATACACAAACTAACCCACCCCTCCACTGTTACAAGACATCCCTTAAGGGCTACTTCTTTTTCCAAGGTTTTAGTCATCTGTTCCGTGGTTCAGCCAATTCTGGTTCGTTGCACAATGCCAGATCCAGAATTGCCTTCTCCCTGGTCAGCTCCAGCACCAGCTGTTCTAAGAATCCATCTCTGAGGCGCTTCACAAAGTCTTTTTCATGAGGTCCAATACCATCCTGATTCTCCCAGTCTACCTGCATGTTGAAATCCCCCATAACAACTGTAGTAACATCTTTGCGAAGGCCAATTTCAGCTCCTGATTTAACTTACATCCGACATCCAGACTACTGTTTTGGGACCTGTAGATAACTCCCAAGACGGTCTTTTTACCCTTAGTATTTCTCAGCTCTATCCAAACTGACTCTACATCCCCTGATTCGAGGTCCCCCCACACAAGGGACTGAATATCATCCCTTACCAACATGGCCACACCACCCCCTCTGCCCGTCAGTCTGTCCTTACGATAGCACGTG
>NC_057713.1:82636678-82665501 GCF_004010195.1 Chiloscyllium plagiosum | reverse complement strand
TCTTGTACATCAGTCAATGAAGGCAAGCATGCAGGTACATCAGGTAGTGAAGAAGGCTAATAGCATGCTGGCCTTCATAACAAGAGCAAAGAGGTGTTTCTGCAGCTGTACAGGGCCCTGGTGAGACCACTCCTGGAGTACAGTGTGCAGTTCTGGTCTCCGAATTTGAGGAAAGACATTCTGGCTATTGAGGGAGTGCAGCGTAGGTTCACGAGGTCAATTCCTGGAATGGCGGGATTACCTTACACTGAAGAACTGGAGCGACTGGGCTTGTATATCCTTGTGTTTAGAAGACTGAGAGGGGATCTGATTGAGACATATAGGATTATTAAAGGATTGGACACTCTGGAGGCAGGAAACACCCGCTGATGGGTGAGTGCCGAACCAGAGGACACAGCTTAAAAATACGGGATAGACCATTTAGGACAGAGATGAGGAGAAATGTCTTCACCCAGAGAGTGGTGGCTGTGTGGAATGCTCTGACCCAGAGGGCAGTGGAGACCCAGTCTCTAGATTCATTTAAGAAAGAGTTGTATAGGGCTCTCAAGGATTGTGGAATCAAGGGTTATGGAGTTAAGGCAGGAACAGGATACTGATTAAGGATGATCAGCCATGATCATATTGAATGGTGGTGCAGGCTCGAAGGGCAGAATGGCCTACTCCTGCACCTATTGTCTATTGTCTATTGTCTTTGCAGAAGTGAATCCATTCCTAATTTGATGCTAAAACATCACATTTTCTCTTAAGTGTCCACTTATCCATTCTGACTTGTTGTTTCACAACAGTGTTCCCAGTGAATTCCCCATAATCTGATAACCTGGTACTTTATCCTTCATAGTAAATGATAGGAATTCAATTTTTTACGATACTAGGACCCATGAACTCATCTTCCTACTTGTCCTACTTGCTGTCAAAACTCAAAACACTACCAATCTTCTTACTTTAATTTTCAAAATCTAATGTTCACATTCGTATAGTACTGTTAACAAGTAAATACAGTTAAGCATTCTACTTCTTATCACCATTAATATGTCATAATTTCCATAAACTCCTTTATGATACTAAAGGGGCATTCTCACTTGCTGTTCTCCAGTTAATGTCATTGGTTAAACTAACAAGTCAATGATTATACTCACTTTCTGAATGATTTTCATTTATTGTTACATGTATTTGGGAAAAGTGTTTTGTTGCCACAATCTGACACCATTTTGTATTACAAAATGAATAAAAGTTCAACTTTACAGTCCTTCTTGTCAAGCATGGTGCTGGGATTTTTTAAGGTCTTCAGGGTTTCTGTGTGGTGTTCTGGTCTCCGGGCTGTAATGAAATCCCATTCCAGGCCCAATTGATGCCCCAGGAATGCTCAGCTCCACCACTGCCATTTTGTCAACATCGCAATGTGGTTCTGTTCCGCGCCCACCATGCAGACCATCACCTCGCTGACATTGCTAGGAGTCCTGCTCTGGGCCCACTATTCAGGCCACCACCTCGCTGGCATTGCTAGGAGTCCTGCTGTGGGCCCACCATGCAGGCTATCACCTCACTGACATTGCTAGGAGTCCTGCTCTGGGCCCACCATGCAGGCCATCATCTCATTGACATTGCTAGGAGTCCTGCTCTGGGCCTACCATGCAGCCAAAGCTCCAGCCACCACTTTGCCAAAATAGTTAGGTGTACCCAGTCAGGGTCTACTGCAACCATGAGCAACCACTGGAGCTGCCACCTTTGCCATGAATCATGCTCCAGCCTCCTTCATGATGACATCTCCTCTGCCACCGATGAGAAAAAGATGAAGGAGAAGAAAGAAGCTGAAAAGGAAAGAGAAAGAACAATGAGGCCAACCTGAATGGACAACTCAGGAGCTCAAAAATTACCTACCTTTCCAGTGCCACCATCTTGTCTCAGATTCTTTCTGTTCCCACATTAGGAGAGGACCAAAAGTGTATAATTTCACCTTTGTGTTTTGTGCCCAAAATTTGACATTGTATTGGACTCTTTTCATTTCTGGTTTATTTTTATGCTTTTAGAAAACCATATCCTTATTATCTGCATTGTTTTTACTGCACTGCATGCAGGTAATCTTTCTAGATAACTGTTATGACATTACAAACTGCCTTTCTCAGCTAGTTTAGCTAACTCAGTCTGATAAAACAGTAACTATTTGTGATGAACAGGAAATAAAGAGAAAAAAGGGACCTTGTATGCATTACACAGAAAAATAGAGCAGGCAAGGGCAGGTTACTGAATTAAACAAGGATTGTCATTAATTTGAATTTTGTGGAAAACTTGGATCACTCTTGCCATGAGTCTGACCTACCCCCACCCACATACCTTTCAAAATATGAATGTAATGTAGAGGATTGTTCCTGTGCATCTCCAGAGGTAGCCTCTTGTCAATCAAAATGTCATTCTTTCCCAGCAGCACCTTATCATTCACCCCACATTGGGGTTCAGTTCTGAACTGCACAATGTAAAAGAAGACTGGTTGTAAAGTAGCCTAATTTTCTTTGCTCTTGCTGGAATCGTCAGCCACTGTGGGCCTGCACATGTCCAGGAGTTAAAATGTATTTTTTTTCAAACAATTTGTTTATTCAATAATAGTGTACCTAACTCGATGAAATGACTGCTATAATAAATAAACTTTGCTCTATCCATTTTGATGTCTTTTGTGTTTGGTTTGGTGTCTATCCGAGATTGAGTCTGTGCAAGAACATGAATCAGACTACCTAGAAGAATAGGCAGAAGTGGGTACTGCAGATACTGGAGATTAGAGTGAAGATCAGAGTGGTGCTGGAAAAGCACAGCAGGTCAGGCAGCATCTGAGGAACAGGAAAATTGACGTTTCGGGCAAAAGCTCTTCATCTACCTAGAAGAATAGCCGAGTTAGTACTGGAAAATGTGTGCTCGCTTCAGCAGCACATATACTAAAACTGGAAAATCAATGTCTGATCTAGCAGATTATGAACAAGAACTGCAGTCAGACCAAGCCCGAGGAGGAGGACAAGCAGAGGCCCCATAGGAATAATATGTTGAGTTGTGTGAACAACATTAAGATCTGTCGACTCTGGCTTCATGACATCACCTCCTCTGTCCATGTACTCTGGCCCAACACTCCCAAAACTGGTCCTAAAACATGTCTATTTTAATTATTCTACCTTCCCATGCCAACTGGAAAGCAACAGATAGTTTCTTCCCCTGAATTGTCCTGGAGATGAATCTTCCTTTCCTGGGGGCTCTAGGAAAATCTCAACAAGTTGGCGACTCTAGAATGGCCATGCAGAGGACCAAAAGAAGGTGAGGCAGAGTGTGAGATACCGAGGACCTGAAACTACAGACAAAACAGAGGATTTATTTCAACTCAGTTATATGCAATTAATGGGAAACTGCAAAATATTGGTTTTGGGGATTGACCAAATCAGCTGCAGCTTTCTCAGTCTTGCGTTCTCTTTCTCTTTTCTGAGTTCTCATGCATCATTGGTTGAGATTGTCCATGTCATGTGGTTAAGTCAACTCTAGATAGTAAAGCATATGATAAATTAACAATGAAGGTAATCAGTAAGACTTAGACAGTTTACTCATTTGAATTTTCTTGATCTATTAAGAAGTGATTACAACTTAAAATAACATGTAATATTAAAACATGCTGATCACCATGAATTGGAATTCCCAAATTGCTATCAATCAATAATGTTGTGGTTCCACTTTGGCTTATAGATATCTGTCACCAATAAAGTAATGAAGATAATGACCAGATAATTAAAGTAACAAGTCTGCCCTTTTTGATCGTTCTCAATGTCTCATCACTTTGTTCTATACACATTGCTCATTCACATTTTACTTGATCCTGTGCTTTATGCCAGTAGTGTTACCTGCACTTTAAGGTGTTAGTTTGGAATATCTCAGACTGTGGGTGTTGACACATACACTCTCCCTGAGGCCGCTTGCTTCTTATCTCTAAGTACAGCTCTTCAACCTCTTATGTACTATAATACGTCTTTATTTATGTATGTTCATAGAAGTTGTCAAGTACAGCTCTAGTGCAGTGTCCAAGACCTCTCCTTTCACATACTCATTCTAGCCTGATGTCTTCTATCTTACTGATGTCATGTCAAAGTAACGTCTTCATGATTTACATAAATCTCATTGAATCACACTTTTGTCGTCAGAAATATTTCCAGGTTTGAAGTTCTTTTTTTCTCAAGAACGTAATAAATAATTGAATTTGGCATTCAACAATATTACTGCCTTTCCCCAGTCCAACCTTTAGCACTCGGTCAAAAATATTGCCAGCTTATATTGCTGCGCCCACCACTGCATGAGAGATAGGCCGCCTCTGGGGGACTGTGACTGATATTTACATATCCTCTGTACGAGGCTAGTGCGTTTGGCAGGGCAGTCTGTCCTGGACCTGCTGCTTGTCTTTATGGTGGATGCAGTGCTCACATCACATGTCCCTTCCTGATTCATGTGCAGTCTAAATTCTGACAATACAAAGACCTCAGGACTCTGCATGTTCCTGCTCAATTCAGCTGCATTGTTTCCTCTGGGTATTTATTCCCCTGGATTCATTGTGCATGCAATTAGGCTTTTTATTGCAGTTCTATGCAATACTCATTTGTGCTTTTAAATTGTTTATTTATCATCATTTTTTCCAATAAAATAGGACTAGTTTTAAAAGAAAACTAGAGACTTGCAATGATGCAATGACTTTCATGGCCTGAAAACATCCCAAAGTGTTTTACATCCAATTACATTCTTTTGTAATATTGTTACAATTGTGAAGTAGGCATGCAGTTTTTGTAGTTCTCAGCTGTATACAGATGATTAGAACTTCAGTTCACATACTTACAATCACTTATACAGTAATTCATGATTGGGCATTGCTGTTCCTCTCTTTCAATATTGCAGTAATTTGGTACAGTTTATGTAGCTGTAGATGTTCACCATGTTATCAGGCTCTATTTTGCATCACAGATGTGAGACAGCATTTATTGATTTTATAAACAGTGAGATTTATTTGAACTTAATTCAATGATAATTGTTTTTGTAGTGTTCAATAGGTTTCTAGACTGTTAATTTTCAACAAGATATTTCAGAATATTATTCATCTTGATTTGATTTGAGAAACTAATGCATCATAAACCAATGCAGCATTTGCATCACTAATATTCATCAATTTATTCAATATCAGATTATCATAACGTAAGGTAAACTGAGTTTTCTGCTGTGCATTTGTGAAAGACACCCAAAATACAGCTAAGTATTGTTCAGCTGTGAGTAAAATCTGCTTATCATTTTGCTTGTTCACTTTCTGTGCAGGAATTACTCATCAATGTCAGAATTACACTGTCAGGTAAAAAGGTATTTGGATGATTGATGTAAGCTTTCAAGCAACCAGCAAGGAAATGCTTGACCGCACAACCCCCTCATCCACTTTCCATGTGACAACACATGAGCCAAATGGGATCATGAAAATCTGGGATTTAAAAAAGAAGATAAAACATTTGTTGAGGAACTATTGAGACAATCCACAATCTTCACAGAGTCTGCTTGCACTTCAAATCACTGGTCCCTGGGTCAGTCCAGTGAAACTTTAATAACAGTTCTGATTTAAAAATCCCAGTCAAGATCTCTTGTTCCTCTAGATTGCCCCTCCGGTCTTTATCTCTGTTATCTGAAGTTCTGCTGAGACATATTTAAAAAGTCTATTCTTCCTCTTTACAGTTTTTCTGACCTATAAATTCCTTCATCACTTCTTTCAATTAGAACAGGAACCTGCCCAAAATCCATCCAAAATACAAACAAGTTCTGACTCAGGATAATGGTTAGAATGACAAGATAGTAAGCCAAAGATCTACATGCTGTGATACCACTACAATGAGCAGTACCTGTATTCACTGAAGATTGCAATGCACAATATCATTCACAACTTCAGGTACTGAAGCTGTTCTTGTTCATCTGCATCAAGATCTGGACAACTTTCAGGCTTAGTTTGATTTGCGGCAAATAATATTTGTGTCATACAAATGCCAGGCAAATAATAACTGTTAGGTAAAAACAAGGACTGCAGATGCTGGAAAACAGAGTCTAGATTAGAGTGGTGCTGGAAAAGCACAGCAGGTCAGGCAGCATCCGAGGAGCAGGAAAATTGACGTTTCGGGCAAAAGCACTATAATAACCGTTATCAACATGAGGCAATCTCATTATCTCCCTGTGTTATTCAAAGGCAGTACACATTGCTGAATCCCACATTAGCAACTGATAATTGTATAAATTAAAGATTGACTTCTGGTCTCCTCCTTCAACAACTTGTCAAACATTTAAGACAATGTTCAAAGTTAAAAATCTCACAGCACCAGGTTCTAGTCCAGCAGGTTTGTTTGGAAGTACGGTATTAGCTTTCAGAACACTGCTACTTCATCAGGTAACTAGTGGGGCAGGATCATAAGATACAGAATTTTATAGCAAAAGATTACAGTGTTGTGCAATTAAAACGATATATTGAACAAACCTAGATTGCTGCTAAGTCTTTCATCTTTTAAAATGGGTTGCAGGTTTCGGTTCATTAATATGTAAATCCTAGAACTTCTTTTAAGTCACATTATTGAGATAATTTAAGGTTTTATAAAAGAAAGGTGACACCCCAGCTCAGATAATGTATTAAAGCTATGAGGTTAGAGTCTATTTTTAAGATGGTAGCAGAGTTCCTTTGCTTACATGTAAAGTCTGGAAACTAAGTATGCTTTTTAAGACAGAAAATTACAACTTGAGTGGATTTTTGTGAAGAATAGGTGAAGGTAAAAATAAATCATCAGGGTAAGATTATTTGCCAAAGCTCTCAGCGTCTCAACCTTGTGAGTAGCGGATGAAAAAAGTTGATATGTGGACAAGGATTAAATCCCTCCCAAAGGGGAAACAGATATGGTCTTGACATTGCTTCCTGACAAAAGCAAACTTGGAAGCAAAATATTTTATGAGCTAGAAGTCCACCAGTTGGATATTTAAGCAGGTTTGGCTCTGCTATTAGGTTTCATGAGTAACATTTATCAGAAATATGATCCAACAGAAGCCTAAAAGGCATAGACAGACTTTGTTAGATTTTGAACAATGGATGGTCATTCAATAGAAGCATATACCTGGATTCTAAAAAGCTGTATAAATGATTACAGAAATGCAAAGTGGCCATTCCACGTTCAACACTAACTGGATTGCTGGATTGGGGTTAGTGTTTGATGTGGACAGGCTCATGCTCTTAACTAAGATTCAGTTCTCAGAAAGAGCCTCCCTTTGGAGCAGATGTCTGCTACTTTGAAAGGTTTCCCGGGGAAGCAGTCATTTCCAACAGTCTTATGACATTAACGGGACATGGAGGGCTCGATGATTGTGGCATTTCCAAATTGTCCTGATGCTGGACAAATGAGGTGTTCCAAATAGAGGAATGAGAATCAAAGCAATTGTAGCAGATCTGAATTTCACAGCTAGGTAAAAACAATGACTGCAGATGCTGGAAACCAGATTCACAGCTGATGACTGAAACAGAGAGATGGTGGTATGGTCACTGGACTAGTTACGGTACAAGCCCTAAGACACGGCAGCTGGTGAAATTTGATTTCAATAAAAATCTGGAATAAAACCTAGTCTCATGGTGATTATATAACCATTGTGAACTGCTAGAAAAACTCATCAATGATTCACTAACATAATTTAGGGAAGGAAATCTGCCATCTTAGATGTCTGGTCTACAGCAATGTGGTTAACTTTTAATTGTCCCCTCTGAAATGACCATAGAAAGTCAATTCGTTCAAGGACAACTAGGGATGTGCAACAAATGTCAGTTTGCCAACAACCTCTGCATTCCGTACAAGAATAAAGAGTTAAAAACTGGAGAAACAGTAGTAGGTAAATGAACCCCAGAATACCTGGGGAACAATTAACCAGTGCCTCACACATATCTCTCTTTGTGATTAACTGTCCAAAGTTGAACAAAGTAGATTCTCAAAGTGACATTTGATAGTTGGAGGCTAATGATGATGAATCTGACGGAATTGTACTAGGCACAAGAAGCTTTTCTCTGGTGTTGAGTGTATTAGTCACAGATTCACTTAAATGTGTGGTATTAAGTAATAGTTGCACCTCGACAAGGCATGGAACAGAGGATTGATTGCAGTTCAGGTAGTTTGAAAGTTCTACTTGTGTCAGCTTAGGTAATGACAACACAATGAAGCCCTTTTATTGGTGCTGGTGTAGTTTCAAGTGAGATAATTTGTGTTTGTCTTCCATGAAAAAAGTACAGGCAAAACTGGACATGGAACATGATAAAAGAAATTCATTCTGAAATGTCAGGGCATCTGCAATTTCCTCAAAGCTTTACAAAATCTGGTGTTACTAATTCAGAATGTTAAAGATTCCAGTGATCTATCATTAGATGAGTGAAATCAGAGAGAAACAAATACTGTGAATGGTCTTAAAGTCATACAGCCAATTGGCTAAGTTTCTTGTTAAAGTCAAAAAAGGGTACACATTGGTTGATGAGGGGTATACAAGGCTCAATAAAAAGATTAGCGTACCATGTGCAACAAGTGCTAGATCATATTGGCGTATCCAATCATTTTCCATTGGAACTTGACTTGAACAAAGTACATGTAGTTGTGGATCTGAAGATATGCAATAAAGGGGTGGCATGGTGGCTCACAGCACCAGGGACCTGGGTTTGATTCCAGCCGTGGGCCACTGTGTGTGTGGGGTTTGCATGTTCTCCCTGTGTCTGTGTGGGTTTTCTTCAGGTCCTCTGGTTTCCTCCCACAGTCCAAAGATATGCAAGTTAGGTCAATTGGCCACGCTAAATTGCCCATAGGTATTCTAATTTTGTTTAAAAAAAGAGACAGAAATAATTTCATTTTACACTTTGTAAACATAGCTATCAGACTCGGTCTTTCTACATCACTACGATGAAAAAGGACAAAGGGGTGATTATAATTATAGCCATAGAGAAATGAATAGGGGCCTGACTTGGAGCCCTGGGTAAATACCTAACTGATAATGGAGGGGAATTTGCTAGTGATGAGTTTGGAGATTTGTGAAAAATAAACATTGTCATCAGGAGTACCACAGCAGAAACGTCTTTCAGAAATGAACTCTGAAAGGATTCAAGCAGTGATAGATGAAATACTGCAAAGAATCTTTGCAGATCCACCAACCTGCAAGTTATGAATAGCAAAGACTTAAGTTGTTCATGCAAAGGATTCAATGCAGATGATTGAATCCCTATCAACTAACGTATGGGAGAAATCACAAATCATTTTGTGTGTTGGACAATAATACCTTGCATATTTACCATTTACATGCAGGAGGAAGGTTTTCCTCAGGGCTGAGTTCGCAGAGAAATTATTTGGTGAGTTTCAAGACATCAAGTAAGGCTGTCCAACATAGGCTTTCAGTTTGGGAATTCTACAAAATTAGAAATGGAAGGAATGTTAGGAAAGCAAGTGTGATAGTAAGAGAGTTTATCTAACTTGGCAACCAAATAATTAAGGCTCATTCCTCATGGTTCGTCAGTATTGATTACAAACCCTTAGAATCTCCACCAGCACAGAAAACTGTAGTGAAGGAATGATCCTATGGGATCCGAGGAAATTTAGCTAATTGGATGCAACATTGGCTCAATGGCAGGAATCGGAGGATGATGGTTGAGGTGAGTTTGTGTCACTGAAATATTATGTCCAGTGGGGTTCCACAGGCTGTTATTTGTGATATATATAAATGATTTAGTCTTGAATGTAAGAGGGTTGATCGGTAAGCTTGCAAATAATATGAAAATTAGTGGGATGGTAAATAATGAGGAGGATAGCACCTGATTACAGGAGGATGTAGATGGGTTGGTCAGATGGGTTGATCAGTGACAAATGGAATTCAAGCCAAATATATGTGAGATGCTGCACTTGGGCAGGACATGCAAAGGCAAGGGAATACATGATGAATAGTAAGGTCCCAAGGATCAAATGAACCTTGGTTTGCATGTCCACCAGTACCTTAAGGAGTGGAACAGAGGTGCCCTTCATTGCATTGATCATGCAGATGTTGGCAGATATTAGTTTGATCAATGTTATCGAAGTGGCTAAGGATCTGAAGGGGTTAATGTTGAGGTGTGTTTTAAACATCACCCCAACGATGACATTAGACAGAATTAGGGGTAGAACACCTTTGTATCTCAAAGGACTATCATTTGGGTCATCCTCATAACTATCATAACTGAGACTGTTATATCAATGTTACTTGTTGCAGGTCACTATCATGCAATAAACTTCATCTAATTTAACACAAGAGTCTTTTCTCATCCTAGCCAAATCCTAGCCACCCATCGCCTGAAGGAAGAATGCCTCATCTTCTGCTTTTGGACCCTGAACCACACAGCATCAACATCGATTTCACTAGTTTTTTCATCTCCCCTCCTCCCTCCTCATCCCAGATCCAACCCTCCAACTCGGCACTGTCCTCCTGAAATGTCCTACCTGTCTATTTCCCTTCCCAACTACCTGCTCCACCCTCATCTCCAACTTATCACCATCAACCCCCACCTGCATCCACCTATTGCCTTCCCAGCTACCTTCCCCCCAGCCCCTACCACATTAGACAAAGCAGGCTCTGTAGATTCCTATCAAGAAAGAGGTTGGTGACAGCTGATGTATCCGATAGTTCATAAAACCTATTGAGAATGATCTTATTCAGGATAGTCAGCATGGATTGCAAATGGGAGTTTATTCCTGAAGAAGGGCTTATGCCCGGAATGTCGATTCTCCTGTTCCTTCTCCTGACCTGCTGCGCTTTTCCAGCAACACATTTTCAGCAAATGGGAGTTTATGTTTGGTGAACTTATTGGAGTTTTTTGATGGATGTGGTTTACTTAGATTTTTAGATAAAATCTCCACAGGAGGTTGGTTAGAAAAATTAAAGTACACGGGATAGGAGGTAATGTTCTGGCATAGATTGAGAATTGGCTAACAGACTGAAAAAACAAGTAGAAATAAATGGGTCATTCTCACATTGGCAGGCTGTAACTAGTTGGGTATCTGGGAACCAGCTATTCGCAATATATATATCAATGATTTTGAGGAACCAAATATAATGTTTCCAAATTTGTGATGATACAAAGCTAAATTGGAATGCATGCTGTGAGGAAGATACAAAGCGATTTTAGGATGATTTGGGCAAAATTAATGAATGGGTAAATGGCAGGTGGAATGGAAAAAATGTACGGCTTTCCACTTTGTTTGGAGAAACAAATGAGCAAAGTCTTTTTTTCAAATGAAGAGAAGTTGGAAAGAGTAAATGTACAAAGGGATCTAGGTATCCAATGAATAAGTCACTGAAAGCTAACATGCAGAAGCAGCAAGCTAGTAGGTAGGCTAATAAAATGTTAGCCTTTATTGTAAGAGGTTTTAAGCACAAGTTAAGGAGGTCTTCCTTCAATTGTATCAGAGCTTGATTAGACTGCACTGGGATAGTTTGTGCAGTTTTAGTCTCCTTATATCAAGACAGATTTTATTGCCATAGAGGAAGTGCAATGAAGGTTCACCAGACTTGTTCCTGAGATATTGGAACTGTCTAATGAAGAGAGATTAGACAGACTGGGACAAAGTTTTGATGAATGAGAGGTGATCTCATTGAAACCTATAAAATACTTAAAGGTGCAACAGAGTAGATGCAGGTAAGTTTCATGGACAATTTTTCTCCGCCAGACCTAGTGTGTTTTCTCACTCTATCATCCCAAACTCACCTCATTAACATTAACAATGTACAACACTCCTATGGCGCACTGTCCATTCAATGCTAACCCAACTCTCCCACTCACCATAGGTAGAGGTACCTGCCATTACCAGGATATTCCAGGATTCATAGCGCTGATACCATATTTGGATGCTAGCCATGAACTTGGAGTCAAGCAATGGCAGTGTATAGTTGCTAATGTATTTATCTGTATCATTGTTCATGTATTGAGAGAACAACCACAAATCAATACTTCTCAGGGCACATAGGTGGCATGACAGACACTTCCTCACACATACAGCCACACACCCCAAATGTTGTTAACCACATCTCATCTTACAATACTCCAAATCCCAGTTACTTCCTACTGTGGGCCAGCCTTTTCCTATTGTTTAATATGGAACCTTCACATAAAGGAAAGCCTTCAAACACTTTAAAACAGTCCCTGGCATTCAACAACAATTGCTAACAGAAAACAAACAGAAACTGCATTTACAATGGAGATCACAAATAGATTGTTTATCTTTCCAGCAATAAGGGGCGGCACTGCTGCCTCACAGCGCCAGGGACCTGGATTTGATTCCACCTCCTAGCAACTGTGTCTGCATGAAACAAAAACAGAAATTGGTGGAAAAGCTCAGCATGTATAGCAGCATCTGTGGAGAGAAATCAGACCTAACGTTTCAGGTGGCCCTTCCTCAGAACTGTGTCGATATGGGTTTCCTCTGGGTGCTCTGGTTTCCTCCCACAGTCCAAAGATGTACAGGTTAAATAGATTGGCCATTCTAAATTGCCCATAGTGTCCAATGAAGTGTAGATTTGGTGGATTAGTCATGGAAAATGCAGGGCTATAGGGATGGAGTGGGGCTGGATGGGATGCTCTTCAGAGGGTCAGTGTGGACTTGATGGGCCAAATGGCCTGCTCCTGCACTATAGGGATTCTATGATCTATAAGAACTTTACATTCACTATACTAATCACAACATTTGCCTCTCATCTACAGGAACCAGGTGTCAATGAAGTCCTGTCTGGCTTCTAGCACCCAATGCTGCAGTGCTTTATCATGATGAGAGTGATGCTCCCCCCGCTCAATGTTCTCACTTTCTTCCTTGGACATCTGCTCTGCTCTTCAATTACACTATCCCACTTTGCCTTCTTAAGTTGTAAAGAGTTTATACAACACACTCTGTGGACTGTGGGCGCATTCTTGATGAAGGGCTTATGCCCAAAACATCGATTCTCCAGCTCCTCGGATGCTACCTGACCTGCTGTGCTTTCCCAGCACCACACTTTCGACTCTGATCTCCAGCATCTGTAGTTCTCACTTTCTCCTACACTGTGTGGACTGCACTGCAAGGAGCCCCCAGACTTGCTCAAGCAACATAACTTTGTCTTCAGGAGGCCTATTGGCAGCTCAAGCACGGTCCTCAGTAGTGGTCGTGGGCTGCATAATAGAGTCAGTAGCTGTGATCACTCAGGAGGGGTGCACTGTTCAGGACTGCAGGGAGAAGGCAGGGAAGTGACTGTGCTGTAACCATTCTGTAATGTTGTGGGAGAGATGACAATGCAGAATCAGCACAGGCAACCATCTTGATATGAACTCTGCTCCCCCGACCTGATTTTCCTCAAGTGGAGAGATTGAATTGCTCATTGAATATATTAGATATGATTTAAATAGAAATGGCCAAAACAAAAGCTAGTCCATGTCAGCATCATTTATATGAAAAGAAAGACATCTGTTTCTAAAGCAGTCCTCAAGACATTAGGATTTCCAAAAATGTGTTAATGACAATGCTTTCAGAGTCTAGTCACTGTTGTCATGCAGTTAATACAACAAGCAGTTTTCACCACGCAAGGTATCACAAACAATAATGTGAAAATGACCAGATAATCTATTTCAGTGATGTTGTTTGAGTGATAGGAATTCGCAAACAGTAATGTTACAATGACCAGATAATCTCTTTCAGTGAGATTCTCTGAAGGATAAGTAGCAGAGTTAACTCCCCTGATCTTCCTTAAAATAGTTTTCTATTCATCTGTAAGACAATTGAGGTGTCAGGTTAATATCTCATGTGAAAGATGGCATCTCCAATAATGTAGCACTGGCGTGTCTGGAGTTATATCTGTGGCGAGAGAAACAAAGTGATCTGATATGACAATGCAGCATAAGAGCTGAGTTTGAAGAAGTTGAGGTTTTTTTCCCCAGGAATAGGAATAAAGTAGGCCATTTGGCCCATCAAGACTGCTCTACCATTCGAGTAGACCATGTCTGGTATTCTATCTCAATGTCAAGATTGAAAAGCTTCAGCACATGTACCAATAAGTTCAAGAACAACTTCTTTCCTGCTGTTATTAGACTGCTGAATGGACCGCTCAAATTTCCAACCTAATGTCGATCTTGCTTTTTGTGCACTTCCTCTGCAGCCATAACTTTGTATTCCTCGCTCTGTTCAATCACCCTGTGAGGTAAAAACAATGACTGCAGATGCTGGAAACCAGATTCTGGATCAGTGGTGCTGGAAGAGCACAGCAATTCAGGCAGCATCCGAGGACAGGCAAAATCGACGTTTCGGACAAAAGCCCTGCTTTATTCCTGATGAAGGGCTTTTGTCCGAAACGTCGATTTTGCCTGTCCTCGGATGCTGCCTGAATTGCTGTGCTCAATCACCCTGTGATCTTGTATGCTGTGATCTGCCTGCACTGCACGCAAAACAAAACTTTTCACTGTACCTAGGCTCATGTGACAATAATAAATTGAATTAAATCAAATCTTTTACCACACTATCCTTGTCACTCTTGATACCTCTACTATCTAGAAATCTATTTATCGCTGCCTTCAATATGCTCAATAACTGAACTTCCACAGTCCTCTGGGGTGGTTTTTTTCTAATGATTTATCTCTCTAAATGAAGAGATTCCCCCGCAGCTCAGTCCTAAATGATTCACCATTATTCTTTTTCCTGCTTCTATAATTCTGGCTGGGGAAATATCTTTCCTCTATCTATCCTGTTGATCCCTGTCAGAATAAGATCATAAGATCAAACGACATATCAGCAGAAATTAGGGCATTCAACCCATCTAGTCTGAACTGCCATTCAATCATGGCTGATAGGTTTGTCAACCCCCATTCTTCCGCTTTCTCCCCATAACCCTTGATCCCTTTGATACTCAAGAACCTACCTCCATCTTAAATATACTTAATGACCTGGCCTCCTCAGCCTTCTGTGACAATGATTTCCTTAGATTCACCACTTTCTTGCTGAAGAAGTTTCTCCTTATTTCCAATATAAAAAGTCTTCCCTTTACTCTAAGGATGTGCCTTTGGGTCCTAGTATCTCTTGCCAGTGGAAACATCTTCCCAACATCTACTCTGTCCAGGCCATTCATTATTCTGTAAGTTTCAATTAGATTCCCCCCCGCATCCTTCTAAACTCCATTGAGTAGAAACCCAGAGTCCTTAAATGTTCCGCATATGTTAAACTTTTCATTCCTGGGACCATTTTCATGAACCTCCTCTGAACAAGCTCTCCATGCTGGGCTCGCTCTCCACCAAGGACTCAACTCTTCTCACCATTGCCACACATGGTCGGGAACCAGGTCCACTCTTGCCCTGCTGAAGAGACAGAAAAGGCCTCCAAAGAGAAAGAAAAGAGAAAAGAAAGTGAGCAAAAGAAAAGGACAAAAGCAAAAAGCCCATGTTAAAAAAAATCAAAGAAAGCAGACACGTCCTGGGCCAGGAGCTCGGACACATCACCACTGCCATCTTGGACCAGACACCAGACACGGCAACTTTTTCACCCAGAGGGTGGTGTATATATGGAACGAGCCACCAGAACAAGTAGTAGAGGGAAGTATCATTACAACATTTAAAAGACATTTGGACAGGTAAATGGATAGGAAAGATTTAGTCGGACATGAGTCAAATGGGACTAATTCAGTTTAGGAAACCTAGTTGGCATGGATGAATTGGGCTGAGAGGTCTGTTTCCATGTTATGTGACTTTGTGACTCTATGGCCGATCTGATGATCCTCCACTTTTCTGATTTTATCCCTATAACACTGGATACCCTTATGGACGTGCACTCAGATCCTGCGCAGACCAGCTGGCAGAGTATTTGCAGACATCTTTAAGCTCTTCATACTATGATGTGAGGTTCCTGCTTGCTTCAAGAAGACTACTATCATCCCAGTGCCTTAATGACTACTGCCCAGTGGCTCTAACATCCATCGTTATGAATTCTTTGAGAGGTCAGTAATGGCACACATCAACTCCAGCCTCCCAGATTGCCTTGATCTGGGAGTACATCCTTCTTGAGATATGGGGCTCAAAACTGTGAACCATACTCCAAATGTGGTCTGACCAGAGCCTTATAGAGCCTCAGAAGTACATCCCTGCTTTTATGTTCAAGTCCTTTCAAAATAAATGCCATCATTGCATTTGCCTTCCTCACGACAGACTCAACCTACAAGTTTACCTTGAGAAAATCCTATACTAGAACTCCCAAATCTCTTTGCACTTCAGACTTCTGAATTTTCTCCCCATTTAGAAAATAGTCCATGCTTCTATTCTTCTTACCAATGTGCATGACCTCACACTTTCCCATATTGTAATCCATCCGCCACTTCTTTGCTCACTCTCCTAACCTGTTCAAATCCTTTTGCAGCCTCCTTGCCTCATCAACATTACCTGTCCCTCTACCTATCTCTGTATCCTCTGCAAACTTAGCCAGAATGCCATCAGTTTCTTCACCTAGATCGTTCATGGATAAAGTGAACGTCTGTGATCCCAATATAGACCCTTGTGGAACATCACTTGTCACTGAATTTTCCATTGTATTATCCCTGTTTCTTTTAAACTCTGGAGGATACAGGCCTCTTCTCCTCAATCTCTCCTCATAGGATAGTCCCATCATTCCAGCAATCCGCTTGGTGAATCCATCCTTGGAGGTTATTATTCTTTAGGTAAGGGGACAAGAACTATATACAGACATGGTCTCACATAGGCTGCATACAACTGCAGCAAGACTTCTTTCTTCCTGTCCTTGAATCATTTGCAATAAATGCCAGTGTGCATTTTGCCTTCCCAATCACTTGCTGCACCTTGAACCCAGCTTTCAGTGATTTAAGAACAAGGAAATAAGTCCACAGATTAAATTTAAGTAATATCAGTCAAAATGTGTCTGTAGTTGTTATGATTTGGAGAGGCTGGGATTTGATTGAGGTGTACAAAGTTAAAAACCACACAATTCACCTGATGAAGGAGCAGCACTTCAAAAGCTAATGCTTCCAAATAAACTTGTTGGACTATAATCTGGTGTTGTGTGATTTTTAACTCTGTAATTGTAATCACCTTTGCTCTCTTATTACTGCAAAAAAGGTTACCTTCAATTTTTTTCAGCCAGGCTGGCTCAGCATGTTCAACATGCATATGTTTTTCACTGTGGAATGTCCAGGCTGATGGTTCTGTTTAGCCAAATTATGCAGAAGATTCATTCCATGAATATTTTGCATTCTGTTTATCGGGCCAATTCCTCATGTGCCCAGGCGTTGGTAATATACAATGAGCTTCAAGCATTAATTCCATTCTTTGCAGACGGGCTTTCTGAACTTCACTGTTGTAGACTTTCATTTCTGAATGCTGCCTTAGGTATCATCAACCTGCTTCCAAATCCACTGATCTGTGGGAAAAAGAAAAATAATTCCACTGTGATGTGTTATTTTGTAGTTCAACCCTGTTGTATTAAAGTCTTGGTTATGTCGCCCAGTCACCACTGAAGCAATATGTGTTGTGGGTGACCATAACATGTAGGGGCAGAAGAAGGCCATTCAGCTCATCGAGTCTGCTCCACCATTCAATGTGATCATTGGTCAGAGTATTGAGTACAGACGTTGGGACAACATGCTATGGCCATACAAGACATTGGTAAGGTCACAATTGCAGTACTGCATATGATTCTGCTATAGAAAGGATGTTATTAAATTAGAAATGGAGCAGAAAAGATTTACAAGGATGTTGCTGGGATTGAAGAGTTTGAGTTATAAGGAGAGACTGGATAGACTTGGACTTTTTGCCCTGGAGCATCAGAAGCTGATGGGTGACCTTATAGAAGTTTATCAAATCATGTGGGACATAGATAAGGTGAATTGCCAAGGTCTTTTTCCAAAGGATAGGGGAGTCTAAAAGTAGAGGGCGTAGGTTTAAGGTGAAATGGGAAAGATTTGAAATGAATTGAATTGAATGATTTATTGTTGCTTGTATTCAACAAATAAATAGAATGAAAAATGTAATATGTTGCCACACTCCAGCACCATTTTGAGTTACATAAGATATTAAAATATAACTAGAATATGATTAATAACAGAGTTCTTTCTCCCTTCTTGTGCTCTGAACAACATCGGATGGGGTGTCCCCAAGGGCTCCATGCCCGCCAATACCCCGGCATCACAACCCATTTCAGGAGGCCCACTATTACTCCACCATCAGGAACACCACACTGGGCCTACTATGCTGTTGTCACAAGCTCTCCATGCTGGGCTCGCTCTCCCCAAGGACTCAACTCTTCTCACCATTGCCACACATGGTCGGGAACCAGGTCCACTCTTGCCCTGCTGAAGACACAGAAAAGGCCTCCAAAGAGAAAGAAAAGAGAAAAGAAAGTGAGCAAAAGAAAAGGACAAAAGCAAAAAGCCCATGTTAAAAAAAATCAAAGAAAGCAGACACGTCCTGGGCCAGGAGCTCGGACACATCACCACTGCCATCTTGGACCAGACACCAGACACGGCAACTTTTTCACCCAGAGGGTGGTGTATATATGGAACGAGCCACCAGAACAAGTAGTAGAGGGAAGTATCATTACAACATTTAAAAGACATTTGGACAGGTAAATGGATAGGAAAGGTTTAGTCAGACATGAGTCAAATGGGACTAATTCAGTTTGGGAAACCTGGTTGGCATGGATGAATTGGGCTGAGAGGTCTGTTTCCATGTTGTGTGACTTTGTGACTCTATGGCCGATCTGATGATCCTCCACTTTTCTGATTTTATCCCTATAACACTGGATACCCTTATGGACGTGCACTCAGATCCTGCGCAGACCAGCTGGCAGAGTATTTGCAGACATCTTTAACTTCTTCATACTATAATGTGAGGTTCCTGCTTGCTTCAAGAAGACTACTATCATCCCAGTGCCTTAATGACTACTGCCCAGTGGCTCTAACATCCATCGTTATGAATTCTTTGAGAGGTCAGTAATGGCACACATCAACTCCAGCCTCCCAGATTGCCTTGATCTGCTACAAGTTAACTACCGTCACAATTGATGCATGGCAGATGCCATTCCTGGGAACATCTGGATAACAAGGACACCTACATCAGACTCCTATTTTATTGACTTTAGCTCTGCCTTCAGCACCATAATTCCAACAAAACCCATCTTCACACTCCGAGACCTAGGACTCTGCTCCCCGCCTCTGTAATTGGATCCTGACCCATATAGACCACAATTAGTAAGGACAGGTGACAACACCTTCTCCACAACAATCCTCAGCACAGGCTGCATGCTCAGCTCCTTACTATACTCCTTATACACTCATGACTCTGAGGCCAAATGCAGCTCTAATTCCATTTACAAATTTGCTGATGACTCTACTGTAGTAGTCATGATTTGTCGGTTGCATTTCAAACAACGATGAGACAGAGTACAGGAAAGAGGCAGAGAGTTTAGTGGTATGGTGTAAAGACAACAATCTTTCCCACAATGTTAGTAAAATGAAGGGACTGATCATCAGGAAGCGGAGTAGAGGACAAGCCCCTGTCTGTATCAATGGTTCTGAGGTGGAGGTGGTTGAGAACTCCAGGTTCCTAGGAGTAAATATCACCAACAATCTGTCCTGGTCCATCCATGTTGACATTACAGTCAAGAAAACATACCAATGCCTCTACTTCATCAGAAGGCGAAGGAAATTTGGCATGTCCACAATCATTCTTACCAATTTTTATTGATGCACCATAGAAAGCATCCTGTCTAGAAGCATCACAACTTGGTATGGCAACTGCTCTGCCCAAGACCACTAGAAATTACAGGGAGTTGTGAACACAGCCCAATCCATCAAAAAAACCAACCTTCATCCCATTGACTCTGTCTATATTTCCTGTGGCCTTGGAAAGCAGCCAGCATCATCAAATACTTCTCCCAAGCCGGTTATACTCTCTTTCATCCTCTTCCATCAGGCAGAAGATACAGAAGTTTGAAAACACATGCCAAACAATTTAAATTTGTTTGGTTAGTATGCAAAAGAGTACTTTTCACTGTATCTTGGTAAATGTGACAATAATAAATCAATCACGTTATGGACAATCCTGGAGGTAGTCTAAGCCTCCAGAAGCCTGGAGTCTGACTGTCTCATTGAGATAGCTCAGGGCTGGAGGAGGAGTTGCTCATTTATGAGGGTGTTGGAAAAGACACATGATCGTGTGGGAGGAGTGGGTGTTGGTGATGGTGGTGATGGCAGCTGAGAGTGTAGGAACGGTTATTTGTGTGGGGAACCGGGAGAAGATTCGTTTTCCACATCCAAGGTATTCCCACATGCCCACCAGGGCTGACAGAGCCCTTGATGAAATCCATTCAGTCTCCTGCAATTCAGTCCACATCCTCCCCTACCTTCCCAGAATCAAGATTGGGATTCTGTTTGCACACCTTCCATCCTACCACCTTCATATTCAAATTTATCATCTTTGCCAGGTCCTCCACTTCCAGTGTGATGTTGGCAGCACATCTACCTCCCCCTCCTCCATCTTCAGAATGCTGTGGAGATCATTTCCTTTGCAATATTCTGGTTTACTCCTCAATTGTCACCATGCCCACTCTCCCCTTCTTACAGCACAAAAGATGTTACAAAACTGAGGGGGTCACCTATGTAAGATGGAGACAAGGAGACATTGTTTTCCTCTCAGGAGATTGAAACTCTTTGGAACTTTCTGTAGTGGAGTCATGGTCATTAGAATTTTTTTAAGGCAGAGTTAGGCAGATACTTGACTAAAGGGAGTCAAAGGTTACCTGGGATAAGTCAAAATGTGGAGTTGAGGCTACCATCAAATCAGCAAGGATCATATTAAATGGCAGAGCAGTCTCTAAAGGGCAGCTCCTAATTCATATGTTGTTATGCAACACCAGTCCTATTAGCTCTTCTTACCATTCAGGACTGCAAACACTCCAAAGAAGTGAAGCAGTTATATAATTATATTTCTTCCAAATCAGTACATTGTACTCACTGCTCACTCCATCATAGCGGATCAGTCACAGATTCATGAAACACCTCCATTCAGTGCAACCTGACCTTCTGATCCCTTGACATTCTAATACTCTGTCCCTCAGTCCCACTCCCACTTTGACCTTCCTGCCCCTGACTAACAGGTTAAGTTGAATATAAGTTTGAGGAAGCTTACTGTTGGATTAGACTTTTCATACCCTCCCTTACTCAATATTGAGTTCATCAATTTTGATCAAAGCTACTGCTTCCATCTTTTTTTTTGGACAGTAGCTCTTGATAATAAATCAGGGCTGGAGGTTGCCAGTTACTCAGCACCCATCTTATCATTCTTTATATGTCCCTATTGACTTGTAGCATCATTTCTTTCAACATTTAATCACTCCTGTCTTCCACGAAAACAAAATCCTTCTTTTTCACTCTTTTTCCTTTCCAATTCAATTTTTTCTCGTCTTGTTTGTCATGCAGGTAAGGTTTTCCAGTTTTGCTGGAAGATCATCAACCTAGAACATTAATTCTGTTTCTAGAGTCATGGAGAATTACAGCACGGAAACAAATCCTTCAGTCTAACTTGTCCATGTCGACCAGATATCCTAAATTAATCTAGTCCCATTTACCAGCATTTTGCCCATATCCCTCTAACCCCTTCCTATTTATGCACCCATCCAGATGCCTTTTAAATGTTACAATTGTACCAGCCTCCACCACTTCCTCTGGCAGCTCATTCTTTGCATGAAAAAGTTACCCCTTAGGTCCCTTTTAAAATTTACCCTTCTCACCCTAAACCTATGCCTGCGAGTTCTGAATTCCCCCAACCCCAGGGAAAAAAACCTTGTCTATTTACCTTATCTATGCCGCTCATGATTTTATGAACCTCTATAAGGTCATCCCATAGCCTCTGATGCTCCAGGGCAAATAGCTTCAGCCTATTCAGCCTCTCCCTACAGCTCAAACCATCCAACTCTGGCAACATCCTTGTAAATCTTTTCTGAATCCTTTCAAGTTACACAACATCTTTCCTGTTGGAGGGAGACCAGAACTGCACACAATATTCCAGAAGTGGCCTAACATGACACCCCCAACTCCTATACTCAATGCAGTGACCGATAAAGAAATCCTCTCCACTGACTCTGTCAGATCTACTGCAAATGTCCAGGAATTTCTGTTTCAATTTCAAAATTATAATCGTTCAATGAAGAATGCAGGAGGCCATGCCAGGAGGAGTACTAGACAATGAGATGTCAAACCTGGTGAGGCTACCAAACAGGACTAGTCATAGTCATAGAGATGTACAGCACGGAACACTTGTATGTCAAACAGCATAAGCAGCAAGTGATTGATGGAGCAAAGCAGATCCACAACCAATGGGTCAGATCTCAACTCTGCAGTTCTGCCATGTCCAGTTGTGAATGGTGGTGGACAGTTAAACAAATCACTGAAGGATGAGTCTCTACAAATGCCCCCAATGTGAATGAGCCCACTGCAAAAGATAAAACTAAAGCATTTAAAAGTACCATCAGCCAGACGTACCAAGTAAACAACCATCTCGACCTCCTTCAGTGGTCCCCAGCATTAACAGGTGCCATTCTTCAGCTACTTCAATTCACTTTACATGATATCAAGAAACAGTTTGAGGCACTGGATACTGCAAAGACAATGGACCCTGTAAACATTCCAGCAATAGTACTGAAGATTTGAGCTCTGAAACATGCTGTTACCATAGCCAAGTTACAACAGCTACAACATGACATCTACCAACAATGGAAAATTGCCATATATGTCCTATGTACAAAATGCAGGACACATCCAACTCAATCAATTACTGCTTCATCAGTCTATTCTCAATTATCAATAAAGTGATGGAAGGTGTCATCAACAGTGCTATCAAGCAGCACTTGCTCAGTAATAATCTGCTTCATGCTGTCCAGTTTGAGTTCCTCCAGGGCCACTCAGCTCCTACCATCATTACAGCCTTGGATCAAACATGGACAAAAGAGCTGAACTCCAGAGGTGAGGTGAGAGTGAATATCCTTTACATCAAGACTACATTTGACCAAGTGTGACATTGAGGACCTCTGTCAAAAATGGAGTCAATGGGAATGGGGGGAAACTCTCTAATTGTTGAAGTCATGTTGACACATAGGAAGATGGTCATAGTTATTGGAGGTCGATCATCTCAGTTCTTGGAGTTCTTCAGGATATAATCCTTCAGAGATCCCTGATACAGGAGTCATCCCTCTGGATTGAAAAATTGCACATGTCACACTGCATTTAAGAAGGGAAATTATAGGCCAGTTAGCCTAAAATCTGTGATGGTGAAATTGTTGGGGTCTATGATCCAGGGTGGGTTAATAAACACCTCAAAAATTTTTAGTTAATCAGGGAGAACCAGCATAGATTCATGACAGAAAGGTCATACCTGAAATTTTGAATAGTTGAAATGGGTACAATTACAACATTTAAAAGGTATATTAAAGGAAGGGTTTAGAGGAATATGGGCCAAATGCTGGCAAATGGGACTAGATCAGATTGGGATGTCTGGTCTGTGCAGACGAGTTGGCCTGAAGGGCCTGTTTCATGCTGTATGACTGTCTGGTTCTATGACTAAGGTAGTGGACAGGGTAATGTCCAAAATTGGATTTGTTTTTGTGGACTTCCAGAAGGCATTTTATGAAGTCCCACATCAGACACTGTTTGCGAAGGTAGAAGTCCATAAAATTGAGAGCAAATTACTGACATGGTAGTATGCGACAGGCAATAAAAAGTTGGGATAATGGGTAAATGTTCGAATGGCAGGGTGTGACCAGTGGTGTCCCACAAGGATCTATGATAGAACCTCAATTATTCACTTTACTTATTAATGACTAGATAATGGCATAGAAAGTCACATATTCAAACTTGCCGCTGACACAATGTTAGGTGGCATTATGTAGATGATAGCATCAAATTACAAAAGTATATTGACAGACTAAGTACGTAGCAGATGGAGTTCAATGTAGGCAAGTGTGAGGTTATCCATTTTGCACTGAAACAAGTTAGATCAGGGCATGAAGTTAAATACAGTCAATGTCCAAAGAGACTTGTGGTTTGAGGTGAATAGATTTTCAAACTGTCATGAGCAGGTGCAAGTGAAAGCAATCTTGTCCTTTATATCTGGAGGACTGGAGTTTAAGGATTCAGAAGTTGTGCTGCAGTTATGCAAAACCTTGGCTAGACCCATTTGGAGTATTGTGATCAGGTCTGGGCACCACACCTAAGGAAGGATATATGTGTCTTGGAGGTTGTACAAAATTGGTTTACAAGAATGATACTTGGACTTTAGGGCTTAAGTTATGAGGAGAAATTACATAAATTTGGCCTGTTTTCCCCAGAATTAAGAAGGTTAAGGAATGATCTGACTGAAGTTTTCAAGATATTAACAGGAAAAGATGAGGTAGATAAAGATAAAATATTTCCACTGGTTGAGGATTCTAGAATTGGGGGCATAGTCTAAAAATTATAACCAAACCGTTCAGGAAGTATTTCTATGCACAAAGGATGGTGGATGTTTTGAACTCTACCCCACAAATGGCAATGGATGCTAGATACATAGTTAATTTTAAATCTGAGATAGATAAGTTTTTGTGAAGCAAGGTATTAAGGGGCATGAACTAAAGGCAGGTATATGAAGTTAAGTCACAGATCAGCCATGATGTGATTGAGTGGTGGAATGACTAAACATGATGCTTAATGGCCTATACCTGTTCCTACGTCCCGGGTCCAACCAACTTTAGCTACCTTCATCAACAACTTTCCCTCCACCATATGGTTATAAGTGGAAATGTTCAGTGATGATTGCACAATGTTCAGCACCACTCATGACTCCTCTGACGTGAAAGCAGTCCATGTCCAAATGCAACAAGATTTGGACAATATCCAGGCTTTAGATGAAAAGTGGCAAGTAACATTCGTGCCACACAAATGCCAGGCAATGGCCATCTTCAACAAGAGACAATGTAATCACTGCCCACTGATATTCAATGATGTCACCATCACTGATTCCCCCACTATCAACAGCCATAGAGTTGACATCGATCAGAAACTGAACGCCCAGAAGGAAAATAATAAAACCTGCAAATGATGCATAATGGTCCAGCTAGTTTTGAATACCTTAGAACTCCTGTTCATTCAGTGCCGTTGGGTCAAAATCCTGGAATTCCCTCCGGAATGATATTGTGTGTTTACCTACAACAAATGGACTGCACTGGTTCAAGATAGAGTCTTAGAGTCATAGAGATGTACAGCATGGAAACAGACCCTTCGGTCCAACCCGTCCATGCCGACCAGATATCCCAACTCAATCTAGTCCCACCTGCCAGCACCCCAGCCCATATCCCTCCAAACCCCTCATATTCATATACCCATCCAAATGCCTCTTGAGAAGATTACATTACAGTGTAGAAAAAGGCGCAACCCACACATACCCCTACATTTACCCCTTACCTAACACTACGGGCAATTTAGCATGGCCAATTCACCTGACCTGCACATCTTTGGACTGTGGGAGGAAACCGGAATACCCGGAGGAAACCCACGCAGACACGGGGAGAACGTGCAAACTCCACACAGTCAGTCGCCTGAGGCGGGAATTGAACCCGGTCTCAGGTGCTGTGAGGCAGCAGTGCTAACCACTGTGTCACCGTGCCGCCCACTGCCACCGTGCCTCTTAAATGTTGCAATTGTACCAGCCTTCACCACTTCCTCTGGCAGCTCATTCCATACACGTACCACCCTCTGCGTGAAAACATTGCCCCTTAGGTCTCTTTTATATATTTCCCCTCTCACCCTAAACCTATGCCCTCAAGTTCTGGACTGCCCAACCACAGGGAAAAGACTTTACCTATTTATCCTTTCCATGCCTCTCATAATTTTGTAAACCTCTATAAGGTCACCCCTCAGCCTCCGATGCTTCAGGGAAAACAGCCCCAGCCTGTTCAGCCTCTCCCTATAGCTCAAATCCTCCAACCC
Source organism: Chiloscyllium plagiosum (assembly GCF_004010195.1). Taxonomy (NCBI): domain Eukaryota; kingdom Metazoa; phylum Chordata; class Chondrichthyes; order Orectolobiformes; family Hemiscylliidae; genus Chiloscyllium; species Chiloscyllium plagiosum. The sequence continues at coordinate 82,639,464 of NC_057713.1, read as the reverse complement.
TAGCAACATCCTCGTAAATCCTTTCTGAACCCTTTCAAGTTTCACAACATCTTTCCAATAGGAAGGAGACCAGAACTGCATGCAGTATTCCAACAGTGGCCTAACCAATGTCCTGTACAGCTGCAACATGACGTCCCAACTCCGTACTCAATACTCTGACCAATATAGAAAAGCATACCAAACGCCTTCTTCACTATCCGATCTACCTGCGACTCTACTTTCAAGGAGCCAAGAACCTGTACTCCAAGGTCTCTTTGTTCAGCAACACTCCCTAGGACCTTGCCATTAAGTGTATAAGTCCTGCTAAGATTTGCTTTGCCAAAATGCAGCACCTCACATTTATCTGAATTAAACTCCATCTGCCACTTCTCAGCCCATTGGCCCATCTGGTCAAGATCCTGTTGTAATCTGAGGTAACCCTCTTCGCTATCCACTACTCTTCCAATTTTGGTGTCATCTGCAAAATTACTAACTGTACCTCTTACGCTTGCATCCAAATCATTTATGTAAATGACAAAAAGTAGAGGACCCAGCACCGATCCTGTGGCACACTACTGGTCACAGGCTTCCATTCTGAAAAACAACCCTCCACCACCACCCTATGTCGTCTACCTTTGAGCCAGTTCTGTATCCAAGTGGTTAGTTCTCCCTGTGTTCCGTGAGATCGAACCTTGCTAATCAGTCTCACATGGGGAAACTTGTCGAACACCTTACTGAAGTCCATATAGATCATGTCTACTGCTCTGCCCTCATCAATCCTCTTTGTTACTTCCTCAAAAAACTCAATAAAGTTTGTGAGGCATGATTTCCCACGCACAAATCCATGTTGACTATCCCTAATCAGTCCTTGCCTTTCCAAATACATGTACATTCTGTCCCTCAGGATTCCCTCCAACAAGTTGCCCACCACCGATGTCAGGCTCACCGGTCTATATTTCCCTGGCTTGTCCTTACCACGCTTCTTAAACAGTGGCACCACGTTTACCAACCTCCAGTCTTCCGGCACCTCACCTGTGACTATTGATGATTCAAATATCTCAGCAAGAGGCCCAGCAATCACTTCTCTAGCTTCCTGCAGAGTTCTCAGGTACACTGATCATGTCCTGGGGATTTATCCACCTTTAACCGTTTCAAGACATCTAGCACTTTCTCCTCTGTAGTCTGGACATTTTGCAAAATGTCACCATCTATTTCCCTACAGTCTATTTCAGTATGTGGATGTTGATTCAGTATGTGGATGTACCTACTAGAGAAGGTGCAAACCTTGACCTACTCTTGGGAAATAAGGCAGGGCAGGTGACTGAGGTATTAGTGGGGGAGCACTTTGGGGCCAGCGATCATAATTCTATTCGTTTTAAAATAGTAATGGAAATGGACAGACCAGATCTAAACTTGAAGTTCTAAATTGGAGAAAGGCCAATTTTGATGTTATTAGGCAAGAACTTTCGAAAGCTGATTGGAGGCAGATGTTCGCAGGTAAAGGGACGGCTGGAAAATGGGAAGCCTTCAGAAATGAGATAACAAGAATCCAGAGAAAGTATATTCCTGTCAGGGTGAAAGGAAAGGCTGATAGGTATAGGAAATGCTGGATAACTAAAGAAATTGAGGGTTTGGTTAAGAAAAAGAAGGAAGCATATGTCAGGTATAGACAGGATAGATCGAGTGAATCCTTAGAAGAGTATAAAGAAAGTAGGAGTATACTTAAGAGGGAAATCAGGAGGGCAAAACAGGGACATGAGATAGCTTGGGCAAATAGAATTAAGGAGAATCCAAAGGGTTTTTACAAATATATTTTGGACAAAAGGGTAACTAGGGAGAAAATAGGGCCCCACAAAGATCAGCAAGGCGGCCTTTGTGTGGAGCCACAGAAAACGGGGGAGATACTAAATGAATAGTTTGCATCAGTATTTACTGTGGAAAAGGATATGGAAGCAGTTATAAAATTACATCAGGAGTCAGCATTCCAGTGGTTATAAAATTAGATCAGGAGTCACGATTCAGCAGTTATAAAATTACATCAGGAGTCAGGATTCAAGTGGTTATAAAATGTCTTCCGGAATCAGTATTCAGTGGTTTAAAAATTCCATCAGGAGTCAGGATTCAAGTGGTTATAAAATTACATCAGGAGTCAGGATTCAACAATTATAAAATTACATCAGGAGTCAGGATTCAGTGGTTAGAAAATTGCATCAGGAGTCACGATTCAGCAATTATAAAATTACTTCTGGAGTCAGGATTCAGGTGTTATAAAATTACAACAGGAGTCAGGATTCATTTGTTATAAAATTACATAAGGAGTCAGGATTCAAGTGGTAATAAAATTACATCAGGAGTCAGGAATCAGCAAATATAAAATTACTACAGGAATCAGGTTTCAATGGTTATAAAATTACATCAGGAGTCAGGATTCAGTGTTATAAAATTACATCAGGAATCTGGATTCAGCTCTTATAAAATTACATCAGGAGTCACAATTCAGCGATTATAAAATTTCATCCGGAATCAGGATTCAGTGGTTATAAAATTACATAAGGGGTCAGGACCGGAATCAGGATTCAGTGGTTATAAAATTACATAAGGGGTCAGGATTCAAATGGGAATAAAATTACATCAGGAGTCAGGATTCAGTGGTTATAAAATTACATCAGGAGTCAGGATTAAAGTGGTAATAAAATTGCATCAGGAATCTGGATACAGCTCTTATAAAATTACAGCAGGAGTCACAATTCAGCGATTATAAGATTACATCAGGAATCAGGATTCAGTGGTTATAAAATTACATAAGG
>NC_057713.1:82635459-82636280 GCF_004010195.1 Chiloscyllium plagiosum | reverse complement strand
CCGTTCCAACGAGAAAAGGCCTAGTACTGTCAACCTATCCTCGTACGACCTATTCTCTATTCCAGGCAACATCCTGGTAAATCTTCTCTGCATCCTCTCCAAAGCTTCTACATCTTTCCTAAAGTGAGGTGACCAGAACTGCACACAGTACTCCAAATGTGGCCTAACCAAGGTCCTGTACAGTTGCAACATCACTTCACGACTCTTGAATTCAATCCCTCTGCTAATGAACGCTAATACACCATAGGCCTTCTTACAAGCTCTATCCACCTGAGTGGCAACTTTCAAAGATCTATGAACATAGACCTCAAGATCCCTCTGCTCCTCCGCCTTACTAAGAACCCTACTGTTAACTCTGTATTCCGCATTCTTATTTGTCCTTCCAAAATGGACAACCTCACACTTGACAGTGTTGAATTCCATCTGCCACTCCTCAGCCCATCTCAGCATAATATCTAAGTCTCTTTGCAGCCGATTCAAGCAGTTATCAAGTTACATCGGAAGTCAGGATTCAGTGATTATTAAATATCATCGGGAGTCAGGATTCAAGTGGTTATAAAATTACATCGGGAATGAGGATACAAGTGGTTATAAAATTACATCAGTAGTCAGGATTCAGCAATTATAAAATTACTTCAGGAGTCAGGATTCAGTGATTATAAAATTACATCAGGAGTCAGGATTCAGTGGTTACAAAATTACATCAGGAGTCAGGATTCAGTGGTTACAAAATTATATCTGGAGTCTGGATTCAAGTGGGCATAAAATTACATCAGGATTCTGGATTCAGTGGTTATAAAATTACATCCGGAGTCAGGATT
>NC_057713.1:82630675-82634959 GCF_004010195.1 Chiloscyllium plagiosum | reverse complement strand
TGATATCAGCCCTGGCCAACATTACTCTCCGATCCACCCTGTGCCTGTTGCACAAGGTGGCTTAAAATTGCCCCACAGGATTTGGTCTGAACAGTGTTGCTTACATAAAATTGCTTTCGCATTCCCTATTTAATGTTGAATTTCTCAATGGTACTTCACTCTTTGTCAACTAATTATTAATAGACGTAATCTCTTCTATTCCTTCTTCAGCTTTGATTGTATCAGAATATTGCTGGAAATGTGTTGCTGGAAAAGCGCAGCAGGTCAGGCAGCATCCAGGGAACAGGAGAATCGACGTTTCGGGCATAAGCCCTTCTTCAGGAATCCTGAAGAAGGGCTTATGCCCGAAACGTCGATTCTCCTGTTCCCTGGATGCTGCCTGACCTGCTGCGCTTTTCCAGCAACACATTTCCAGCTCTGATCTCCAGCATCTGCAGACCTCACTTTCTCCTGTATCAGAATATTGTTGGTGCTCTTTGCGCTCTTCGTTTAAATTCCCTTTTTACATGCATCATGTACTTCGTGACTAAAGCAACAAGGAAGGTTTTCTTTATTTCAGAATATTAAGTACTGTGGGCACTGAAAATCTGAACAGAGAACACTGGAAACATTCAGCGCTTCAGGCAAACCCGGTGAAAGGAGCAAAACATTTGATGCTTCAGGTTTGGCCTTTTTCTCATGATTTTAATAAATATTTGGATGACATACGTAAAGGACTAGAGCGAGGAATAGGTTTTATCCAAAGTTGTCCTTTTCCCTCTTTCTGCTTCTGAAAGGATTGACTGTAGTAAAGAGGCATTCACTATTCAAGCACAAATGTGGAGAGGAATTGTTGTCAGGCTATTTAATCAGAGAGAGCAATCACAGACAAGCCCAAACCATTCCTCATCTGCTTCAGGAATTGATAGATAAGGGCCAGCAGCAAGAAACTAGCTGGAATTTTCTCCTCCTGATTCAGGGAGAAAGTGAGTGGGATTTTTGAGGCCAGTTCATAGATCTTTACTATCTGGTGCCCCAGCTGAAGTCAGATAATTTCGTAATATTGCACTGTGACTTAAAGAGCTGAGCCACTGGACAACTCTTTAAAGAAAATGTTTAAATGGATTACAGCCAGCGACAACAAACATGGCTTGCATTTATATAGCATTAACTTCATTGAACATTCCAAGAAGGATTATAAAATAACATTTCAGACCGAGCCATATGAGGAGATATTAGTGCAGATGACTAAAAGGTTGAGTAAAGAAGTCAGCTGTGGACTGTTTTAAATATAGAAAATAAGGTAGAGAATTGGAGATGTTTAGGCAAGGATATTTGATGTTTGAATTATTATTGTCATGTGTACCTAGGTACAGTGAAACATTTTATTTGTGTGTAGTACAGGCAGCTCATACCATACAAAGTACATACGAGTAACAGAATAGAGCAAGGAAAACAATATTATAGCTGCACAGAAGGTATACAAAGAATAAGGTCAACATTAAATTTGAAATTTGAGAGGCCCATTCAGAAATCTAGTAACAGCAGGGGAGAAGCTGTTCTTGAATTTGTTGGTACATGTGTTTAAGCTTTTGCATCTTCTGCCTGACTGAAGAGATTGGAAGTCTTTAATTACGTTGGCTGCCTTGCTGAGGCAACAGGAAGTGCAGAGGGAGTCAACAGATGGAAGGTTGTGTAATGGGCTGGGTTGTGTTCATAACTCTCTGTAGTTTCTTACGGTCCTGGATACAGCAGTTTCCACACCAAGCCCATGATGCATCTGGATAGAATGCTTTCTACTGTGCATTTATATAAATTGGTAGGGGTCATTACAGATATGCCGAATTTCCTTAGCCTCCTGAAGAAGAACTCTAGAACTCAAGTTCCTGGATTAGTGGTGCTGGAAGAGCACAGCAGTTCAGGCAGCATCTGAGGAGCAGTAAAATTGACGTTTTGGGCAAAAGCCCTAGAACTCAAGACCTTACACACATGGCCACTAGTGGTGATGCCATTAAAGTCAGGAGGAGTGCAAGAGGCCAGAGTTACAGGAGTATATCTATCATACTGATTTGTAAGACTGCAAGATGCTATAGAGATAGTGAGGGATGAGGTATGGAAGGATTTCAAAAAAAGGATGACAAATTTAAAATTGAGGCATTACTTAAACAGGGGTTCATATTGATTAATGAACAGTGAAATGATAGAATCCCTATAGTGTGGAAGCAGGCCATTCAGCCAACTGAATCCACACCGACCCTCCGAAGAGCATTTCTGCCAGACCCACACCCCCACACTATCCCTGTAATCCCACATTTCTCATGGTTAATCCTCCTAGCAAGTGTGATTTGGTTTGCATTAGAACATACTCCTTGAAAATGGAGTCTCAGGTAGATAGAATAGTGAAGAAGGTGTTTAATATGTTTTCCTTTATTGGTCAGTGCATTGAGTATAGGAGTTGGGAGGTCATGTTGCAGCTGTACAGGACATTGGTTAGGCTACTTTTGGAAAATTGTGTGTGATTCTGGTCTCCTTCCTATTGGAAGGATGTTGTGAAACTTGAAAGGGTTCAGAAAAAATTTACAAGGATGTTGCCAGGGTTGGAGGATTTGAGCTGTAGGGACAGGCTGAACAGGCTGGGGCTGTTTTCCCTGGAGCATTGGAGGCTGTGAGGAGACCTTATAGAGGTTTATAAAACCATGAGGGACATGGATAGGGTAAATAGATAAGGTCTTTTGCCTGGGTTGGGGGAATCCAGAAATGCAGGGTATTGGTTTAGGGTGAGTGGGGAGAAGTTTAAAAGGGACCTAAGGGGCAACTTTTTCACACAAAGGGTGGTGTGTGTATGGAGTGAGCTGCCACAGGAAGTGGTGGAGGCTAGCACAATTACAGCATTTAAATGTCATCTGGATGGGTGCATAAATAGGAAGGGTTTAGAGGTATATGGGCCAAATGCTGGCAGGTGGGACTAGATTAATTTAGATATCTGGTTGGCATAAATAAGTTGGACCAAAAGGTCTGTTTTCGTGCTGTACATCTCTATGACTCAACGACAGACTGCAGAGATCTCATGTTTACAGTGACCTGCAGCAGTTTAAAGGGGATACAACAAGTAAATTGGCACGTGAGAAGAATTATGGAAAGTTAGTAATCCAGCAGGGGGATGGGAAGCAAAATTGTAGGTCGACTATAGAAAAGGTTGAGAGTAGGGAGGTCCGAAATCAAGTTTCAGGGATGCAAGATGGCACCGGCAAGCAAGAAGTTGGTTTGAAGTGTGTCTACCTCAACGCCAGGAGCATCCAGAATAAGGTGGATGAACTTGCAGCACGGGTTGGTACCTGGGATTTAGATGTTGTGGCTATTTCAGAGACATGGATAGAGCAGGGACAGGAATGGTTGTTGCAAGTACCAGGATTTAGATGTTTTAGTAAGAACAGAGAGGATGGTAAAAGAGGGGGAGGTGTGGCATTGTTGGTCAAGGACAGTATTGCAGTTGCAGAAAGGATGTTTGGGGACTCGTCAACTGAGGTAGTTTGGGCTGAGGTTAGAAACAGGAAAGGAGAGGTCACCCTGTTGGGAGTTTTCTATAGGCCTCCGAACAGTTCCAGAAATGTAGAGGAAAAGATAGCAAAGATGATCCTTGATAGGAGTGAGAAGGTAGTTGTCATGGGGACTTCAACTTTCCAAATATTGACTGGGAACACTAAAATACGAGTACTATAGATGGGTCAGTTTTTGTCCAGTGTGTGCAGGAGGGTTTCCTGACATAGTATGTAGACAGGCCAACGAGGGGCGAAGCCACATTAGATTTGGTACTGGGTAATGAGCCTGGCCAGGTGTTAGACTTGGAAGTAGGTGAGCACTTTGGTGATAGCAACCACAATTCTGTTATGTTTACTTTAGTGACAGAAAGGGATAGGTGTATACCACTGGGCAAGAGTTACAATAGACAATAGACAATAGGTGCAGGAGGAGGCCATTCAGCCCTTCGAGCCTGAACCGCCATTCATGGCTGATCATTCCTAATCAGTATCCTGTTCCTGCCTTATCTCCATAACCCTTGATTCCACTATCTTTGAGAGCTCTATCCAACTCTTTCTTAAATGAATCCAGAAAGTGGGCCTCCACTGCCCTCTGGGGCAGAGCATCCCACACAGCCACCACTCTCTGGGTGAAGAAGTTTCTCCTCATCTCTGTCCTAAATAGTCTACCCCGTATTTTTAAGCTGTGTCCTCTGCGTCGGCACTCACCCATCAGCGGAAACATGTTTCCTGCCTCCAGAGTGTCCAAACCTTTAATAATCTTATA
>NC_057713.1:82628218-82630045 GCF_004010195.1 Chiloscyllium plagiosum | reverse complement strand
AAGTATGATTTCCCCTTCATAAATCCATGCTGACTCTGACCTATCCTGCTGCTACTATCCAGATGTGTCGTAATTTCATCCTTTATAATAGACTCCAGCATCTTTCCCACCACTGAGGTCAGACTAACTGGTCTATAATTTCCTGCTTTCTCTCTCCCACCTTTCTTAAAAAGTGGTATAACATTAGCCACCCTCCACCCCGAATCTATCGAACTCTGGAAAATAATCACCAACGCATCCACGATTTCCCGAGCCACCTCCTTCAGTACCCTGGGATGCAGTTACAGCTGGGAGGAAAGGCAATTACGAAGCGATTCAGCAAGATTTAGGAAGCATAGGATGGGGAAGGAAACTGTAGGGATGGGCACATTAGAAACATGGAGCTTATTCAAGGAAAAGCTCCTGTGTGTCCTAGATAAGTATGTACCTGTCAGGCAGGGAGGAAGCTGTAGAGCGTAGGAGCCGTGGTTTACGAAGGAAGTGGAATCGCTGGTCAAGAGGAAGAAGAAGGCTCATGTGAGGATGAGATGTGAAGGCTCAGTTTGGGCGCTTGAGGGTTACAAGGTAGCCAGGAAGGACCTAAAGAGAGAGTTCAGAAGAGCCAGGAGAAGACATGAGAAGTTGTTGGCGGATAGGATCAGGGTAAACCCTAAGGCTTTCTATAGGTATTTAAAGAATAAGTTTAGAGCCAATCAAGGATAGTAGTGGGAAGTTGTGTGTGGAGTCAGAGGAGATAGGGGAAGCACTAAATGAATATTTTTCGACAGTATTCACTCTAGAAAATGACAATGTTGTCGAGGAGAATACGAGATACAGGCTACTAGACTAGGTGTGATTGAGGTTCACAAGGAGGAGGTATTAGAAATCCTGCAGAGTGTGAAAGTAGATAAGTCCCCTGGGCCAGATGGGATTTATCCTAGGACCCTTTGGGAAGCCAGGAAGGAGATTGCCGAGCCTTTGGCATTGATCTTTAAATCGTCATTGTCTACAGGAATAGTGCCAGAAGACTGGAGGATAGCAAATGTTGTTCCCCTGTTCAAGAAGGGGAGTAGAAACAACCCAGGTAATTATAGACCAGTCAGCCTTACTTCAGTTGTTGGTAAAGTGTTGGAAAAGGTTATAAGAGATAGGATTTATAATCATCTGGAAAAGCATAATTTGATTAGGGATAGTCAGCACGGTTTTGTGAAGGGTAGGTCGTGCCTCACAAACCTCATTGAGTTCTTTGAGAAGGTGACCAAGCAGGTGGATGAGAGTAAACCGGTTGATGTGGTGTATATGGATTTCAGCAAGGCGTTCGATAAGGTTCCCCACAGTACACTATTGTACAAAATGCAGAAGAATGGGATTGTGGGAGATATAGCAGTTTGGATCAGTAATTGGCTTGCTGAAAGAAGACAGAGGGTGGTGGTTGATGGGAAATGTTCATCCTGGAGTCCAGTTACTAGTGGTGTACTGCAAGGGTTGGTGTTGGGTCCACTGCTGTTCGTCATTTTTATAAACGACCTGGATGAGGGCATAGAAGGGTGGGTTAGTAAATTTGCAGACGACATTAAGGTTGGTGGAGTTGTGGATAGTGATGAAGGATGTTATAGGTTACAGAGAGACATAGATAAGCTGCAGAGCTGGGCTGAGAGGTGGCAAATTGAGTTTATTGTGGACAAGTGTGAGGTTATTCACTTTGGTCGGAGTAACTGGAATGCAAAGCACTGGGCTAATGGTAAGATTGTTGGTAGTGTAGAGGAGTAGAGAAATCTCGGTGTCCAGATACACAGATCCTTGAAAGTTGCCACCCAGGTTGACAGGGTTGTTAAGAAGGCATACAGT
>NC_057713.1:82620186-82628049 GCF_004010195.1 Chiloscyllium plagiosum | reverse complement strand
GTAGTTTCTTTACTCAGAGAGTAGTAAGGGTATGGAATGCTTTGCCTGCACTGGTAGTAGATTTGTCAACTTTAAGTACATTTATGTCGTCATTGGACAAGCATATGGACGTACATGGAATAGTGTAGGTTAGATGGGCTTCAGATTGGTATGACAGGTCAGTGCAACATCGAGGGCCGAAGGGCCTGTACTGCGCTGTAATGTTCTATGTTCTATGTTATCTCTCTGCAAAGTTCCTGCAAATTCTGCAGGGATGATATCATTGAATCGTAGAGTAGTTATAGCAAAGAAAGAAGACTACTCAGTCTGTTGAGTTCATACTGGCTCTCTGAAACTGTGCTCCACTCGTCCCACTTCCTCACCCTTTCCTCTTGGTCCTGTAAATATTCCTCTTTTAAGTGCTTATCTGAAATCCATGATGAGTCGGCACCAGTACCATTTCAGGTGGTATATTTCAGATTCTAGCCATTTGTTACATCAAACAATTTTCCCTCATGTGGTCTTTTATCATTTGCAAATCACCTTCTCCTCCCAAACAGCACTGCTTTAAAAGAGCTGTCATTTGCACAGTGGTAGTGACCCTATATCTACCCTGCTTTTCCAATCTATCCATATAACCATTCCAGGAAATCTTTTCTGCAGCCTGTCTAATGACTTTGTATTCTTCCTAAAGTGAGCTGCTCCACATTAAGCACAGTACTCCAGTTAAGGTTGAACCAAGGTCCAGTAATAGCTTATTGTAATTCTCTGTTTTCTACGTCTCTACTTATAAAGTCCGAGATTCCAAAAGCCTTATTATCCAACTTCCTTGCACTGCCACCTTCCATGATTTGTGCACATACACTCAGGTCTCTTTGTTCCTGCACCCCCCTCTATTTTCCACTCATTCTTCCTGCCAAAAGATATTCCTACATCATTCTGGTTTAGACTTCCTACAGTGTGGAAACAGGCCCTTTGGCCCAACCAGTCCACACCGACCCTCCGAAGAGCTACCCACCCAGACCCATTTCCCTCTGACTAATGCAGCTAACATTACGGGCAATTTAGTATGGCCAATTCACCTAACCTGCACATTTATGGACTGTGGGGGGGAACTGGAGCACCCGGAGGAAACCCACACAGACATGGGAGAATGTGCAAACTCCACTCTGCATTAAATTTCACCTGCCCTATTCTAATAGCCAGTCTGTATCCGATAAATATCTTTCATTATCCTCCCCATTGTTCAGGATGTTTCAAGCGTGCAATTGGAAAATTTTGCAGTTGTGCCCTATACAGCCAAGTCTTGGTCATTAATATATATTCCGAGAAACAGTGGAATTAACAACCTCCCTTGAGGACTCCAGTGTGTGTTTGCTTTCAGTTCAAAATGCAAACACCTGTCACTACTCTCTGCTTCCTGTCACTGAGACAATTTTATATCCACACTGCCATTGTCATTTTTATTCCATGGGCTTCAGTTCTGTTGAACACATCAACCATATTAGTCTCATCAAGATTTGGTAGGGCAAATCAGGGCAGGTCTTATACACTTAATGGCAAGGTCCTGGGAAGCGTTACTGAACAAAGAGACCTTGGAGTGCAGGTTCATAGTTCCTTGAAAGTGGAATTGCAGAAAGACAAGGTAGTGAAGAAGACATTTGGTAAACTTGCCTCTGTTGGTCAGTGCATTGACTATAGAAGCTGGGAAGTCATGTTGCAACTGTACAGAACATTGGTTAGGCCACTTTTGGAATACTGCGTTTAATTCTGATCTCCCTGTTATGGGAAAGATATTGAACTTGAAAAGGTTCAGAAAACATTTACAAAGATGTTTCAAGGTTTGGAGGGCCGGAGCTATAGGAAAATCCTTAACAGGCTGGAGCTATTTTCCCTGGAGTATCAGAGGCTGTGGGGTGACCTTATAGAGGTCTATAAAATCATGAGGGGCATGGATAAGGTGAATATTCAAGGTCTTTTCCTTCGAGTGTGCATGTTCAAAACTAGAGGACATAGCTTTATAGTGATAGGGGAAAGATTCAAAAGGGACGTAAGGGGCAACCTTTTCATGCAAAGGGTGGTGTGTGAAAGGAATGAGCTGTCAGAGGAAGTGGTGGAGGCTGGTACAATCACAACATTTAAAAGGCATCTGGATGGGTATATGAATAGGAAGGGTTTAGAGGGCCAAATGCTGGCAAATGGGACTAGATTAATTTAGGATACCTGGTTGGCAAGGACTAGTCGGACCGAAGTATCTGTTTTCGTGCTGTACATCTCTATGACTCTTTGACAGAGGACAGTTGAATTGTCTAATTGGGAGCAAGCTCCCATTACCTGCCATGTTACAGTGGGAAGAGGCTGTACTGATGACAAATGGCACAAGTTCCCAAGGAAAACTACTGCTGAGTCAGCAGAAGGATGGTATCTGGAGCAATGTGAACTCAAAGATATTATGAAAGACTGGAAAAGGGTTAATATCATTCAGGAAGTGGGTGGCATTTTTGATTGATCATTTGGCAGCAGGTCCTACACTACCTTGCAATAACTAGCTAATGAGTTCACAGGAGTATAGGGCCATCTAATCCGGTGTAAAAGCTGGGAGGTCGGGTGCAAATAGTCAGTGGCAGCTGATGTTCCAGCAAGTATTGCCTGCCCTGGATCACTAAGGCCATCTTCCCTAGAATCAGAGAAGTGCCTCAGCAAGTATGGAGTGAAATGCAAAGGAGGTCAGCAGCTATGGAGTCACCTCCTGAATCTGCATCCAGTACTGCAAGTACGCCAGTGATTTTATTTGCCTTGCCAAGCTGTGTGACAAAGCTTGTGGGTGAGCTTCATAAAGAGGAAGTGGCCTTCCAAATGGTGATAAGGGGATGACAACATATCCTTGCTGCACCTTGGTTAGCAGCCTTGCTGCTTTTGCTGGGCCCCACCTGATCCCTGCAGTGTGATTATCTACAGGTCACATTCGTGTGTCCCCATTTTGGACTGCTGGTGTCTCATGGGCATTATATTTGAGTCTATGGGGACAGCAAGCCTTTGTTTTTGTGGCCACAAGACAAAAAGGCACACAATAACAGAGAGAAGCGAGGTCTGCTTAGATTTGACAGCCTCATCCTCACACAGGATGCCTCAAAGTTTTCAGGGCAGCAGTGTGGTTGTGGATGGTGAGACAGATTGCTAACCCATGAGGATAAGAGAAAAAGTAAAAGTGAACAAGGGCATATCCAGCTCACACAAAAGGTGCAGTGCTCATGTGATAGCTGCTAGACATATGGAGTTGAATGAGGATGGCATCCTTCACTGCAGGGTAAAAGATATGGGTGCAGCCACCTCCGATCGGTCAGATTGCCACACTTCATTTTTTCTGGGGCCTTTTCTTTAGTACGATCTATCTACTTCCAGGAAAAAAAACCCATCTTGTAGAACTGCTGGACAAATTGGAGTCGTTATGTATAGCCTTCCTCGGTTTTCCCAGCAAAATGTATGATTTCTGTCAGGATTTCACCCACTCCATCAGTCAGCTTATGTCCTCTTAAATTCAATGACCATACTCTTCGCAAACTCCTAAATTGTGTGTCAACTGCAAGTTTTGAAATTATGCCCTATACATCTAAGTTTAAGTAAAATAATAAGTATCCAGAAAGGGATGGTTCCAGGGCATATACCTTCCGCATTTAAAAACAACTGTTTAGCCCACTGTCTGTTTCCAGTCACTTGTCTCATTTTGTATGCTTGCCATTACTAGCCCTTTTGTTCCATGGACCTCAACTTTGTTTCAAAACCTATACTATGTGGCAATTTATCAAAACTCTTTGGATGTCCATAAATAGCCCAACAAACATATTTCTCTTATCAATCCTCTTTGTTATGTCACCAAAAATTTAATCAAGTTAGTTAAACATGATTGGTACTTACCAAATTCACATTTGATTTCGTTTGTCAACCTTTAACCAGCCCTTATTGTTTCGAGAAACTTTCTCACACCTCAGTGACTGGAGATGACATGCCTGTATTACCTGTCAGGCATATCCTTACATCCTTTTCAGAAGAAGAGTCAGATATTTGCAATTTTCCAGTCACCAAGAATCTTGTAGTTTGTGACTCCCTGAAGACTGTCGAACATCTACAAGGCACAAGTCAGGAGTGTGACAGAAAACTCCCCACTTACCTGATGACAACTCCAACAATACTCAAAAAAACACCACCTATCTGGAAGATGCACTGCAGAAATTCACTGAGTTCCTTACACAGGACTTTCCAAACCCACGATCGCTACCATCTAGAAGGTCAAGGGCCGAAGTTAAACGTGAACACCACCACCTAGAAGATCCCTTCCAAGTCCCTTACCATCTTAACTTGGAAATATCTCACTGTCTCTTCAGCATGACTGGGTCAAAATCCTAGAATTCCCTACCTAACAGCATTGTGGATCTACCTACATCAAATGGACTGCAATGGTTCAAGAAGGCAGCTCAGCACCACCTTAATGAGGGCTACTGGGAATGGGAATCATGCCACCCACATTTCACCATTGAATAAAGAAAGGAAAATAACTGAACAACATTTACAAATGGCTTAAAGCAGCAGCTTCCAAGATGGCTGAATATTTACATAGCTGTACACTAAAAATTCCCAAACTATTCAGCCTGTCTAGAAGTAACCCACCAGAATCAATCGACTTTAATGATTCTGAATGGTCCGTTCACAAAACATCTAGACAGCACCTGCGCATTCAACTGGATGTGAAGCAAGCCATTTGATACAATCAGTTAGCATTATGGATTCTGGATGAGAAAAGACCCCTCCAGCCATAATCTAATTATTTTTAAACAATGGGCCTGGAATCAGCTTGCCGTAAGTAAAATTGGATGGTTTGTCAAAGGGGATCAAGTGACGAGCAAATTAACATTCTTTATGTTTTAGGAGACCATCACTCTCCATACCCGTCAGAAGCATAATAGAGACCCTCATTCTCTCTTGCTTTCTCTCTCCACTAATCCTGGAGCCTGCAGTCACGTGCTGTGATCAGCACCTTAAAACAATTAACCCAGCAAACCAGAAGGTAAGATAGAAATCATCTATGAACATTGCTAAATTGTCACAACACCAAATCCAGAAAGATCATTGAGTCCAAAATCACCCAAGTTATCAATCTTAATTTCAAACTGACTCTTAAGCAATTCCATTTTAGTACTTACTTCTGTGTTTGCATGTAAATTTTGTGAATGTGAGAGTTAGAGTGCTTTTAAAATTATTTTTACATATGAGTTGTAAAATAGAATGTACATTTTTGTTTTAAAACTTGAGAAAATCTACCAGGGTTTTGCAGTCATAGTGGTTACATATTTGGACTGAATAGGCAAACAAATTAATAAATGCCCAGGACAATATCCAGGCTTCAGCTGAAAAGTGGGAAGTAACATTTGCACCACACAAAAGCCAGACAATGAACTATCTCTAATAAGAGACAATCTAACCATCTTCTTTTGATATTCAACGGTCTAATCACCACTGAATTCCCCAGTATCAATATCCTGGAGGTTACCATTGTCCAGAAACTAAATGGGAATAGCATATAAATATGCTTGTCATAGAATGAGTTGTTGAGGACTCCAGGTCTCGATCGAGTTTAGGGATGAGGGTGGGATCACATAGAAACTTGCAGAATACAGAGAGGTCTGGATAGAGTGGACAGGGAGAAGATATTTCCACTAGTAGAAGAGACCAGGACCTGAGGGCACATCCTCAAAATGTAGGAATAACCCTTAAGAACTAAGATGAAGAAGAATTTCTTCAACCAGAGGGTGGTGGATCTGTGGAACTCATTGCTGCAAAAGGCTTTGAAGGTCAAGTCATTGAGTGCATTTAGGACAGATATAGATAGGTTGTTGATTAGTAAGGAAATCAAAGGTTATGGGGAAAAGGCAGGAGAATAGAGTTGAGAAATAGATCACCAAATGACCTAGCTCTGCTCCTATATTTATGGTCTTAATACAGTGGCTACAAGAGTAGGTCAGAGTCTAGGAAACCTGCACTGAGTGACTCACTTCCTCACTTCCCAGAGACTGTTCACTATCTACAACACAGAAGTCAGGAGTCATAGAGTCATAGAGATATACAGCATGCAAACAGACCATTCGGTCCATCCTGCCCATGCTGACCAGATATCCTATATAAATCTAATCCTATTTAACAGCATTTGGCCTTCTAAACCCTTCCTATTCAAATACTCATCCAAATGCCTTTTAAATGTTGTAATTGTACCAGCCTCCATCACTTCCTCTGGCAGCTCATTCCATACTCATGCCACCCTCTGCATGAAAAAGTTGCCCCTTAGGTCTCTTTTATATCTTTCCTCTCTCCTATGTCCTATGTCCTTCAGTTTTGGACTCTCCCACCAGGGGAAAAGACTTTGCCTATTTACTCGATCCATGCCCCTCATGATTTTATAAACTTCTGTAAGGTCACCCCTCAGCCTCCGACGCTCCAGGGAAAACAGCCCCAGCCTATTCAGCCTCTTTCTAAAGCTCAAGCCCTCCAACCCTGGCAACATCCTCATAAATCTTTTCTGAACCCTTTCAAGTTTCACAACATCCTTCCAAAAGGAAGGAGACCAAAACTGCACACAATATTCCAAAAGTGGCTGAACCAATATCCCACACAGCCGCAACATGACCTCCCAACTTCTTTACTCAATGCACTGACCAATAAAGGCGGCACGGTGGCACAGTGGTTAGCACTGCTGCCTCACAGTGCCTGAGACCCAGGTTCAATTCCTGCCTCAGGCGACTGACTGCGTGGAGTTTGCATGTTCTCCCCCTGTCTGCGTGGGTTTCCTCCGGGTGCTCCGGTTTCCTCCCACAGTCCAAAAAGATGTGCAGGTCAGGTGAATTGGCCATGCTAAATTGCCCGTAGTGTTAGGTAAGGAGTAAATGTAGGGGTATGGGTGGGTTGCGCTTCAGCGGGTCGGTGTGGACTTGTTGGGTCGAAGGGCCTGTTTCCACACTGTAATGTAATGTAATCTAATCTAATATCAAACACCTTCATCACTATCCTATCTACCTGCGACTTCACTTTCAAGGAACTATAAACCTGCACTCCAAGGTCTCTTGTTCAGCAACACTTCCCAGGACTTTACCATTAAATATCTCAGTCCTGCCCTTATTTCCCTTTCTGAAACATAGCACCTCACATCCTCTACTTCCCTTGTTCTTCAAGGTGGTAGAGGTCATTGGTTGGAAGATGCTGTCGCCTGAACCTTGGCATGTTCTGAAATTTGAATACTTTGGAATTCTTTATCCTAGAGGACTGTGGAAGCTGAATTATTGATTATGCTAAAAACAAAAATCGATACATTTCTGCAGTCTAATGACATTGTCACGACGTGGAGATAGTGTGGCAAAGTGTCACTGAGGTAGATGAGTAGCTGTGATCCAGATGAATGTTGGAGCAGGCTTGAAGTTCGGACCCGAACAGGACAAACAGTACAGACTACAGATTCAAAAACACCAGCAACAGTTCTCCTTCAAGATCCTCCGCTCCACGCTTGCAGCAATGCGCCGGCACCTAACCTCTCTACAGTCTGCCCTGCCTCAGCTGAGGGCCACACTCTCTCAGAATTGCAAAGGACCCACTCTGTACTACATCCTCAGGAGAATCCATACTCTCAACAAACAGTATTTCAACTCCATCTCAAACATCAAAAACTGTAAGTACAACAAACTTTTATCCACCCACCTCCATAACCAGCGCTCCTCAAACATTCCAGAAGATTCCCCTGGCCTCGGAAACACCATTAGCCATGCAGCTGATGCAGCTGCCACCCCCACGCTGATTGATGATGTCACTTCAGCCCCCATCATGGCCACTCCCACAACCACTTCC
>NC_057713.1:82572596-82617089 GCF_004010195.1 Chiloscyllium plagiosum | reverse complement strand
AGCTTATCTCTCCAAGCTTCAGGCTCTCTGCCTTTATTCCTGATGAAGGGCTTTTGCCCAAAATGTCGATTTTACGGCTCCTCGGATGCTGATTGAACTACTGTGCTCTTCCAGCACCACTGATCCAGAATCTGGTTTCCAGCATCTGCAGTCATTGTTTTTACCTCGTTGAAAGGTTGAATGGTCTATTCCTCTTCCAGTGTCCCAGTACTGCATTTTGGTACAGCAAATAACTGAGTTATAAACAAATCTGTTCACTATACTAATATAAATCAATCCCAGCTAAGCTTCTTTATTGACTAAAGCATTCAACCTTCTGGAATAGAGAATGAAACCAAAGCCCTGGCTCCAGACTTTGGGAAGGCAAATATTAGCTGTGAAGTACAAGTTAAAATTGAAATTTCAGCTGAATCTACTTGAAGGTTCATAGACACGGTGAGTTTTTTTTAAGTACAGGAATATTAGCAAAGCTGCAAATAAAATATATAATCAGAGAAGACTTACAAATACACCATGTCCTATTAGTACAATCATGGGTTTCCTCAGATATTTGGGATAACTTTAAAGGATACAAAATTCTTACATTTCTTCCAGATCAAAAGAATATAATCAAGCAAATCTTTGAGATCATCATTGCAAGATGCAGTCCCATGTTTCAATCTTCATTAAATCTATGGTCCTATGAAAAACTATTTTTAAAATCTTATATCTGTATACATTACATTTGCCTATAAATTTACTTCTGTTCTCACATTTCTGCATTGACTTTTTTTCCATTATAAAGCACTTGTTTGCATTTACAATAAAAAATTCTCAATTAAACATTTTTCCACTATTGTGTGGTGGAATACTGACCACTTGCAGCTCCAACAACTCTCAGGAACCTTAACACCATCCAGGACAAAGCAGCATACTTAATTGACACTACATCCAAAGATATTCACTCCCTACACTATACGCTCTCTATAGCATCAGTGTGTACTATCTACTAGATGCATTATAGAAATTCACCAAGGATCCTTAGAAAGCACCTTTCAAACCCATGAATATTCCCATCTAGAAGGACATGGGAACACCGTCAGCTGCAAGTTCCCTTCCAAGGCACTCACCATCCTGACTTGGAAATATATTGCTGTTTGTTCAGTGTTTCTGGGTCAAAACCCTGGAGTTCCTTCCTAAACAGTGCTGTGGATCTACCTACCGCAAATGGACTGCAGTGGTTCAAGAAGGCAGCTCACCACCACCTTCTCCAGAGCAACTAGGGGTGCTAAATATTTACTGGAGAAAGTGAGGACTGCTGATGCTGGAGATCAGAGTTGAAAAGTGTGGCAACTCAGTCAGTGATGTGCATATCTTATGTATGAATAAGAGAAAATTATATTTTTTTTAAATTAAGAAACCTGTTGCTGTCAACCAAGGAATGGAAAAAGAGGGGAGCCATCTACCACTTCTCAACTGACTGTAACACTTCAGTACAACCAACCTTTCTAATGAATCCTCTTGATCAATTTTCAGCCCAACCACGATTTCACAATGACTCCTCTTTCACAATGATTTCTCAATGATTAGCACTGTTGCATCACAGCGTCAAAGACCTGAGTTTGATTCCACCCTCTGGCCACTGTCTCTGTGGAGTTTGCACATTCTCCCCTAAACTGCAACGATTTCTTTCAAGTGCTCTGGTTTACTCCCACAGTCCAAGAATGTACAGGTAAGATGGGTTCGCCATGGGAAGTGCAGAGTAACAGGGATAGGTCTGGGTGGGATGCTCTTCAGAGGGTCAGTATGGACTCGGTGCGCCTGCTTCCATACGGTAGGGGTTCTATGATTCTATGACTTAGCAGCAGCTCCTTGGACTGAACAGTTGGCACTAGCACCATTTCTCTTTTTGCTATGTATAAATGACTTGGATCACAGAAAACAGACTGGAATTTATAGTTCTAATTCTGATCATTCTAAACTGGAAATAGTAGTTTTGTTTCTAATTAAGCTTTCAGACACATTATGACAAACCACTGAAGCAAGTGGGGCATGGTATGCATACCTCCTGGACCAGAGTTGAGGACGTTACCACTGCATCACAAGAGCCCTCCAGAAAGAATAGCTTTTTTACTATTTTTGAAAAATATATACAGAAGCGCTCTAAACCACAACAGAATGCATTACTTTCCATTACTAAACAGGGATGAGAAAGTGAGGACTGCAGATGCTGGAGATCAAAGCTGAAAAATATGTTGCTGGAAAAGCGCAGCAGGTCAGGCAGTATCCAAGGAGCAGGAGAATCGATGTTTCGGGCATAAGCCCTTCTTCATTACTAAACAGCCCATGGTATTGCTCATTTATTAACCAGCACCAGTAAATCGCCCATGTTTCCCAATTGATTAACTTACATTTGAAGCCCATTAAAGGCAATGCAGACCATCAAAATGAGGGCGAGGTAGGAAGGTGGTTAAATCAAAATGGATATACAAGGGGATATAAAAAACTGGAAAAGAATATTTTTGGTAAATCAACTTGTTCAGACACATGTCTGGGGCAGGTGGGACTTCAACCAAACTTCCTTGCACAGAGGTAGGAACACTACCACTGCACTACAAGAGTTCCTGGAAAGAATTGTAAACTGTGAGGATGGAATTAATCAGCTGCAACATGTGCATGCAAGTGGGTGGTGGAAAATAATATACACAAGTGATACATTCAAAAGTCCAAAGATGTGGTGGATTGGCTATGCTATAGTGTCCAGGCTTGTGCAGGTTGGATGGATTAGCCATGGGAAATGCAGGTTACAGGGATAGGGTAGGGGTGTGGGTGTGGGTGGCATTCTCATTGGACAGTTGATGTGAAATTATTGGGGCAAATGGCCTGCTTTCACACTGTAGGGATTCTATGAATTTATAATTCTATCATTCAGGCAGAAGCAATAGGGTGAGATGGTATCTACATAATGGCACCATTCTAAAGAGCTTTCAGTGAGAGTATGGTCTGAGGGTGCAATTGGATCAATTGTTGAAGAGGGTAGGACAGATTAGAAACTGCATAGCAAAGCATATGAGATTGTGGCCTTCATAAATTTAGACATTGATTACAAAATCAGAGAGGTTATGTTGGAATTTAACGAAAAAATGTTTGATTCAGCCCCAACCAATTCTGGTCTTCACACTTTACGGAGGTGCGAGTCTTTGAAAAGATGCAAAGAATATTCACTTGAATGTTTCCAATGACAATAAATTTTATTTCGAAGGTTATGTTGGAAAAGCTGTGGTAGTTCTCCCGAAGCAAGTTACACACTACTATCAAATCTCTCTTCAATGTAAGATTATGAAAGACATGATAAACTAGACAAGGAGGAACTGTCCCCATTAGCTGACAGTACTAGGGAAACATAGATTTAAGGTGCTGAGCAAGTGACAAGGGGAATATGAAGAGGACATTTTTAACATAGTCAATGACAACAACTTGGATCTGGTACAAATGAGAATGGTGAAAGTGGAAAAAAACTATTATTTCAAAAGGAAATTCAATAGGCAATTGAAGAAAATAATCATGTAGAGCTAAGATAATTGAGGGGGAAGTAGAACTGACTGGTTTCAATGGGCCAATTGGCCTTCTTCTGTGATGTAAATGATTCCATGTGCTTATCAAGCTCCTCCTTCTGGATTCCAATTTAAGCCTCACTACAGGGCTTGGGCACAAAACCTAATGCTGACATTCCATGCTGAAGGTAGAGGAAACATTACACTGCGTGAGATGTTTTGGAAGATATGTAAAACTGGGGCGTCATTTGCATGCTTGGTTGGATATAAAAGATTCCATGGCACGGTTTTAAAGATGAGCAGGGGAGTTATCCCTGGCTAATTTCTCAATCAATGCCACAAACAGCAGCTTTTCTGGTCATTGTCACAATACTGTGTGTGGGAATTTACTCAGTACATATTAATGCCACATTTCCCATATTACAACAGAGAAAGAACGCTATAGGGAAAGTTTTTGAAATGTTCAGTGGTCATGAAACTCCATGCAGATGCAAGGTTTTCTTTTTCCTGAAATTAATTTATGTTATTCAAATGGAACAGAAGAACTCCTTTATATTCAGAACACAGTTGAACCTTCTTTGCCTGTATTCCTGTTTGTTTAGTTACATTTTTTCTATTGCAATATCCTCCCATACTGTTCCCTGCTTTTGTAGCTCTTCCCGTTACTTTGAAGCTCACTGAATATCAAGTTTTAGTTGAACTAATCACAGCCCCACCCTGCTCCCCACCCAACCCCCTGAACAGAATCCTCCAACCTAACTTGGCAATGACCCTTACTGAGCTCCAATGAATAGAGTTGTTGTAGGAACAATGAGTGTGACTGATCTCTGGAAAGTCAAGCTATCTTATATTGTCTTCAGGACACTGGTCCAAATGCCCAGTCAGAAACATAATCCAGCTACTCTGCTTTCTTGAAAACTTAACCCGTTGAGGGCTAGATTTATTTCAATAAAAGTATGTTAAATATATATTACACCAAAGTCCTTCTGTCACATCATTATTTGGAACCCAAAATGTGAAAGGTGCCTCTAACCATAAACTGTTCTGTTGGAGTATTGATTGGTAGGAGCCATTCACATCTTCATCAGCCTGGCATTTATTTTCCTCTTCTTCTGAGAAGTGACATTCCCAATGGCAAATCCTCTATTGTATTCTTT
This sequence comes from Chiloscyllium plagiosum, assembly GCF_004010195.1. Taxonomy (NCBI): domain Eukaryota; kingdom Metazoa; phylum Chordata; class Chondrichthyes; order Orectolobiformes; family Hemiscylliidae; genus Chiloscyllium; species Chiloscyllium plagiosum. The sequence goes on along the minus strand of NC_057713.1, from coordinate 82,612,399 downwards.
CTGACATGGGCAGGAGTTGAAAAGTGAGCTGCGAGGAGCAGAAAATATGATTCCCGGTCAACAAAAACAGCTGGGAAAGAAAAGTTTTAACTGCATCTATTAATGTTGAATCCACAACATCTTGCATCACATATGTCAAATCATTGGGCCAAGTGCTCTTTCCCATAATGCATGATATTTCTAGACAACTGTTTTGTACTGGCACCAATAAGAAATAAGTGAAGAACAAAAGCCAACAATGAGTAAAAACATTTTAAAAATGGTAACTATGCACAAACTGGAATGCATTCCCTGAGAGCCTGGTGGAGACCAATACAACTGGGGCATTGAAACGGAATTGGAAAATACTAAAAGAGGAAAGAAGTGCAGGATTACGGAGAAAGGGTAGAGCATGGGGACTAGCTGAATTATCTTTGCTGAGAGCTAGCAAGCACATGATGGGCCAATGACCTCCTTTCTCACTGGAAGCCTTCCATGAATCTAAACAAGTTGAAAAGTTGAACATTGGCCCACTAATTGCTGGTAAGTGAAAGTGCATGTGTTGTTCAGTAGTACAGCATTAGGTTGTGTTGCCCCTACAATTTATAGGATTCTGATTTAGACAGTGCCTATGCTTTGAAAGTATCTTCAGTAGTTGTAACGTGATTTGGGACATCCTGTGTTGTGACAGGTGCTTTGAAAACCTCTTTCATTCCTCTTGTTGCTCAAAGGAAGATTCATTAGTTCCCCAGTACCAATGGAATAGGTGAGGATGTAAAATTGGTCACTCTGCATTTTGTTGGCTGTATTCTCCTCCTCAAATAATGTGTGCGTATGCTGTTGCAATCAAGCTTCATGACAATGACATTATGCATTTTCCAACCATATCACCTAAGCTGTACCGGGAGTTAATGCCAACATTCATGACCAGGAAATACTGCAACATCAAGCAATGAATTGGCAGCTCCCCATGGGTGGAACTTATCAATTCATCAGAGCCATTTTTCGTAAACTTGAAACTGTCATGGTTAAATTTCTGCCAACACCTGTCAATTTCTATCCATGTTCAAAGGAGCTATGCATGTGTAATCCAAATCAAAAATGATCTTTTTGACTCCTCCAAGATATTTCATATTGCTAGATTCCACTACTTTGCGGCACAGTGGCTCAGTGGTCAGCACTGCTGCCTCACAGTGCCCCAGGGACCCAAGTTCAATTCCACCCTTGGATGACTGTCTGTGTGGAGTTTGCACATTCTCCCCATGTCTGCGTGGGTTTCTTCCTGTTGCTCTGGTTTCCTCCGACAATCCAAAGATGTGTCGGTTAAGTGGATTGGCCATGCTACATTGTCTATAGTGTCCAGGGATGTGTAGGTTAGCCATGGGAGATGCAGGGTCATGTGGGTCTAGGTGGGATGGTCTTCAGAGGGTCAGTGCAGACTCTATGGGCCAAATGGCCTGCTTCCGCATTGCAGGGATTCTATGAATATTCACGTTACAAATATGTTAACATGTAATTCCTTTATTCAAGTCTGTTCGCAGTCATGCAGCAAAGATCTTGTAAGATGCATCCCTTTATGCACAACTTCCACTCAATAAATCTCCCAGCTAAGCATGGTCATCTTAATTATGAGAACTAGTTTCAGTCAATATTTCTGGATAAAAATAGTTTGAGGGGATTGGTGCTCTTGTGCTGTTTCCTTCACTTTACATACAGGTGGCTGGTTTGTTTGCTGCCTTCAGGCGGATTTGCATGTGTTACCTATTCAAACTGTCTGTTCAATAGGCAACAAAAGGCACCTTCTTAAAGAGTACACAGTTACACTTAGGTGCCAGTATTATGTAGTTTCTCAGTAAATAAGAACTGCTTCTTTCTACAGTAAGGTTATGAAAAATTCTTTGTCAGCCAAGCACAAGATTTGACTTGACTTGATATATCCATCAAATGACAGATGTGGCTAAGGACAAGAGTTCTGTCCAGGATATTTCATTTTGGCAGCATTAAAATCACTAGTATAACTTCAGAAGGAGGAGGCTATCAGTTATCAGATTTGCCCTCTGGGCAGTCAAGAGGCCCTCTTTCCCCTTCACTAAAGAGGAATAACATATAAATAAAAACTGAGTTTAAACTATGCACGTCATTTCAAATTTCACATATGGTGTATTGTGAGATTTTAAAAGCTAATTTGAGTATAAATATGCTTGTGGGTCATATTGCACAAAGTCTTATTGCTGTAATAAGCACTGCTATTGTTCTGCCCTATTAAAACATTTACAATGTGAAGGTGACCTGAATTCAGATCCTGAAGGGCTAATTTTGTTTTTGTGGCAGAACTGCATTGACAGAAAAACATTAAACGTGTAAAATGAATGATTTATAAAACAGTTCTTAGATTATAACTTTAGCTTATAATATCTATGCTGCACTATCTACATAATGTTTGAAAGGCAGGTTCTTAGAAATCGACAGGATCACAGATTGCTGTAATTCTGCCACTTGACTGTGATCTCTGTGTTCTATCTTTATTCCTTAGTTCTGGATTTGTTGGCCTATTAACATGTTATTTCTGTGCACTGCTTTTTCAAAAAAAAACATCTGCAGTGACAAAGCTGCTTTCTTTCAAGTAGATTATCTTGTGTGGAAGTTTAGGCAGGAAGTTTAGTAGATTATACTTATATTCTGTGGAAGTCCTTCTGAAAAAAAGTTGGAAACCAATGATATATTTAACTACTGTTGCACAATACAATCTGAGATGTAGGTAGATCTAATAATACTTGTCAATAAGAACCTGTATAAATGGAAAAGAAATGCATGGATGTATATTTCAATATGAGGTGCCCCATTATTTGGATTGGGCCTGCCTCTGACAGTTAACCAAAGGTTTATGGAAATAAGTGAATTATTTGTTTAAACAACAAAAAAGCATTACTGACTGTCCAATTTGCTTTGGCTGGAGCTAGCTGGCACAGCTTCAACTGTGAGCCTTGAATAATTAGTTTAGGCTTAGAGGAGCCAAAGTTCGAGAAAAACAGAATAGAATCCTATTGCCAATCAGAGGCTGGGAGTTCTGCAGCAATAACTCACTTCCTGACTCCTCAAAGCCTGTCCATCATCTCCATGGCACAACTGAGGACAGTGACAGAACCCTCTCTGCTTGCCTGAATCTGTACAGCCTTAGTAACATTCAAGAAGTCTCACACCATCCAGAACAAAACAGCCTGCTTGATTGCCACCCCATTTAATACCTTCAACATTCACTTCCTCCTCCACTACCAATGCACAGTAGCAATAGTGTGTACTATCCACAAGATGACCTGCACCAAGGCCCCTTTGATTGTACCTTCCAAACTCGTAACCTCTATTATCTAGATGGATAAGGACAGCAGGCATAGGGTACCATTTCCAAGATTAAAATCATTGACACACTACACTGTGGAAGCAGGCCCCTTGGCCATTGGGACAACACTGACCCTCTGCCACAATGGGCAATTTAGCATGGCCAGTCCACCTAACCTGCATTTCTTTGAACTGTGGGAGAAAAGCAGCGCACCCCAAGGAAACCCACGCAGACTTAGGGAGAACGTGCAAACTCCACACAGACAGCCTGAGGGTGGAATTGAACTCGGGTTGCTGATGCTGTGAGGCAGCAGTGCTAACGACTGAGCCCACATGCTGTCTTCTCCAAACCAACCACTATCCTGTTTTGAAACTGGATCAGCATTCTCTCACTGCTGCTGCATCAAAATCCTGGAACTCCCTTCTTAACAGGAATGTTGCCTTCTTTACATTTCAAGGACTGCAGCAATTCAGGAAGGCAGTTCACCACCAATTTCTCCAGGGCAATTAATGATCAGCAATAAATGGTAGTTCAGCCAGCAATGCACCCATCCCACTTCTGAATAAAAAAAAACAATATTGATTTTCCTTCATAGCATTACCCATTTTCTATCAAGTGCTCTTATCTTTAAATAGTAAAGGTAAGATTGGCTTGCTATGGTTTTTTTTAATCAATTCCATTTTTGTGGGACGTGGGCACCACTGGCTGACCAGTCAGTGGCTGCTCTTGAGAAGATGGTGGTGAGTTGCCTTCTTGAACATCTACAGTCCACCTGCTGTGGGTTGACCCACAATGCCATTAGGGAGTGAATTCCAGATTTTTGACCCAGCAACAGTGAAGGAACAATGATATGTATTTCCAAGTCAGGATAGTGAGTGGCTTGAAGGGGAACTTGAAGGTGGTGATGTTCCCATGTGTCTGCTACCCCTGTCCTTCGAGATGGAAGTGGTCTGGGGTTTGGAAGATGCTGTCTGAGGATCTTTGGTGAATTTTTGCAGTGCATCTGGTATACACTGCTGGTATTCAACATCGGCAATGGAGGGAGTGGATGCTTGTAGATGTAGTGTTCATCATATGTGCTGCTTTGTCCTGGATGGTGTCAAGCTTCTTGAGTTGGAACTGCACCCATCCAGGCACAGTCCTGACTAATGCATTGTCGATCTTGGATGGGTTTTGGGGAATCAGGAGGTGAGTTAGTTGCCACAGAATTCCAAGCCTCTGACCTGTTCTTGTAATCACAGTGTTAATGTGGTAAGTCCAGTTGAGTTTCTGATAAATGGTAACCCGCAGAATATTGATAGTGGGGAATTCAGTGATGGTAACCCCATTGAATGTCAAGGGACAGTGTTTCAATAGTCTTTTATTGGTGATGTTCATGGCCTGGCATTTGTGTGGCGTGAATGTGTTGAGTATGTCTTTTCAATTGGGACAGAGTCAGAAGTCACAGGACACTGGGTTATAGTCCAACATCCAGCAGTGCTCCGAAAGCTTGTGATTTCATATAAACATGTTGGACTATGACCTGGTGTCGTGTTACTTCTGACTTTGCCAACCCCAGTCCAACTCCACAATTGGGATAGGGCAGGACTTCTTCCGATGTGGGAAATCACCCACTGATGGCTGTATATCCAAGAGCTGGCATGTAAGGAGTTGGCCTCCCTGGCAACCCCGGTGAGTGAGGCCAGTGACTTACTGGTGAGTCACTGGTGAAGATAGTCAACTGCCAAGCTGCCTGAGGAAAATACTTTCTTGTTGCAAGATGCAAGGACAGGAATATATGAAGTCCAAAATGTTTGAAAACCTTTGTGAGAAGAAATTATGTGCACATTATGGAGCAAGGCATCAAAGTGAGCGACCAGAAAGCTATAGCACATCTTATGATCAATAACTAAATGCAAATGTTTTGAATCTGTTTCAACTGGGTTAAAGTATTAGACTTCGAATGGATGGAAATGTTAGTTTTCCCTATGTTTACCTTTCATTAACATCAAGGTTACAGACCAATGCATTTACATCAAATCACCAAAGTCACCTCAGAATTTCAACGATGAATGAAGTTGATGGAAGTAACACAAAATGATGTCCATATTCACAAACAGAAATGTGACCTTGTTGAATTATGTATACTAACTATTAACAAAGCAATAGCCTAAAAAATGGGGGAGCCACAGGTCAGTAAGCCAACTTGATGGATGGAATTACACAATTGAAAAGTGATAATTCTGCAAAAAGGTAGAAATTTTTCATCCCTGTAAATCCTTCCTCTTGCTGAAGCAGCCTTTGTGTGGCCATACTTTGACAGCATTTGCACTGGTCCCCTCTCCATCTGGACACTTTAGTTGATCTTAAAATACTGAACCGTAGGACCTGAAAGGGCTAATGCAGGAGTGTTAGTGGAAGCCATGTTTCCCTCATTTAATTTTAATCCAATGCAGATGTACTTTGAGTTTTTAGATGTGTTTTTGGCTGTCAGCTGTTTTCTCCAGAAATGGATATATCATGGGTTTAACAGTACATGACATTTCTAAGTCTTGCAGACATTGCAAGTCTACAAGAAAACTAGTGGGACAAATCTTTGAATCTTTCTTTCTTTCTAAGGTAGCATTCCTAGTTGATTATTTTCTCCCAGCTTCTACCCTTTGCTCCGTCCAGCTAATGCGATTGTGATTGAGAATAATTAGCTACACACAAATCACAGCATGAACTTAATTGTTAGTCATTGTAAATATACTATGAATTGGGCAATAATTTCTCCTTGATATTTGTCCATTTAGGACATAATCAGGCTTACTGCTCTTGCCATCATTGATTGAGTACACTTAGTATTCGCATTTGAACACACATTCTACAAGCAGCACTTGGAGCAAAGTACATTAGAAATTATTGCTTATGAGGAGAATGTAAGTAGAGTTAGAATGAGAATTAGAATTCAATGTTATTGTCATGTGTACTCACATGCGGGAGTACATGAGTACAGGGAAAAATGTACACTGTCGCCATTCCATCTTAGGTACAAAGGTATTTAGAACATAGAACATAGAACATAGAACAATACAGCACAGAACAGGCCCTTCGGCCCACGATGTTGTGCCGAACATTTGTCCTAGCTTAAGCACCCATCCATGTCCCTATCCAATTGCCGCTTAAAGGTCACCAAAGATTCTGACTCTACCACTCCCACAGGCAGCACATTCCATGCCCCCACCACTCTCTGGGTAAAGAACCCACCCCTGACATCTCCCCTATACCTTCCACCCTTCACCTTAAATTTATGTCCCCTTGTAACACTCTAATTATCGAGTATTTTTAGTTGTATTGATCAATGAATGGAGAATAACCTTTTGTATAGTTTGGTATATTAGTTGACTGTATTAGTTGTTTTTAATATGTTTATTAAAGCAGAATTCTTAAAACCCAAAATTTGGTTGTGCAAACTCTTCCCTTGGTCACTGGGGAATTCACATCCCTTTTTAAGAGTTATTATTCTCTATGGGGATATGCCCTAAATATACACAGGATCTGTTCGGATGAGGAGGAACATGACGGACAGCTGAAAGTGCTCAAGCATGCCCTCATAAGAACAGGGTGTGATGCTTAATTCATCAACCGCCAGTTCCAACATGCCATAGCGAGAAACCGTAATGACCTCCTTAGGAGACAGACACAGGCTGCAACTGATAGGGTACCGTTCATTGTCCAGTACTTCCTGGGAGCTGAAAGACTGCTCCATGCTCTTCGTGGCCTGTAACACATTATTGATGAGGGTGAGCACCTTGCCAAGACCTTTCCTACGTCTCCACTTCTCGCCTTTAAACAATCACCAAACATCAAACAGATCATTGTTCGCAGCAAGCTGCCCAGCCTTCAGGCCAGTTTTCTATCCAATTGGCCAAATTTCCCTCTATCCCATGCCTCCTGACTTTCCGCATAAGAAATTAGGTACAAAGCCTTAGATTCAAAGTGGAAATAAAATAAAGTTAAAAGTTAAACATCACAGTCCTTCTTAGCATTAAGTAAAAAAGTTAAAACAAAAGTCAAAAGCTCAACAGTCTTTCTTAAGTGCTTAGCCATGCTGAGTTTGTACTCTTTACAAGGACTTGATTTCCTCCACTGTGGCCTGCTGTCTGCTAGATGTCAGGCTGCCTGCTCTCAATACCTCCACAGATGCCAGAACCGTCGGTTTACTCAGGCTAAATGAGTGAGCAAGGACATAGCAGATGGAACTTAATCTAGATAAATGTAAAGTTATCCACTTTGGTTAGAAAAACTGAAATGCAAAGTACTTATCAAACTGTGAGAGACTGAGGAACTATTGATGTCTAAAGGGACCCGAATGTCCTTGTCTCAAAGTCACTGAAAGCTAACACACAAGTGCGGTAAGAAATTAGAGAGACAAATGATACGTTGGCCTTCATTGCAAGGGGATTTGAATACAGGAGTAAAGTTGTCTTGTTTTAAATGTCATTGTTGGTTGTCCCTCAATCCAGGGATGACATGTCCTCAGAGTCATGTGCTCTTGCTGTGGGTCTCCATATGACTGACCTGCAGATCTTTGGGCAAATTGATTCATGTACATTCAGGTACAGAAGCAATTAAGAAGAGAAATGGTATTTTAGCCTTTATTACAAAGACAGTAATACATTTGAGTAAAGAACTCAGGTTATAATTGTACAATGCCTTTGTGATGCTACGCCTGGAGTACAGAGTACAGAAACAAAATCAGAAGTTGCTGGAAAAGCTCAGTAGGTCTGGCAGCATCTGATAAATCAAAGAGAAATCAAAATAAACTGGGTTCTGGGGAAGGGCACCGGCCCTGTAACTTTAACTTTTCACAGATGCTGCCAGACCCGCTGAGCTTTTACAGCAACTTCCATTTTTGTTTCTGATTTACAGCATCTACAGTTCTTTCAGTTTTTATTTTGTACAGTCTTCATCTCTTCACATAAGCTGTATGGGTGGATGGTTGGGAGGAAAGCAGTGAAACTAGACCAGATCCTTAGGTGACAGGGTTGTCCTGTGTGGACTTATTGAATAGATTAGGTCTACATTTCTTCAAATATAGAATGTTTCCCATAGCTCGAGAGTGGGCTGCTGAAAAAGCACAGCAGTTCAGGCAGCATCTGAGGAGCAGGAGAATTGACATTTTGGGCAAGAGCCCTTCATCAGTAATCTTTCCTATAGCTGGCATTTCTTGTAGTCATTGTCTCGGAATAAGTTGTTGACACTTGGAGGTGGAGAATGTTATAACGGAAAGAGTTATAAAGAGTTAAGAGCAGAAGAGTATGTTCCAAAGAGTTGTGGATGTTGGGCACATTCAAGACAAAGTTGATAGCTTCCTGGAATTAAAGAATGTGTTTAATGTGGGAAGGTGGATTTGAGGTGGAAAATCTGATGTCATCATATAGAATGGTGGAGTAAACTCAAAATGCTAGTCCTCATTCTTAAAATAGTGAGCAAATCCTTAAGATTTGTGTCCTAAAGTACCCAGACTGATCCCAGGCTGTAATGAGAATGGTACAATGGTATTGTCTCTCATCAAAATGTGGGTAAATATATTATATTCACATTGTTAACAACATACTGATTCAATGCTTTCAATTATAATCCAGGTGCTCTATATGTTTTCAATGTCAATACATCTTGTAACTTAATAAGGAGTTTATTTTGTGACAGAAGACTGTACCTAGTTTAATTCACGGAAGTGAACTACCTTATGGCTATTATCAGTCTCAATTTCAGACAGATATGACACCATTATTATAAGAGAGAGATACTTGGTAGAAATGTAGGGGTTCCAAATATGGGACGAGGATCACATTTGTGTAACTAATATGCAGTTAGGAAATGTCAGTTGATTACAAGGTAGGCTGTGTGCCAACTAGGAGTTTCCTTCACATTTCAATGATTTCAGCAAGCAGTCAGTGCTACGTATTATTGTTTAGTGGGATGCATCAGTCGGGGGACCACTGTGAGCCAGCTTAAAGCCCCTTTTAAAGGGGTAGTGCATTGTGACTGGAACAAGGGCTGGTAGAAGCCCAGATTAGTATGATCTTCAATAGTTTTGGGTGCTGCACTAGAGGTCTTGGGGACAGAGGTAGAAGGCAGGAGAAATAGCCAGTGTCCACAGGAGACATTCTATAGAAGACAGTAGAAGCAGATAGCTGTAGAGTTCAATGTCAATGATATGGACACAAAAGAAAATCAATGATCTCACATGAGCGGTCAAGGTTAGAGAATACATCTTCAAATTCTATTTGTGCCAATTGAACACTGATTTTATTGGATCAGAAAGCTGCCAATATAATACCCTTATTCAAAAAGGGAGGGAGGCAAAACATTAGATACAACGTAGGCCACTCAATATCTGTCATTTGCAAAATGTTCATGCTGAACCTCATGCATTTTGGTGAAGACTGAGTTGTGTTGAGTTTTTTTGGAAGGTTTCTCACTGTAAGGCCTAATGAGTTCTCTTGACCTATCTTAATAGATTTGCCTTATTACTTACCTACCCTGCCCAATGGCATCTCTCACATCCAATTTTGTACAACCCCTCAGCTCCAAATCATTGATAATTCAATCTTCAATTAGTGCTTGTTCAAACAGTTGTTTACACAATGACTGCAATGGGTGTCATACAGTCATAGAGTCATAAAGATGTACAGCACTGAAACAGACCCTTTGGTCTAACTCATCCATGCCAACCAGATATCCTAAATAAATCTAGTCCCATTTGCCAGCATTTGGCCCATATCCCTCTGTATCCTTCTTACTCATATACCCATTCAGATGCCTTTTAAATATTGTAATTGTACCAGCCTCCACCACTTTGACTGGTGCATTCCATGCACATACCATCCACTGCATGAAAAGGCTGTCCCTTAGGTCCCTTTCTAACCTTTCCCCTCTCACCTTAAACCCATGCCTTCTAATTCTGGACTCTCATACCCCAGGGAAAAGACCTTGTCTACTTACCCTATTCATGCTCCTCATGATTTTATAAACCTATATAAGGTCACCCTCAGCTTCTGACACTCCATGGAAAATAGCCCAAGCCTATTCAGCCTCTCCCTATAGCTCAAACTCTCCAACCCTAGCAATATCCTTGAAAATCTTTTCTGAACCACTTCAAGTTTTGCAACATCCTTCTTATAACAGAGAGAACAGAATTACACACAATATTCCAAAACTGACCTAACCAATATCCTGTACAGTTGCAACATGACCTCCCAACCTCTCTACTCAGTGCACTGACCAATAAAGGCAAGAATACCAAACACCTTGTTCACTATCCTATCTATGTGCGACTCCACTTTCAAGGAACTATGAACCTGCACTTCAAGGTCTCTTTGTTCAGCAACACTCCCCAGGAACTTACCATTAAGTGTATAAGTCCTGCCCTGATTTGCCTTTTCAAAATGCGGCACATCGCATTTATCTAAATTAAACTCCATCTACCATTCCTTGGCCCATTGGCCCATCTGATCAAGATCCCATTGTAATCTGAGGTAGCCTTCACTGTCCACTACACCTCCAAATTTGTTGTCATCTGAAAACTTACTAACCATACCATCTATGTTCACATCCAAATTATTTATATAAATTATAAAAAGTAAGCTATTTCCTTTCAAAATATATAGCCACTCTTTCAAACACTGGTTTTAAGATACTCTCCCACTTCAGTCGACAGTGTTTTTTAAAATAAACATTAAATAAAAAGACAAGGCCATTACAACTGAGTCTTTAATGGGTAGCTGACGAAACAAAGTGCTAAAAGGCAAGGTAAGGCAAGGCATGCAGGTAAGCGTTAAATGGCAGGTAGACCGTGAGTAAGCAACCCTGAGATGCTGCCTGGTCCAGTTGGTGAACTGCGTGTCGGTTCTAGTGTGCAGTGTCCTTGCAGCAGCCTTTTAATGGTCTGCCCAAAGTGCAGCAAGGCAGTTGAGAAGCACTTTGCAAGTGAATTGGTGATGTGCCACAATGGTTTGAAGAAGCTGGAACATGACTGAAACCAAATGTCCGTGGTCATGGGATACATGCAGTAACAGTCCATGGAGTGTGTCCTTAAACATTGGTGCTGAATGTCCAAGATGGAGGTGTGGAGGAGCAAGCACTGAGTTGGAGTCTTTAATTTCGGAAACCTCGATGACTATTTCCACCCAATGGTATTAGAATAGAAGAATGCATATTGATAAGAAGAGATTACATAAAATTGTTAACAATAAACCCCATTAATAGTCCTCCTTTTGTTCAATAGAAAGAACCTTGACATTTGGACCTCTGTTGGAAAATGCATCAAGAAAGGTCTTGCTTGTCCTATCTGGAGTACTGTGTCTGATTCTGATCGTCCTGTTATAGGAAGCATATTATTAAATTAGAAAGTGTTCAGAAGAAATCTACCAGGATGTTCCAGGAATGGAGAGTTTGAGTTACAGGGCAAGGCTGGATTGGCTGGGACTTTTTTTACTGGAATGTAGGAGGTTGAGGAGTGACCTTACAGAGGTTTATAAAATCATGAGGAAGGGTGGACAATTTCAAGACTAGGGGACTTTTTCTAAGGTGAGAGAGAAATATTTTAAAAGATGAAGAGCAATTTGTTTACACAGACAGTGGTTCATGTGTGGAATGAATTTCCAGAGGACATTTAAAGGTCATTTGGATAAATTCATGAATAAGAAATATTTGGAGGGACATGGGCCAGATGCAGTCAGGTGGGACTAGTTTGGTTTGGGATTATGGTCAGCATGGACTGGTCGAGAACTGAAGGGTCTCTTTCTGTGATGTATGACTCTATAACTCTATGTTTCAAATACTCTGTGACTCTTACTCATTCTCTGAAATTTCTCGTCATATCCAGGACCTTATGACATTCCACTCATCGTGTTTGCTACCAAGATACTAAGCACTGAGCTGTATGACTCAAGCTTAATGGTCATGCACCATTGCACATTCAGGGAGTGTAATCTCTTTTCGCTCAAGTGTAGGGCAGTGTTGATACTGGCAAAGCAATGTTCCTGTTGTCTCTTCTCACTCATTTTTCTCTGGCAAGAGAACAGGAATCGTTACTCTCACTGAATAAAGAGCCTCAGTCTTTTACACAATGCCTAATAACAAACCACAAGACATTCGAAGTATCTCCAGCTCCAGCCTGGAATGAGAGAGATCATAGCAACTTGTTATACAGTGTCGGGTGTCACCTTCACAGTCACTGACTCTGTGCAGTACTCGGCCTGCTCGGAGTTTTTCTCTGCAGCTGCTGTAGGTGGCAGATTTCAGAGGGAGCATCCTTTTTAAAGTGTTGACATTGCACACATTGCCCCTCCACCCTCCTGCTCTCCATGGTCTCTGTTCCCTCACTAGGTCACACTACATTTGAAAGGGAGTACCCTTTAGTGCAGACATTGCTGGGAGCAATTGATATTTGTGGAAACCACAAAGTCAGAAAAAGATCCTTCAGCACGTTGACCGTACACTCCCTATCTACCTTTGAAACCTTAAACAGCAACAGAAAACAAAAACTGCCATCATCACCACCACATGTTTGGTATTTGTTTACCACCCTTATCATAACAAATGTTCAAGGCATTTCCTAGGAGCCTTCGTGGGCAAAATTCAACACTGAACCACATTCAGACACTCAAAACATGTAGTATCAAAACAACAGTTAGAAGAAACCTACCAGCAGCTAAACTGTAAGTGATTGATAATCCCTTTGAACGTCACTGATGGGTGTTCTTTCATACTGCTGAATGTATATTCAGCTGTGTGAGATTAAGGAAGGGTTGTTAGCTGGAACACTAAGCTCCAAAGTAGCACCACTGATGTAAAATCAGCTTTGCACATTGATTGACTTCATAGCCAACCTGCTCTGTCCTATCGCCAAAGGCTGTTCATTACACGTGCTAATGCCTTCACCAATGTGGTGTCATTCATTCATGTGACACAGAGCTTTGTGCCAAGTCACAGTGGCAATAACAAGTACCATGTAGAAGATGCACTGCAATGCCACACAAAGATTTCCGCAACAGGAAATTCAAACATGATGTAGAATTTCAGATATATTGAACACTCAGAAAATATTCTGCTATGTTATTTTCCCTTCCAAAATGAATAATTCCACATTTTGTTCCAAAGTACTCAATCTGTTCTGTCATGTTCTTATCCAATCACCCAACCTATAGAGTTCCCTAGCAGCAAAAGCTTTTTTACATTACACACTATAAATTTTCAAACTCCAAAACATTTCCCTTAAATAACAGCATAATTTTCCAGTTTACAGCAAGTCCAAGCCTGGTTTATTTGAAGGACTGAATGGCATTTTCCTGTTCCTTTCTCTTACATTTTTATCTTCTCTTTGGTCAATCGATTTCTTGGAGCTTACTTACTATTCTAGTAAAGCTTTGATCATCACTAGTGAAGTTGTACATTTAACAATGCTAGCCATGACATGCTTTCATTGCATTACATGTGAAACTTGTCAGAGCAAGTTGCCATAGTTCTTTTACAAGCCTGCCTGTTGCAATGTACCATGTATGCAGTCTACCATGAGACAGATACATGATAAAGTATCATAACTGAAAAGAAACAGCAATGCAGCAGATTTAACAGAAAACCAAGTCACAAGATGTTTCTCAGTGACCTGAAGTTAAAATAACAAGATGCTGAGCCATAGAAGAGTCTACCAGAGACATGATCAAAAACATGAGTCTTAAAGAAGGCCAAAAAGAGCAAAAAGGAGTGAGAAGGTTTCAGATGGAAATTCTAGGGTGATGTTACTAAGTAGCTGAAAACAGCACAATAGTAGTGCAGGAGAAAGTGAGCACAGCAGATGCTGGAGATCAGAGTCAAAGAGTGTGGTGCTAGAAAAGCACAGCTAGTCAGGCAGCATCTGAGGAGCAGGAAAATCGACATTTCAAGCATAAGCCCTTCATCAGGAATCCTGATGAAGAGCTTATGTTTGAAACATCGATTCTCCTGATCCTTGGATGCTGCCTGAACTGGCTGTGCTTTTCCAGCACCACACTTTTTGACAATAGTTGTGCAGGACGAGAGCAAGGTTGCAAAGATCCAGAAGAATCAAAAATTAAAGAGGTAAAAATTAAAGGGGTAAAAATTAAAGGGGTAAAAATTAAAGGGGTAAAATCTTGTAGAATTGAAGCACATGTAGGTAAATGATAGGATCCGAAAACAAAAATGAAAACGTAAAATTTGAGGCAGTGACGAAAGGGAATCAGAGTGGTTCAGTGAAGAAGTGGGCGATAGGCATGCAGGATAGATTAGGACATGGACAAGAGTTTTGAATGGACTTGGAGTACATGGTGTACATTAGCCTGGAGATAATGAATGCAAACTCATGTATTTCACTGAGAAATGGACTGCTATTAAGAAATGAATCACTATTAAGGGCAGGGAATGGAATGGAATGGCAAGTAGACTTTGGAGCAAGGGCCAAAGTCAATAGCTTCTGTCCTTACTGTGCTTAGCTGGATGAAATCGTGGTCCATCCAAAATTCAGACAAGCCACACAAGACTACAGAGGCAGCAGAAAGGCCAAGACATTGGGTGGAGAAGAACAGCTAGGTGTCTTTAGCACATATATGAAAAGAAACTGCATGTTACTGATTGGTATTAGAGCGTTGTTTTTTGGACTGGAGATGTTTGACCAGCAGCACGCCACAAAGATCGATGTTGGATCAATTGCTGTTCCTCATTTACATAAATGACTTAGATGTAAATTTAGAAGGCATGGTTAGTACGTTTGCAGGTGACACCAAAATAGGTGGTGTTAGCAGACAGTGAAGACGTTTATGTAAATTGGATCTTGATCAGATGGGCCAATGAGCTGAGGAGTGACAGATGGAGTTTCATTTAGGTAATTTGAGGTGCTGCATTTTGGTAAGGCAAATCAGGGCAGGAGTTATATAGTTAATGATAAAGCTGTGGGGAGTGTTGATAAACAAAGTGACCCTGGGGTGCAGGTGCATAGTTCCTTGAAGTCACATGTAGACGGGGGGTGGTGAAGAAGGCATTTAGCTTGCTTACCTTCATTGATCATAAGAGTTTGGAGGTCATGTTGTTGCTGTACAGGACATTGCTGATGCCACTTTTAGAAAACTGTGTACAATCCTTGTCACCCTTCTATAGGAAGGATGTTGTTAAACTTGAACAGGTTCAGAAAAGATTTACAAGGATGATGCTGAGACTATTGGGTTTGAGCTATATGGAGAGTCTGAATAGGCTGGAACATTTTTCCTTGGCGCATAGGAGGCTGAGGGGTGATCTTCGAGAGATTTATAAAACTTTGAGGGGCATGTATAGAGTGAAGAGCCAAGGTCTTTTTCCAACGGTGCAGGAGTCCAAAACTAGATGGCATAGGTTGAAAGAGAGAGGAGAAAGATTTAAAAGGGACCTAAGGGGTAACCTTTTCGTGCAGCAGGTGGTGCATGTATGGAATGAGCTGCCAGAGGAAGTGGTGAAGACTGGTACAATTATGACATTTAAAAAGCATCTGGATGTGTATATGAATCGGAAGGATTTTTAGGGATGTGGGCTAAATGCTGGCAAATGGCTCTAGGTCAGATTGGGATGTCTGGTTGGCATGGACGAATGAACCGAAGTGTCTGTTTCCATATTGTATGACTCTATAACTCTTTGACTATGTCTTTGAACACACTTACTAATGGGCAGCATAAAGATGAGGATCCAGGATCCTCAGGGTCTCCCTGGGTAAAAATGCAGTGGTGTATGGTGAAACAATGTTTCAATGTTCTGGTAATGATCAGCCAGGTAAGAGTAGAAGTTATTTTGAAAAATTGTTTGCGGGATGATTTGGCAAGGCTAGCATTTATCGCCCAACAGGCAGTTAAGAGTCAACTATATTGGTTTGAGTCCGGAATCACAGGTAGGCAAGACAAGGATGACAGATTTCCTTCTCTAAACAACATTAGTCAACCACACAAGGTTTTACAATGATCAATAAGTCAACTTTTGATTCCTGATCTTTAGTCAATCGAATTTTCAGCACTTGCCAAGGCAGGATTTGATCCCATGTCTCCAGAACATTAGCCTGGGACTAGTCCAGTGACATCATCACAATACCAACCACTCTCTACTTTGGGGGTAGACCTACAAAGATAAAGAAGATGGTTTGAACTTGATCAAGGCTGCAGAGTTGTTGAGGTTTGTGAGCGGTAACGCCCTAAGTTGCAATTAGTGAGAATAGTGTACCTGGTTAGGGCAGTTTCAGTGTTGGAACACAGAATGAAAAACTGATTAGAAGGATTTAAACAGTATTTGTTGGAAAGGCTATTATTGAAAATTTTGGAAGGGAAAGGGAGATTGAAGGTGGCATGATAATAAGTGAAGTTAGAATGTATGGCGATGAGTTTTGTTTTGAGGAAAGAATGGACAAAAATAATTAAACTGTATATCAGCCATGGTCCTCTGGCAGCACTTGTGGCCAATCAGAAAGTTGTGGGTTTAGGTCCCCTGCAGAAAATTTGAATACATACACTGGACTGATATGTTATTGTTGTCCTGTAAATATGTTTAAAGTCAACTTAGATGTTAAACTGAGACTTTGTATGCCTTGGTGGTAGACATATAAGGTTCTATTGTATTATTTGAAGAAAAGATTTTTTTCACTAGCAGGATGAGGGCATCTCTGGCTGGGCCAGCATTTATTACCCATCCCTTAATGCCTAGAGTGCAGTTAAGCATCAACCATATTGCTGTGGGTCTGGAGTTACATGTAGTCCAGACCAGGTTAGGATGACAGATTTCCTTTCCTAAAGGATGTTATTGAACCAGATGGGCTTTCCAATAATTGACAATGGATTCATGGTCATTGCTAAAAATCACACAATACCAAATTACATTTGAAAGTACTAGCTTTCAGAGCGCTGGTCCTTCATCAGCTAGCTGTGGAGCAGGATCATAAGACACAGGATTTATAGCAAAAAATCTTAGTGTTATGCAACTGAAACGATATATTGAACAAACCTACTTTGCATAGTCAATGTTAGAACCTAAATTCCAGATTCGTTTTATTGAATTCCAATCCCACCATCTGCCAAAATGGGATTTGAACCCAGATCCCCACAATATTAGCTGAGATTCTGTATTAATTATGCAGTGATAAAACCACTAGGACATTGCTTCACCAATAGAGAAACTTTCCTGGTTTTCTTGCCAATATTTGAGACCCACTACTTCCATGATGACTGTAAATGGTAATGATTTAATCAAAGTATGCAGAGTACTAGATTTACCTATGCAATGGAATCAGGTTAACAGAAAATAATGACCAGGTTTCTGCATTTAACAAGAACTAACTTGTTTTACAAATAAGTAAGTTCCACCCACAACTAAACCAACCTTGAACTATCAACTTATAACTAATTATGAAGTATAACAATACTAACTAAAACTCTAACTCCCGTATGGATCCACATATGTATTGTTCAGTTCCACAGTCACTGGTTAGAGGCAAAAGCATATATCAAATGATGGGAGAGGATAACTGACTAATTCAAGTCGACAGTCACTTTGCTATAGAGAGTTTCTGGTTCTTTCAGCCTGGGGTCTTCTGCACCTGGGATTGCTCACACACACCAGCTACCCAGGAACCAATCAGAGAATTGTCATCAGGCAGATGAGTTCTGGCTTCCAGAACTGGTCACAATCTTACAAACCAATCAGCTGTCTGTTGTCAGTCGAATTTCAGTCTGGGTACACATAGAGTCATAGAGATGTACAGCATGGAAACAGACCCCTTCGTCCAACTCATCCATGCTGACCAGATATTCTAACCTAATCTAGTTCCATTTGCCAGCACCTGGCGCATATCACTCTAAACCCTTCCTATTCACATACCCAAGGTACACATACCTCGGTCCTGGGCCATCTTATCTTTCCTTCCCTGTTATTTGCAAAGCAATACTATAAACACAACTCACAATGAGTTCCAGCGACTATTTTTTTAAAGAAGTGCAGTAATACTTTCTTAGTTCTTGATTTAAAAAAATAGCATTGTTTTCAAATTTGAGATCGGTTCATTTATCTCAAGTGTTATTTGAGGTACACTGAATGTGTATATTTCTCTACAAAAATACAACTGAATACATTGGCTGTCAAGTTCTTTGTGATATCCTGGGGTCACGAAAAGTGCTACATTAATACTAGTTCATGTTCCTTCCTTCTTGGTATTAAATTTTCAGTAATTTATCAAAATCTACACCGGGTGTCACATCTAGGGTTAGGCTAGCAGAAGAAATTTAAGAAGCCAATACTGTTTGATTTGCTACACTTGTTGATCTGCTGCTCTTGCTAAAAATGCAATCCCCTAAAAGTGGAATGAGCAAACAGTATCAACTCATTGATGCCAAAAAAAAGGCAGAAGATGCTCGGAGCACTCAATTACAGGCGACCAGCATTTAAAAAGGAACAGAAGAAAAAGCAGAGGTTACGTGGTCGTTAATAAATGGGGAAAAAATTACCATGGATGATTTGGTGAAGGGGGAAAAGAAACATTCAGTTATGTGTAAGAGCTGTTCTGATTGTAAAGGCAAAAACACAAAAGACAGAAAATGCAAAAATAAACACACACACACACACACACACAAACATGAGAGAAAGCCAAATGTTTGCCTGGAAAATAGGAGATAATTAAATATCTGGAGCTGTAGTAACAATATGAAAGAACAATTAAAGACATTGATGGGGCAAGGAGAACAGAAAGAAACCTGGCAAAGTAGGCTCCAGCAGTTCTGATGCCTGAGAAAGGGAAGGAACGGGTTGATAAAAAAGCTGCAGGCCACCCACCATTGGATACAGGATTGCCATGTCACTGGGCTAGTAACCCAGAGGTCCAGGCTAAACTGCTGAGGATGTGGGTTCAAATCTGTGGGCATTTTCTCAGCTGGATCAGGATCAATTTGTGCTGGCTCCTTCTCAGAGATCGACTCTCCAAAAGGGATTAGAGCAAGGAAGGAGAACAGAAATGGACAAATCAAATAAGCAGCAGCCTGCAACAGTTCTATATGCTGCTTCCACCAGCTCCTCTGGCAACATATTCCAAGCACTCACCACCCTATGTGTGAAAACCTTGCCTCACACATCTCGTTCAAACTCCCCCCTCGCATTTGAACCTGTGTCCTCTAGTAACTGACCCTTCCACCCTGGGAAAAAGCCTCATACTTTCCAATCCAACCGTGCCATTCACAATCTTATAAATGTCTATTATTTCATTCCTCAACCTTCTGCATTGCAGTGAAAACAAACCCAAACTTGATAAAAGTGAAAACCTGAAGATCAGATATGGTGAAAATGCTTTGTTGCCTATACAGAAGTTGAGATGATTCAGCTTGCTTCTAGCTAAGGGCTCTTTGGCCACATCTGCCTCTGATTGCTCAAATCTTTGGTATTTACATAGGAAGGTGAATCAATGGAGTCTCCAATGGTGGAACCAAAAATGACACACATTGATGATGTGTGCCCAGATTTTGTACTCATGTTATGGACCAGACCAAACACCCTCAAAATATATGCAGAAGATAGCCTAGACCCTTACTTATTCTTATTTTTAAAGGCAAGTGCCAGTTCTGGATGCAATTCAATTAGTCAAACTACCAGTCTTGAAGCTTTACACACTTTATTCATACACTGTAGTTAAAATATAACAAAAGAAACAAGAAACTGGAATAACTTAACACTATTAGAAAACTTAGAATAATAGAGTATTTAACTACTAAACAGTAACTGTACCAATATAGTAACATCCTATAAACACACCCTTGGCAAAGGCAAATTCAGTAAAATAGATTGTCTCACAGGCAGTTCGCCAGACCAGGAGGAAAGCATTAAGAGAAAACTCAGAGAGAGAGAGTAGCAGGGAGAGATGTACTACAGCTTCCAAACCCAGCTTCAAGAATCCAACGTTTGCTACTGAAAAAATAAAACAAAAATTTCTAGTACTGGGAGCTTGATCCCATCCATTCAAGCTGCTTCCATTGTTCCAACTTAAAAAAAAACTCCGAGGCCTCACAAACTGTTTATTTTATTGAATTTAATAAAGAGCTCTTCACCTCATTATTAAAGCCTCTCCTCAAATACTGCCATTTACAAAGGCAAAGCCCAGCTTTATAATGCCCAGCCATTACAAGGGATCTGGAGAATGTGTGAGCAGAGCTAGCAGTATCTACAGTCAGTCAGATTGAAGAATGCTTAGGCACCCTGGTGGTAAACATCTCAATAACATGCCCTTCGTGTGCTCCAATTATGAGTCTCTTGGTGAGATAACAGCATAGTTACATTTCTGGAGGAGCAGGGCAACTCAGGCAGTGACTTCTTCATTACTACATTTTCTACACAGGTATGGATGTTGCTGTTTAATTTACTCTTTAATAATAGACTACCTTGTCCCCTTTCTGTTGCAAAATCTTGGCCCACCCAAATGATGCTGAGGAAAATAACTCAGTGTTAATTTTACAGCTGTCCACTGGGAATGGGTTGACCAACAGTAACATGAGTTCAGCTTTATTTTCAGTCATTCATAGCAATACCTGCATGTGTCTGAGTGCAGGGTTATTCATCCTGAGGCTTAAACAGGAGCGGCCTGATCTTGGTGGCTTATGTGAATTTCTCCAGTTGTGATCAGTGTTAATAACTCTGAGCATGAAGGTGATAACCAGGATAATTTATATCTCATCTTTGTGCACCACTTTGCAATGCCAATGGGTCTTAGTTCTGTTCTCCTTCATGTGCAAACTTTATACTATGAGTTGCAAAAAGTTAAACTGAAAAATTGTCAAATTGTAGCATTGTACCTCCTCTCCTGTCACAAAAAAAAATTGCTGTGGTTGGAAGGGATACAGGGCACCAATTTAGGTTTGCTTCATAGCTAGGAAATGGAAGGTATTTGTTTACATTGAGTACACAGTACAGAAACAGGCCACTTGGCCAAACCAGTCAATGCAAGCCCCTGTGAGACTCACATCTGTTCCCATCCTTCCTTCTTTAACAATCAACAGTTCATTCTTCCTTATTTATTTGCCTAGCTTCCCTTTGAAAGTATCTAAACATTTTGTTTCATGTACTTCCCAGTTCCACAGTGAGTTCCACACTCTTAGCACTTTGTGCTGAAAGAACCTTCCTCTGGCATTCTCTATTTGATTTCTTTCTGTCCATTTTAGACTCTTAGAGTCACAGAGATGTACATCACGGAAACAGACCCTTCGGTCCAACTCGTCTATGCCAACCAGATATCCTAACCTTATCGAATCCCACCTGCCAGCACCCAGCTCCATATCCCTCCAAACCCTTCCTATTCATATACCCATCCAGATGCCTTTTAAATGTTGCATTTGTAACTTATCTTGCATCAATGGCCTCTAGTTCTGCTGTTCCCAAAGAGTAGAAGCATTCTCTCTATGACAGTCTTCATAATCCTAAAGACCTTCAGCATGCTACACTTGACTCTCTACAAAAGAAAAGAGCATCAGATTGTTCAGTTCTTCCTGCTAGCAGTCCCAAATCACAACAATGACTAGACTTCAAAAGTACTTCTTTGGTTATAAAGCACTTTGGGACATCTAGTGGTCATGAAAAGTGTTTTATAAATACACTCTGGTTTATAGATTGACCAATGAATCTACTGATTTATCTGCCTATCAACTAACCTTCCTGCCTTTCAATTTACCTATCTACTGGGGCCAAAATAATTACATTTCTTCAGGACTCTTCTTGAGAATTTCTTGAGGGCTAGTTTTTGATTGTTAGGGGCTCATTTTTGACTTTCAGAGATTCCTTTTTCACTCCCACTCACTCATTTATACAATTATGTTGGCTTTTTTTGGGTAGGTGCTAGTTTCATTGAGTTTCATGGGAGGTTTCTCTCTGCAAGGCCCAGCAAGATTTCTCACCGCATCTTAGAATAGAATCTAATACAATAGAATTGAATAGAATAGCCTTCATTGTCACTCAAATGAGTGCCGAGAAAAGTTTATAATGTCGCCTCTCAGCACCATCCTAGGTACACGGTACCTGGGTACAGATACTTTAAGGTGTTATACAGAATTGAAATAGTAAAGAAAAAGACTAGCATGGGAATATGGCGCTTAAAAAGTCCAGAATGGGAATATAAAGTATCTTTAAAGTACTCAAGTCATTGTCCTTTTTCACTGAGTCCATGCGCATTGGGCTTCAGAACATAAAGCCATGCTGCTTCCACATGTTGACCTCTGTCTAGGACTACCCCACCCCCCCCAACAGCTGTCCTGGGTTCACTCTGATCCCGCTCACCCTACAGCCACAACTCGCTTCCAGGACTCAGCCTGCAATTGCTCTGCTACCAAACTCACCTCATTAACTATCTATCCCCATCAGCTATGTGCCCCCTTTCGTCTGGTTCCAGCCACATTCTATCACTCACCATGCCAGGAGCAAGCTGCCAGTGCTGGGTACCCTGGAATGGACGGCCATCCCTGGTTCCAGCATCATTTTTAACGGAACGCGGTATGCCCGGATATATACCATTAGTCTACAGCTGCCCAGTCTCTTTCCTGAAATTCACAGCGAACATGGCAAACAAGGAAAAGTTGGCATCTCATTTTGCAAGCAGCAATCTGGAGGTGCTGGTGGATGGGATGTTACAGAAGCAAGATGTCCTCTTCTCCAAGGAGCATCAGAGAAGGCCACAACTCCAGACCATGCCAGTTTGATCCAAGGCTACCACCCAGATCAGTGCAGTTTCAGCAATCTGGAGGAATGCACAGAAATGTAGGAAGAAGGTCAATGACCTTCTCCACTCTGCCAACCACCATCTTCATAGAATTGTTACAGCACAGAAGGAGGCCATCCTGTACCAGCTCTTCAAAGAAGCATCATTTTTTAATACCAATCTCCTGCTTTATCCATACACTCTTGCATACCACTTCAATCCAAATAATCATCCAATTTCCTCTTGAATGCCTCAGTTGGACCTTTCATAGAAGAATCCCTACAGTATGAAGAGACCATATGGCCCTTCGTGTCCATACTGCCCCTCAGAAGAACATCACACTCATTCTTGCTCTTATGAATGGGAGAGTTTCTCCCTATCTACTCTGCTCAGCCTACTCGTGATTTTGGATACCTCTATCAAATCTCCACACAGCCTTCTGCTCTGCAAGGCGAATAGTCCCAATTTCTTCAATCTATCCCCATCACTGAAGTTTCTCATTCCTGGAACCATTGCTGGAATCACCTAGTCTTCAATATCTCACACTTACCCTCTCTCTTCTGCTGCACCCTCCTCTCACCAACACTCATGCTCTACCATTCATTGTTCCCTGCAACATCTTCCCTCACTCACTCACTCATCTTCCCTCACTGACAGTGTGCTAAACTTCCAGGCTTTGTCCCAAAGACTGTGTGTGTCTGGGTGTGTGTGTGTGTGCGTGTGTGTATGCGTGCGTGCGAGGAGCATGTTCTGAGATTCTGTTGCATACTGACCAACATGGGGCTTCTTCACATCCAGAACAAGCTGATGTTGGGAGGTATTCACTCTGACTTCCATGTGGAGAATTCTCGGTGCCTAGTTTGCTTGTAGTACATGATAAGATAGAGAGCCTTGCATTAATGAAATGAAATTTGCTAACTTGCCGTGATTCCTGGAATTTAGTTAAAAGATGCACCAGATCTTTCCTGATGATAAGATAGGCCTTGTTGGAGTTGTTGAATGATTCTGTCACATTTATTGCCATAACCCACATTATTCAGCTCCCTTTAAGATTCTACCCAATGCACCAATACTTTGTGTACTTATATTGACATGTGGGACGTTTGGACATGCACAGTAGCAAAATTAAAAGCATAATCAATATCCTCGGTGTTATCAAACTTCCAATAAATGGAAATTCATAACCTTTAAGGAAAACATGAATTTCATAGATACCATATATTTAAATTGGCATCATGTTCTTCAATAGACATCAGACAGCAGATATTAAATAGCAACAGAAGTATTTTTTCAGTAGAAAAGTTCAGAGATGATCAGCTTGTGATTGGAGAAGGCAGCTCCTCACTATTCTTAATTTCTACACATGGGAGAAAATATTCTTTCATCACCATTTCATTGATATTACCATGGCATTTTGGGCAATCCAGGATGAACATAACTCAATTTTGAGTGGTGCTGCTAACCTATTGATCCATTGATCAATTGATCTGTTGGTCCACTTATTGATATATTGACTTACCACTCTTCAGGCATACTAGCCTGCCACCTATCTACCTGTCCATCAATCTACTGTCCAATCTAACAAGCTGACTATTCATAAACCTGTTGTACCAACTTACCAACCTATTTTCTGTCCTATTGACCTGTGTTTGATTCCACCCTCAAGCAACTGTCTGTGTGGAGTTTCTCCCTGTGTCTGCATGGGTTCCCTCTGGGTGCTCCAGTTTCCTCCCACAGTCCAAAGATGTGCAGACTAGGTGGATTATCCATTGGAGATGCATCATTACAGGGATAGGGTAGCAAGGGTGAATCTGGGTGGGATGCTCTTCTGAAGGTCAGTGTAGATTTGATTTGATTTGATTCATTGTCACATGTACCTACGTACAATGAAAGGTTTTGTGTGTGCAACAGATTGGGTTATTGAACTGAGTAAGGCATACAAAGTTACAGCTGCACAGGAAATGTACAAAAGCAAGATCAGCATTAGATTTGTAATTTGAGAGGTCTATTCTGCAGTCTAATAACCGGGGGAAGAAGCTGTTCTTGAACCTGTTGGTACGTGTGTTTAAGCTCCCTTATCTTCTGCCAGAAGAGGTTGGAAGAGAGAATTACTGGGGTGGGAAAGGTCTTTGATGATGTTGGTTGTTTCTCTGCAACAACAAGAAATGTAGATGGCGTCAATGGATGGAATGTTGGCTTACATGATGGCCTGGGCTGTGTTCACAACTTTCTGTAGTTTCTTACATTCCAGGGCAGAGTAGTTGCCGTACCAAGCCATGATACACCCAGATAGAATGCTTTCTATGGTGCATCAGTAGAAGCTTGTGAGAGTTCTTATCGACATGCCAAATTTCTTAATCTGTCTAAAGAAGAAGAGGCATTGTTGTGCCTTCCTGACTGTTACATCTATAAGGGTGGCCCAGGACAAGTGAATGAATGATTGAATCGAATTGAATTTATTGTCACATGTACCAAGGCCACAGTGAGAAAGCTTTGTCTTGTGAGCAATACGTGCAGATCACAGAGTTAAATAGCATACGTAAGTAAATGATAGGTAAACAGTGGCAAAACAAAAACAGTGGTACAAGTGAATGTTAAGAGTTTGTGAGTCCATTCAGTATCCTAACAACAGTAGGGTCAAAACTGTTTTGAAACTGGCTAGTGCACGTGTTCAGGCTTCTGTACCACCTTCTTGATGGTAGAGGTTGTAGAAAAACATTGCCAGGGTGGGATGGATCTTTGAGAATGCTGGCGACCTTTCCTTGACAGTAGGCCTGGTGAATGGATTTTGTAGAAGGAAGGTTGGCCTTTGTGATTGTCCGGGCCTAGTTCACCACTCTCTGTAAACATCTCTGATCTTGAATGGTACAGTTGCCATACCAGGTAGTGCTACATTCAGGCAGAATGCTCTCGATGGCATACCTATAAAGGTTGGCAAGGGTATTCGCCATGATGCCAAATTTTCTCAGCTGCCTGAGGAAGAAGAGACATTGTTGGGCCTTTGTAACCAGTGCGTCCATATGAAGAGTCCAAGAAAGCTTGTTGTGGATGACTGGTCCCAGGAGTTTGACACTCTCCATTCGTTCCACCTCTGTGTTGTTTATGTGTAGGGGCCATGAAAGTCAATAATGAGTTCCTTGGTTTTGCTGGCATTGAGAGCTAGGTTGTTCTCAGTGCAACATTTTTTCAGGTCTTCCACATCCCATCTGTAGTCTGTTTTGTTGCTATTTGAGATTCGATTGACTATGGTGATGTCATCAGCGATCTTGTAAATGGCATTAGTCTGGTATTTGGTGACGCAGTCATGGGTATACAGTGAGTACAGTAGGGGGCTGAGTATGCACCCTTGGGGGGCTCCAGTGTTGAATGCGCTAGTGAGGATGAAATATTGTCCCCAGTCTTCACTGATTGTGGCCTGTGGGTCAGGAAACTGAGGATCCAGTTGCAGAGAGTGGGATTTAGTCTGAGATCATTAAATTTAATCATCAGTCTTGAGGGGATAATAGTGTTGAAGGCTGAATTGGAGTTGATGAGTAGGATTCTTACATAACTGTCCTTGGTGTCAAGATATTCTAGGGAGGAGTGAAGGGTAAGTGATATAGCATCTGATGTGGATCTGTTTATCGTTGTTCCTAGGAATTTGACACACTCGACCCTCTGCACCTCACCTCCATTAATGTAGATAGGACCATGTCCTCTCCTTTCTTCCTGTAATCGATGATCAGCTCTTTAGTTTTTGTGACATTGTGGGAGAGATTGTTATCTTTGAACCATGACACCAAGCATTCTATCTCCTTCCTGTTTTCTGTTTCATCATTGTTTGATACCCGGCCTACAACGGTGGTGTCATCAGCGAACTTGTTGGTGGCAATCAGACAAATTTTGGCCACACTGTCATGAGTGTACAGGGAGTACAGTAGGGAGCTGAGTACACATTCTTGCAGGGTGCCAATTTTGAGAATGATCAAGGTGCTGTTTTCTATCTTCACTGATTGTGGTCTGAGGGTCAGGAAGATGAGGATCGAGTTGCATAAGGCAAGGTCTCAAAATTTAGAAATTAGTTTGGATGGGATAATAGTGTTGAAGGCAGAACTGTAGCCGATATAGGTATCCATGTTATACAGATTTTCCAGGGATGAGCATAGGGCTAGGAAAATGTTTGGCCATGGGCCTGTGGTTCTGATAGGCAAATTGCAAGGTATCAAGCCAGGTTGGGTGGCTAGAGTTAACGTGGACACAATGGGCCAAATGGCCTGCTTGCACATTGTAGGGATTCTATATACAGTATTTACTAACCCAGCCCCTTACTGACATAACTACCTACCTTGCTGGCTACTTCCCAACTGTTTTTCTCATGATTGGGAGATCAGTACTTCAGTGGAATCAAACCCAGGTCCTTAGAACTGTGAGGCAGCAATGCTAACCACTGAGCCATTGTGCCTCCCCAAATGTCAATTCAAGGTTCTGTTGAACCTCTCAAATGAATTTAAAAGACTCCTTGGAAAAGACCCCTTGCTAACCACTGTGCCACCGTGGGCGGCACGGTGGCACAGTGGTTAGCACTGCTGCCTCACAGCGCCAGAGACCCAGGTTCAATTCCCGCCTCAGGCGACTGACTGTGTGGAGTTTGCACCTTCTCCCCGTGTCTGCGTGGGTTTCCTCCGGGTGCTCCGGTTTCCTCCCACAGTCCAAAGATGTGCAGGTCAGGTGAAGTGGCCATGCTAAATTGCCCGTAGTGTTAGGTAAGGGGTAAATGTAGGGGTATGGGTGGGTTGCGCTTTGGCGGGGCGGTGTGGGCTTGTTGGCCAAAGGGCCTGTTTCCACACTTTAAGTAATCTAATCTAATCTAATTTGAAGAAGAACAGGGAAGTTCACCTCTGCCCAAGCTAACAATTTATCTCCTGGATAACATAGCCAAAACTGATCATCTATTCACATATCTTACTGTTGTTAAACAAAATACCCCTGTGCTCAAAGCGTCTTTACAATAGTGACTACTCCTCAATAGCACTGCAAGAAGCACTTTGAGACTTCTTGTAAAGATGAAGCATGCTATACAATTGCAAGTTCTTTTTGTCCACTGTTTAATTGCTGCTACCTGCCTGGGGAATTTCATTTGGGAAATGAACAGAGGAACAGCAAGACAAGGATATAAATTTTTGAGACAATCTCATAATTAGATGTTCAGTTTGTGGCTCCTCTTTTTGTAGTAAGAATATTCAAATTACCCAGATGCAAAATATTGCATCTAAAAGGTATAGCAACATCAAAAGCCCTCTCTGCCAATCAAGCAAACGCCTGGAGCAACAGGACAATTCTCAAATCCTTGATATGTTTTGATTGTATCATATGGTTTAAACTGATCATGGGAAAAGTAAGTTCATTAGTGAATGAACTCATACTTAGGTAATTAAGCATGAGTCATACAGAACTGACTATGCCAGAACAAAAACCAGTTTGACAGAAATTAAGTGAAACTCTTTTTCAATGACTGAGTATTTACCAATTCATACTTATCCAAACAGGGACTAACCTTGCACCAGACTTTTTTTGTGCTTCTTTAGTCTTTTCCCACTTTTAGAATGGTGGAACATACTCACTTTCTGAAGGTTTCTTTGGAAACTGTACAAGAGACATATTGATAAGATAGATTTGTTCTATGCTTTCTGTTTGGATGGGGAGACAGAGAAAATGTTGAACAATACATGATGCAATTTGGACCAAGTGTCCACCACATCAGAGAGAAAGGTGCCCATTATGGTGCTTTGTCCTTGATCCCTAGAATGCTTGAAATTGCAAGCAATGGATAACCATTTCAACAAGAGTGCTTTTTCAATATTAATGTGGAAGGTCTACCCTCCAGGGCTTAAGGAAAACTTCAGAGTAATTAGACAACAGTGGAAATTTAACACACATTCAATAAAAACAAGATATGCTATCAATAAACAGCACACACCTTACCTTCTGGATGCTACGCCAAGGAACCCACACAGAGAGCAGGGGCACCCTCAGTGACATCAACATTGATAGCAATTAGCAATTTGCATGCCTTTTTACAGAAAATTTCCAATGAACAACTATTACACTTTATCTGGCATGAAAAGGTTGTCTTATGAGGAAAAGTTGAGTAGGTTAGATCTATACTCGTCAGAGTTTGGATAAATGACAAATTGAAACATGTAAGATTTTGATAGGCTTTGACAGAATGGGTATCTCCTCTTGTAGATACAGGGGAATCTGGAATTGCTTAAAAATATGGGACTGCCCATTTTAAGACAGAGAGGAGGATGAATTTCTT
Organism: Chiloscyllium plagiosum; assembly: GCF_004010195.1. Lineage (NCBI taxonomy): Eukaryota > Metazoa > Chordata > Chondrichthyes > Orectolobiformes > Hemiscylliidae > Chiloscyllium > Chiloscyllium plagiosum. The sequence goes on along the minus strand of NC_057713.1, from coordinate 82,583,071 downwards.
CTCTGAGAAGATCACTAGTGCTTGAAATTCTCTTTGCCAGAGAGTAGTGGAATCTGGATGTCTTCAAGGGGGAGTTAGATAGATATTAGACCATAAGATAAAGGAACAAAATAAGATCATTTGGCCCAATGAGTCTGCGCTGCCATTTGATCATGGCTGATATGTTTCTCAACCCCATCTTCCTGCCTTCTCCCTGTAATCCTTGATCTTCTTACTAGTCAAAAGCCTATCCATTTCTGTCTTAAAAGCACTCAATGACTTGACTTCCACAACTCTCCATGGCAATGAGTTCCACAGATTAACTAGACTCTGGTTGATGGACAAAGAAACCAAGAGGGGAGCAGACAGAACAATGAAGTTAAGACCATAGGCTGATCAATCATGATCTTACTGACTGGTGCAGCAGGCTTGATGACAGTAAAAAGGGAAGTCCGACTGTCTGAGGGTGGAATGGCCACCTGTCAGTCATTGAAGAACTGTTAACAGGTTGGAGATGGGATGATTTGGGTTCCCTAAAGGGCAGAAGTCTCATCCCCAAAAGAGGATGAAAAGCCGGCAGCTCTCAAAATACTTGTTCCAGCAGGAGGGTAACCACTGCCAGCACTGCATGTGAGCCATGAGGAGGCAAACTGAGGTGGATCACTACTTCACACATGGTAGCAGCAGGTGAGGCTATTAGGGGCAGGCATTGAGGAGCTATGGAGAAAGGGCAACCTAAGAAAGATATTAACAGCTTTGAACAAGAGAACCCTGAATAGGTGTGGGGCCAGTTAAGGATGGATACTCCTTTCCCCATCCACGATCAGTCTGCAAAAGAAGTGTAGATGCTGGAAATCAGCAACGAAAACAGAAATTGCTGGCAACGCTCAGCAGGACTGGCAGCATCTGGAGAGAAAGCAGAGTTAATGTTTCGAGTCCAGCGATCCTTCCTCAGAACTGATGGTAGCTAGGAAAAAGTTAGTTTTTGCGCTGGGGGGGGGGGAGGAGGGGGAATGCATCTGGATTAAACTACAGATGGAGGAAGAGTCCAAAGAGAGAGAAGAACAATTAGACATACAAAAGAGTGGATAACTGTCCAACCCAGGTGAGTGATTAGCTGCTAATGGTGTCTATTAGTGGCTAACAATGGGTTGTGTGTAACAGCAGACCATGTGATATCTAGGCGAAAGTGAGGAGAGCAGACACTGGAGATTAGGATCGAGAGTGTGATGCTGGAAAAGCAAAGCAGGTCAGGCATCATCCGAGAAGCAGGAAAATTGACATTTTGGGCAAAAGCTCTTCATCGGAAAAAGCCTGCGGTGTGTGGGGGTTAGGATAAGGTTGTGGGAGAAGGTGCTTCAAGACCTAAAATTGTTGAACCCAATATTGAAGAAGACTGCACATTCTCAAACAGAAAATAACGTGTTGCTCTTTTAAGCTGTGCTGAGTTTTGCTGGAGCACTGCAGCAAGTCTGAGACAGATTTTCTGAAGTGCAGGCAACATGCAACAGCTCATAGCTACCCATAGTCCTCTGGAACCTTCTTACACTTCCCACCCCCCTGACTCTATCCTCTCTCCCAACCCCACCTCCTGTTGTGCATTTACTATCCCTCTGGACCTTCTACTCTCCAATGCTGAATGTTCTGTACCCAGCTAAGGTCTGAGTTTTATCCTTTTGCATCTTCACCTTAATGAATTTCGGGCGCATCATGACACTGGACTCTCCTTCCATCATATTGGCCTCCATGTACATTTCTTTGGATGACAGTCCTCTCCCCATCCCACAGAGCCCTTCGCCCACCTTGAATACTCTCCATTCAACTGGACCTCTACCTTTGGTCATTTACCTGCATTGACCTGTTCATTGAGAGATGTTGACATGACATTGGTCACCTTAATTTCTCTGCCACCTCCCCCCCTCACCCATTCCAAACTATCTCCCTGGAACTGACTGCACTCTAGGCTCTCTGATCGAACCCTGACTTTGTAATTGAGCCTGCCAGTAAGGGTGGAGCTGTTGTAGTCTGGCAAACTGACCTCTACATCAAAGAGGCTGAGTGCCAGCTCTCAGACACCTCCTACTATCTCCCCCTGGACCATGATCCCACCATGGAACACATTGTGTCAAATACAGTCACCAACTTCATTTTCTGGTGAGAAGCTGGCCACCAAATCCACTACAACCCACTGACACCCACAACTACCTTGACTATACATCCTCACACCCTGCTTCCCATAAAGATTATTCCATTCTCCCAGTTCCTCTGTCTCCATCGCATTGTTCGGATGATGCCAAATCTAACAAAGGGGCCTCGGAAATGTCCATCTTTTAGCTTAACCAAGGATTTTCCAATACCGTAATTGACAGGGCCCTCAGCCGGGCCTGACCCATCTCCTGCACTTCAGCCCTCGCCCCTCTCTTCCCTCAATAGCAATAGGGTTCTCCCTTGCCCTCATCTACCATCTTACAATCTTACATTCTTAACATTCAAAATTCCGTAGTAATTAAATTGCGCCCAATTCACGCTTCCAAAGTCAAAAGCTAAATTCAATTTACAGGTACATTTTAACTTGCACAATGTTGAAATAATAGCTCCTTGTCTGCAAGGCGCTGAAGCTCCTTCACTTCCTTTTGATTTTCCTATTGCTTCTTTGTAACACTTCCTTTGCTGTTGATGAGTCCTCCTCTTCACCTCTCTGGTGATGTTGTTTTTCCAAGCACAGAGAGCTTTCTTCTTATTGTTGATGAGGTTTTGGATAATGTTGTTAGTCTGATTGAAACAATTTTGTTGTTTCCTGATCTTGTGGCTGATTTTTTTCTTCAAATCATGAGTTGTTGGCTGTCTTCAGCTTTTTCCTGATTTCCTCCACTCAATTAAAATAAACTCTTTGGATATTTTGATGAAGATTTTTGTCTATATCTTCGACAGACTAAATTGAAACAAATACAAGTACAGTAATGAGCGAGGGGGTGAACAGGCAAAGGGTTCAGCAATTTCATTGAAAGGTGACATGGAGGTGGGTGGGATTGGCACTGTTAGGAATAATGGAGGAGTCGCCAAAGACATCTGGAGAGAATGGTACTTGAGGAATGCTGACAGTGGAGGAGAGGGGAAGATATGCTTGGTGGTGGTATCTTGCTAGAGATAGTGGAAATGACAGAGGATGGACCTTTGAATATGGAGTCTAGTGGGGTTCAAAGTGAGGACAAGTAGAACCCTATCATTCTTCTGGGAAAGAGAGGAAGGAATGACTGGGGATATGGGTTGGACAAAGCTGAGGGTCCTGTCAGCCACAGGTGTGGGAGTCCTCATCTGAGAGAAAAGGAGCACCCATGGTGGAAGGTGGCATCATCAGAACTGTGCAATCGAAACTGGGAAAATGGAAAGGAGTCCTTGAAGGGGTAGGCCGTGAGAAGGTGTAGTTGGTTGATGGGTTTATAGAGGACATATTTGTAGATATTTATAGATAGCTTTGTTCTTTTCACCTCTGTTTTTCTTTTCTGTAATAAACTTTTGTTTTATTGTTAAAACCAAATCTCCAGGCTGAAGCCCTTATGTTTCAGTGAAAGAAGTCATGTTGAATTAAAAAAGGCAAAATATGATCTATTAGTCCAGATTTCTTTCTGGGATCTGACCTGTCAAGTCATTACTCTCTGTCGGGATTCTGTAATTCCATGGTTCTATGAACATCAGCAGGGATCATAGCAATAGTTCTCTCTGAAAAATCACACCATGAGTCCTTTTCTCTGCAGCTGCTCACTAAGTGATCTGTGCATTCTGTAATTTTCTGTATAAATGGTATGCATATGGAAGCTTAATTTGATTCTGAATTAGTCTTCTAATGTGGTCGATATATTTTGGGGATCTTTTAGCTCTTTGGCTATTAATCCTGATAAATTAAGTCTATGTAAATCTCCATTCCCAATTGCTAAGCAAATCTTTGTGTTGCTTATCTGCATCAGACATGCCAGAATCTAGAACCCATAGCTGAAAGCATAGTTGAAACGTTTTATTTTGCATTAATTTAACAGAAGTTCTGCAGTATCCCAATTTAAACTATTGATTTTGAGGACATTGTAACAACATGCCTTTGGCTATCTCTTGCTATCCATCCAGCATACACGCTGGTCTTTTGCTTTTCTCAATTAGGTAAAAGTGGCCCCTTCATAGTGGTTTGTCTGCTACCCATAAAGCTCTGTTTACAATGCTCTCTGGTGTTGTAACAAAAAAAGATGGACGGTTGTCTTTCACATGTCAGCATGATTTAAAACTGTCGACCATGTGTTTCACCTGTAGGTTAATTTGCTTGCTGACTGTTCAAGAAAGATAGGGTTCATCAGCAGTGTTCATTATGTTTTGTTTATGATAGTTGTCCATTAATCATTTGTTCATCATAAATTAATTAACTCTCTTGGTTATTTTATTTAAATCAGGTTTATAAATGATGAAGCAGGCTTTACAGAAACCAACTGATTTCTGTATGCGCAGCTTGCAAATACAAAACAGACTAACTGCTAACTGCTAGACAGAGGCATGACACAGTATGCAGACGGCTCATGACATCCTTAAAGGTGAGATCTCTTAAAGGTAAAGTGTACATACAACATGTTTAAGGAGAAAGTGAGGTCTGCAGATGCTGGAGATCAAAGTTGAAACTTTATTGCTGGAACAGCACAGCAGGTCAGGCAGCATCCAGGGAACAGGAGATTCGACGTTTCGGGCACAGGCCCTTCTTCAGGAAGAAGAATTCCTGAAGAAGGGCCTGTGCCCGAAACGTCGAATCTCCTGTTCCCTGGATGCTGCCTAACCTGCTGTGCTGTTCCAGCAATAAAGTTTCAACAATACAACATGTTTAACCTTAGCATCACTAAACATTGCTGTTGAACAGGCCTAACATTCCCTGCAATTTGGAAATGATCTTTATTAGCCAATACTAGTTAAACAGCATGACCTGTCTCCTAATAAACAACTTTTGTTAAATGTACTGACTACACTAGTCTTACCAGTGCCTGCAGGCAGTATTTGATTTGTCATTCCAAAAGATGGCTGGAAAACACTCAAGTAAAATGACGCACAATTGCAGTTGAATATACTACTTCACATGAGCATACAGTTATCCAGTAAGATCTTTTCATACCAAAAAAAATCTATCCTTGCCACCATTCCAGGCAAAAGTGGATTTTCAGGCTATCTGTCTGTAAGATGCCACTTGTTATACCTTCCCCTCCATATGGTCCTCTGGAACTATGGTGACTTTACCTTCCTCCAGACAAGACTTTGATCTATTGAGTTATCAGTTAGTTCCCATCTTGAATAAAATATCATCTCCTTGATGTGAGGCCTGTGTAGTTAGTCATTCAGCTAAGCCCCTTTCGTTGTGTACTGAATGAAAACTGTCTTATCATAATAGCAGCAAATGCCTAGAGTCAAGCTTAACAAATCCCATCATCTCAAAGCCAAAGAGTTCTGTGAAAGTGATTAAGTTTCACACTCTCAGACGTAGTGAGAAACAAATACATTTCTGAGTAGGCAGAATGGAAAAATAATATCATCCTCGGCAGCAGAAATCACTCAAGATGTTTTACACACTGCATGCTCATAAATCCCCAGCACTAACCTCCACAGCTGATTCTGACAACAGATGTGGCTTATAATTCTAAAGTTATCCCAACTGTTATGCGAATAAAAAAGTAGAAACTTACAGCTGAGACACCGTTGGCTCTTGTTGTCATGTATTTAAAGGATGTAATAGGTATGTCACAGAAAAGATACTGCAAAGAAATAGGAAAAGTTGAATTTTGGGACAAAAATCTAGCAGAAATTACTTTCTTCTCTAAAAATATTATTCAACCTGATTCATCATGGAAATTATGCTAAAAAATGCATTGATATGGTCCCCATTTTTGAATATATTAACTCATTACATGGCATTACATTGCCAATTTGCATTTATATTAACACCAGTAGAAGCTGGGTCATTGAATGTGCCCATGACTGGGCTAGATGGATTTTTGTTTGACAAGGAAGTCATAGTTGTAAGAAATGAACCAGGCAAGGAGTTGAGGTCATGGTCCCACTATTGAATGGCCTCAAGGTATCAAATGGCCGATGCCTGCTCCTAATTCTTGAGTTCGTGAATAGTACTTTGAGTGTATAAAGGCATTGCAGTGTCTGATAACATGATGCTTGGCAGTTATATTACAGCTTTGTCCCTTGCCAATAAACAACATTTATTATAAAATTCAAATGAATGTTTAGTCTTACATGAGGATCACAATGTTGTTATATCTTATCATATGAATGAGATGTATGTCAGATTTTCCTGTAATGTTGGAACTAATGGAATGTTGCACACAGATCCCTAACTCTGAATTCCCACACATTTTCATTTGTGTTATGATTCTTCACTGTAACTAATATTAGATTTTCCTGCTCCTCAGATGCTGCCTGACCTGTTGTGCTTTTCCAGCACCACACTCTTGACTCTAATCTCCAGCACCTGCAGTACTCACTTTGGCCTAGATATTGGACATGTCTAGCTAACTGAGCAAACCCCCAGTGTATTTGAATAAGGCAATAGTGACAGAATGATGTTACAAGGCACTTTCTTTTATCATTAATGCTGGACACTGCTACTTTGCATTTCTGTCATGTCAGCTTTTAACAGGCATCGTGGGAAATACAAAATTGTTAAATACTTAAATGAAGAACTGGACACAGGCATTTTACATCTCATTCTTGTGGGCGGCACGGTGGCACAATGGTTAGCACTGCTGCCTCACAGCGCCAGAGACCCAGGTTCAATTTCCCCCTCAGGCAAATGTCTGTGTGGAGTTTGCACATTCTCCCCGTGTCTGCATGGGTTTCCTCCAGGTGCTCCGGTTTCCTCCCACAGTCCAAAGATGTGCAGGTCAGGTGAATTGGCCATGCTAAATTGCCCATAGTGTTAGGTGAAGGGGTAAATGTAGGGGAATGGGTCTGGGTGGGTTGCTCTTCGGAGGGTGGGTATGGACTTGTTGGGCCGAAGGGCCTGTTTCCACACTGTAAGTAATCTAATCTAAATTCATCCAAAAACTGGCAGCATCTTTCCTTATCCTCACTGCTGAAATATTAAGACATGAGCAAATCATTGAAATATTCATATTTTTACTCTTGAAAATATCCAGTTTACTTATCTTGAGCCCATGCTTGAAATACACTTGCTTAATTTAATGAGAACATATTTTTAAATGTATCGCTCAGGGGAAGTGCCAATATATCGTGACCTTAGTGCCAATTACTCCAAAACCACTCAAGATCTTTTTTTATCCCTGCCATCAGGTACCTTTTAGACCATTTAACAATTGCAGCCTAAATGAGGCAGGAGCAAGGTGAGGAACCTGGCTACCTACTTGAAAGTTTGTGCCACGATTTCTATGCAAGATAACAGAGCTATGTTTTGAAGTTGTGGTTCATAATTTTCCCGCTAAACCTCCATTTCAGTCCAAGCAGCGTAATGCAACTCACGAGAATAAGTAAGCAGTGCACGTTTTTCATTATGAACATCAAAGATTAATTACTAGATTTATTATTTAGATGACAAAATGGTTCCATAAAGAAGCCACAAATATGCACTTTGCTCATAACTCCTGCACAGTGCGGCAATATTTTGTATTATTGCTGTGCAACTGTCAAAGGTTAAGAAGGATGGATGGATTCTGCAGGTGACTTATTCAACAAGGGTACTGCCCAGGAGCATTTAACTGCAAGGGTACAGATATGCTTCGAAACATTAGATTAGATTACTTACAGTGTGGAAACAGGCCCTTCAGCCCAACAAGCCCACACTGACTCTCCGAAGAACAACCCACCCAGACCCATTCCCCTACATTTACCCCTTCACCTAACACTACAAAACATCGATTTCCCTGTTCCTTGGATGCTGCCTGAACTGCTGTGCTTTTCCAGCACCACTCTAATCCAGAATATGGTTTCCAGCATCTGCAGTCATTGTTTTTACTACAAGCAATTTAGCATGGCTAATTCACCTAACCCGCACTTCTTTGGACTGTGAGAGGAAACTGGAGCAAACCCACACAGACAGTCACCTGAGGCGGGAATTGAAGCCGGGTCTCTGGCGCTGTGAGGCAGCAGTGCTAACCACTGTGCCACCGTGTCGCCTATTAGTAAATAAAGCTGCAATCTTCATTGGATTAAATTATACTCACAACGCCTTCCAAAAGCCTGTAAGTTGTCAATGTGATAGTTTACACATGGTCATCCATGTGAGTCACTAGATGCTTGTTAGCACAAATTAAATCATGTCCAATTTAAGATTCATTTTCTTCAATATAGTTGGGGAGAATGGGCAAGAACATTTGACATAAACAATACCCTGTTCCTAAAGGTATTTGGCTTCCATTAAAACTTGGTCACGAGTGATGACATTCCTCCCTAAAGTAGTTTGTTCTTCATTGAAGTCATGGTGCTTCTGCCTGCTAACAATTATAAAAGTGGACATTCTTCATGTCTGAGCCTGCATTTGAGTTTTGATTGACTATCAAAAATTGGGAGTTGAGAGGTCATGATATGGAAGTGCCGGTGTTGGACTGTGGTGGATAAAGTTAAAAATCACACAACACAAGGTTATAGTCCAACAGGTTTATTTGGAAGTACTAGCTTTTGGAGCATTCCTCTTTTATCAACTGAGGTGGCTGCAGGAAACGTGGATTGCAAGAGTAAGGTGTGAGGGATACTAACAATATAAAGTAGTTAAAGGTTACTTCATATGGTGGAGATAAAATAGGCAGCCGAAGGGAAATAAAATAGGCAGCCTAAGGGAAATGGCAAGGTGAAAGATTCAGTGGTGCGTACGAGTAGAAAATCTCAAATGAAGAAGGAGGTTTAGGGGAGATAGCAAGGTTTTGGATTCAGAGGAGAATGAAAAGCTGTTGAGATGGAGATTTAATTTATAGGGATGCAGGATAGTTTGAGGGATTGAGGAGGGAAAAACAGCTCAGGGCAGGGCTGTAGATAATGAAATTTTAAAAGAGAGGATAGAGAATAAAGTATTTAAAACTAGGCATCAGGAATGAATGGAACAAGAAGATTAGTGAGTATCCCTCCCCCATTTGTTCACAGTTACAAAGCAAATGTAACCAACATAGAAAAGACTTCACAATATGTTTGTTCTGTAGACTTTATTCACTCAGCTGCTGAAATATTTCCTGTGCTTTTTCTGACATTGGGGACCCTCAGCTTCATGTGTTGTTGTGTCTAGGGATGGAATGGTTTGCAGTCTTTACTGCTTGAAGTATTTTCTGGTATTTGGAATGTCATCCGCATTGGAATTAGCTAGACAGCTCCACAAAATCCTTTGTAGTTTCCTTTCAGGTCCATAAGTCAGGACATTGATTCTCTGAATCATTGTACCATCTGACCACAACAAATTATCAATTGAAACAGTCAGACAAATATTCCACCAACAAATAAATTAATTTGCATTTGTATAGTGCTTCTCACAGCCACCTGATATCTCTTTACAACCAGCGAAATATTGCTTGAAGCATAAATGCTGTTGTAATGTAGGAAACACAGCAGCCAATCTGCACTGAGCAAGCTCCTACGAACAGCCTTGTGGTAATGACCAGAGAATCTGGTTTATTTTATGGTGCCGATTAAGGGAGAAATATTGACCAGGATATTGGGGGAGTGCTGTTTCTTATCCTCACATTTGTTGCCTAGATCCTTTTATATTCAACAGAGCAGGCACATGAGATCTCAGCTTAACATATCCCCGGTATTGCATTGGACCATGAACCTTGATTTTTGTGCTCAAGACCTGGAGTGAGATTTTAAACTGGAATCTTGTGCCTTAAGCGTGAGGCAGCTGCTAAATAAATGGCAGTGACAAATAATGAAACATAAACCTTTATCTTTAATTGAACTTTCTTGCCAGGATGAGATATGACAGGTCCGATATTCCAACTCGGTTAGACAGTCATAAAGCTCAGGATACAGAGGTAACACTGTGTATGCACTGACAGAGAGCCCCAGGTCACCCCAAATATTTTCACTGAAGCTTATAAGGCGATGGGGCTTTCACCAAACACTCAGCAAAGTCCACTTCCACCCTGCTCCCACTGCAAAACACTTATTCCCATTGATTCAAATCAAAAGTAGAGATCTTGAAAAATGTGGAGCATTTCTGTGTCCTGGGAGCTTAGAGTCATAGAGATGTACAGCATGGAAACAGACCCTTCGGTCCAACCCGTCCATGCCGACCAGATATCCCAACCCAATCTAGTCCCACCTGCCAGCAACCGGCCCATATGCCTCCAAACCTTTCCTATTCATATACCCATCCAAATGCCTCTTAAATGTTGCAATTGTACCAGCCTCTACCACATCCTCTGGCAGCTCATTCCATACATGTACCACCCTCTGCATGAAAAAGTTGCCCTTTAGGTCTCTTTTATATCTTTCCTCTCTCACCCTAAACCTATGCCCTCTAG
>NC_057713.1:82441534-82570761 GCF_004010195.1 Chiloscyllium plagiosum | reverse complement strand
ACTTTCTCTGGATTCTTGTTATCTCATTTCTGAAGACTTTCCATTTTCCAGCCGTCCCTTTACCTGCGAACATCTACCTCCAGTCAGCTTTTGAAAGTTCTTGCCCATTTTCCAGCCGTCCCTTTACCTGCGAACATCTACCTCCAGTCAGCTTTTGAAAGTTCTTGCCCAATACCGTCAAAATTGGCCTTTCTCCAATTTAGAACTTCAACTTTTAGATCTGGTCTATCCTTTTCCATCACTATTTTAAAACGAATAGAATTATGGTCACTGGCCCCAAAGTGCTCCCCCATTGATACCTCAGTCACCTGCTCTGCCTTATTTCCCAAGGAGGTTAGAGATAGGGGTTAGATTTTATAAATCTGTGAGATTGGCAGTGAGGAGAGTTGGGGGGGTGGTGGTGGTGAAGGTGAGATGTTGAGGAGAGTTGCAAAATTGTGTACTATGCAACAATTTTTGCACCTTCTCCAGTAGGTACATCCACATACTGAATCAGAAAATTGTCTTGATGAAGATGGAAATGCACAGTAAAATTCATCATTGGCTTCAGCCAACTGATATAAAGGGTATCCGAGGAGCAGGTTCATAAACCTGGTCAAGGTTTGCCAGGCAGCAATGATCTCCAGTGGGGCCGGATTTTAAGATATGTCCAATGTTTTATCAGTTCCAAATTGGCTCACAAATGGGCAGGCCTCCCAACTCCTCCCTCATTGTTGGTAAAATTACACTGAGGCAGTGGCAGGTAGGCACCATGAATGGCGCATCTGGCATAGTACACAATTTTGCAACTCTCCTCAACATCTCACCTTCACCACCACCACCCCCCCAACTCTCCTCACTGCCAATCTCACAGATTTATAAAATCTAACCCCTATCTCTAACCTCCAGCAATCCCACAAACTGTTTCACTGTTGATGGCAATGCTTTTGTCTGCATCGGCCTGAGGTCTTGCAATTCCTTCCTAAATATTTTGTCTGTCTACCTTCCTGTTCTTCTTTGAGTATCTACTTGTTCCAACAAGTTTTGGGCCTTTTTGTCCAAATATCACTAAAGGGAGAAAGTGAGGACTGCAGATGCTGAAGATCAGAGTTAAAAAGTATGGTGCTGAAAAGCAAATCTGGTCAGGGATGTGATGAAGAGTTTATGCTTGAAACATCAACTCTCTCGGATGCCGCCTGACCAGCTGTGCTTTTCCAGCACCACACTTTTTGACTCAAATATCACTAAATGTGACTTTGTGTCAAATATTGCTTAATAATGCTCCTGCGAAGTGCTCTATATTACAATAAAGATGCTATATAAATGAATATTATTGTTGATTATGTAACAACCTTTCTTAAAGCTTAGTTCTGAGAGATTTCAAGCCATGTTTTCACACCATATTAAAGGTTGGAAGTTGTAAATCCTCTGGGATACTTCATTACCACAAATGGAGAGTTGCTAAAAGGAGAATTTTAAACTACATCACTGTTTCCTGAAAAGTGAGTTCAACCAGCTCTAACTGAGCCAGGAATACACCCAGTGTCAATATATGGATAATATGTTATTTTTCCTGAATTTAACTGTTGCTTGGCCACAGTACCTTTGAAATAACACTCTGTGAAATTTTCTATTTTTCCCAGCCTTGGAGGTTGTGTGTGTCAATTAATTTTCAAGAAAGGTGATTACATATATTTTAATAGTTTAAACATTTTGTTAATAATTTTTACATCTTTGCGTAAGCTTTTTTGCAATGAACTCATTTATTACTTGCTAAAGAAACCTAGCTGATTTGTTTCTGATACCGAGCCACATGCAGTTTGTTGGACATTAATATATTAAAATTGACATTTTCACCTCTGTCTAAATTGAAACTTTTTTGACCTAGTGTGGAATCAGACATAGAAAGGAATCAATTCCCCACTCCTAACTTGGTCATAACAGTATGAATATTGCTAGCAGCTTTTGGGAGTTTGCAACAAATAAAGACTTAACACAATGAAAGTACAAACCATTAACTTTTATTAACTTTAACCTATATATATAGAGCATGGTAGAGAAAGTCATCATTAATACCTTATTTCATCAGGTCCCTTGTAATTTGACATCACCATGTTGTAGTTCCTTATGTATACAATCAGTAACTACGGTTACAAGTATTGGTACAGTTAAACCTTTATTCAACAGTTTTGGCTGTCTGTTTCCCAAGCCATTTACATTTCTTATTTTAGGCAACAACATAATTTCCTATTAAATAAATTATGGATTCACAGACAGTGGCAAAGACTGTTATTCTAAATAACTTCACGGTAGAAATTTATCTTTTTAAACTTTTGTCTGCATCGGCCTGAGGTCTTGCAATTCCTTCCTAAATATTTTGTCTGTCTACCTTCCTGTTCTTCTTTGAGTATCTACTTGTTCCAACAAGTTTTGGGCCTTTTTGTCCAAATATCACTAAAGGGAGAAAGTGAGGACTGCAGATGCTGAAGATCAGAGTTAAAAAGTATGGTGCTGAAAAGCAAATCTGGTCAGGGATGTGATGAAGAGTTTATGCTTGAAACATCAACTCTCCTCGGATGCCGCCTGACCAGCTGTGCTTTTCCAGCACCACACGTTTTGACTCAAATATCACTAAATGTGACTTTGTGTCAAATATTGCTTAATAATGCTCAAGTGAATTCTGAAGAATATTTATTCATATTTACAAATACCTAATGTTTGCCCTTCCTTGTTACAAGGAGACCCACCAGTTAAAAGAACCCAGCATTGATTACCTTAATATAACACTGAATAATCTGATCACAATTTAAATTTCTCAACTCTCGTTTAAAAAAATTCTCTTCATTGACATAAACTTGGTAACATCTAAATACATCCATACTGCATTTTCTCCATTGTTTTTACATCTTTCTTAAAATAGGGTGCCAAAACCACAACTACAATCAAATCATAAATACCACTCTTTGGTGTATCCTCTACTACAGTCACTCATTTGATGCCATCTCAGCTCTTCAATGTAAATGGCTAGCAGTACATTGCCATCAAATCTCTCATTGTGCTTTATTTCAAACTCCCAATTTTGGAATGGGAAGTCAGCACCCACTTTACTCATAGGTGAATGCATGGTTAAACTGATGGTAATATCCTCAAGTAATGCTGGCACCACACTTGTATTCGGTGCTCTCATAGCTCAGCTCACTGCTCCACTCAATACACCAGTCACTGCTCCACTTGGCACTTAGATCAGAGAGTGGAGCAGGGCAGTGAGCAGGAGGGACTGGGGCTGTGTGAACATTATAATCCCAGGATTTGAATTGAATTAAAAAGAATTTCTATTGTCACAGAATCAAGGAAGTGTTATGATGCATATGGAGGCTGGCAGCACAGAGTTAAATATCTGTAAATAAGCAACATCGGTTTAACCCTAGCTGGAGTTTTGCAGAGGGAGTTTCCCTCGAAACCCAGTGTAGTTATGCCATCTACTGGCAATAATGATTGAGACAGTCAGCCTAAATACAAATAAAAACTGTAAAGACTAAAAGTGAAAGAGAAGCAGAAAATGCTAGAAATATGCAGCAAGTCAATAACCAGTCGAAGGTGGAAAATGCCATTTAATGTTTCAGAATGGATAGAAGGATGTAAGAGAAGTCTAACATGGAGCTTCCCAAACATAAAGCTGCAAGAGTGAATGATACATAGGTATTTATTATACTCCCAAAGATTGAGAGGAAAAATGCTAAAAAATTATAAGTTAACAGGGGCAGTGATTGAGTGTAAGAACCAGTAAGCAGCTCCTTAAAAGTGGGAGAGATGAAAACAAAGCATGATGAGACATTTGATAGCACCAAGTCCATATATTGGGTGAAAACAGGCATGCAAGCATCAAGTATGACAGGAAGCCTATCTTATTACTATCACTAGTTCCTGCCACCTCACTGAAACAAGAAATCTGTGCTGTTGACGTCTTTGATGTGCATCTGGAACAGGAAGTCAACACCCACTCTGCCCATAGGTTAATGCATGGTTCTACTGATGATGATATCCTCAAGTCATGCTGGGATCACACTTGTATTTGGTGCTTTCTCAGCTCAGCTCACACTTCCACTCAATACTCCAGTCACTACTCCACTTGGCACTTAGCTCAGAGAGTGGAGCAGGGCAGTGAGCAGGAGGGATTGGGGCTGTGTGAACATCATCATCCCAGGATTTGAATTGAATTGAAAATAATTTCCATTGTCACTGAATTACAGAAGTGTAATGGTGCACATGGAGGCTATTTGGCCCATCATGCCTGCACCAGCTCATTAAATAAGCTTGTCTAATTATTGGTCCTATTTCTGAAGAATAATTAGTTATATTTACAGCTATCTGCAGTGTTGCTGGAGGTGCCATCACATGCATTGAAACTGCATGGGCTTTGGATGCATCCTCTGCAATTGTAGTATCAGCAAACACATCCTATTGATAATTGCAACAAGATAAGCAACCAGGGCTGTGTATCTTACACACATGTTAAGCTCTATGTATATAAAACGCAGAGAATGATGATGGTTGAGGCATCCTTTGCATGAATCAGCATGCTCTGATTTTCATGAGTATCAGCGTTGTCTACCATCCATCTTTAAAGGTATCATTGAAGCATCCAAGAAATAGAAAAGTATTTTATAAATAATGATTGTCTATTGCCCACCCTCTTTTGGAATGTTAGCTTTGCAAGGCAAGTCTGGAGAGAGTTATAGTGATATATGTTGAGGTTCATTGTGAGCAGCTCTGACATACAGGGCAGTGTGTTCCACAATGATTTCCAAGGATTCCCACCAAGGTAAACATCACTTGGTGAAAGACACTCTTTGGTCTGCTCAAAATTTGCTGGTTTTCAAAAGAAATGAGTTGTATACGACTGACTGTTTAATAGGGAAATTCATGGTATTGTAGTAATATTATTTGATTTGCAATATAGATGTTCAGGTAAATGATCAGGGAATACAGGTTAAAATCCTATCACAGAAATGTAGAATTTAAAATTCCAGTAATAATTCTGGAACTAAAAGCTACACTCAGTAATGGTAATCATGACAGTATTGCCAATTATTTAAAGGCAAATGTAAGGTGCTATATTCCAGATGTAAATCGATTGGTTACACCATTCGGCTTTAAGCAAAACACACTTTATTCTTACACCTAAAGAAAACTAAAGTAAGAAGAATCAGTATAACTTTACCTCTATTGGAAATCTTAACAGAATAATAGATTATTTAACTACTAAACAGCAACTGTTCCAATACAGTAACATCTCATCACCACGCCTTTGACAAAGGCAAATTCAGTAACTGGATTGTCTCACATGCGATGTTTCTCCAGTCAAGGAGAAAAGAACACCCAGAGGAAATTCTGGCAGAGAGCTAGAGAAGGATGAATAACAGCTTCCAAAGACAACTTCAAAAACCCCAACAACTACTGAAAGCTAAACTAAAACCCTGGTTCTGTAGGAACCTGACTCCATCCGTTCATGCTGCATCTTTGTTCTAACTTACAAAAAAACCAGGGCCTCACAAACTTTACATTATTGGCTTGGAAGACACAATTCGACACCTCTCACTGAAAACCTCTCTTCAAAAAAAGGAGGATAAAATATGCCTCTCAAAGCCATAGTATCATCACAGAAGGCAACAGAATCAAATGAGAAGTTCAGTGTCTAACTGTTTCAGAATGGACAATAGATCTCCCACTAAACTGTGCGAAGAAGAGACCCCAATAAAAAAAATCTGTTCACTTCATAGAAACTTATAAAATACTATAAAGGGATAGAAAAAGTGGATGCCATAAGATGTTGTCCTGATTAGGAAATCTAGAGTGAAGGGATGCAATTCAAATTAAATGGGAAGTCACTTGGGACCGAGATGAGAAGCAATATTTTTTATTCAGTAGGTTGTGAATGTTTAGAACACTCAATCTCCAGCTGTTGTGGAAGTTCAATCAATTACTTTATTTAAAGTAGAGATTTCTAAATACCGGTGATGTGAAAGGGTATAGGTTGTTTTGCTATAACGTGCGTTTTGTCAGCTCGAATTGGCTATAACACGATTGACAAATTATGGACGTTGTTTGGATAATGTGAACTTTCTAC
Source organism: Chiloscyllium plagiosum (assembly GCF_004010195.1). NCBI lineage: Eukaryota > Metazoa > Chordata > Chondrichthyes > Orectolobiformes > Hemiscylliidae > Chiloscyllium > Chiloscyllium plagiosum. Next base: position 82,564,655 of record NC_057713.1, on the reverse strand, counting down.
TGAACAGGTACAATGATTTTCTACTAGTAATCTTCTACAGTATGATTTTCTATGATGGTTTAACAGAGCATGGTTTTTTATACCATGAGGTTACAGAGGAACACAACTGTCCTGTTTTGGCAGAATGCCGTGTATGATGGTGTGGGATAAAGGCACTGAAGTCAGCATCAGCCATTACCATATTAAATGGGGGAGCAGGATTGTATGTCAGAATGGTATACTCTTCCTTACTATGTGGACATTCACTCCCACATGATCTCAATAGCATAGCCAAATACCAACAGGAGGGATTGGTGGTGGACATTAACCCAAGACATCCCAGATGGTATCCAACACTTTGGACTAGGGAATACAGTGATTTATGAGAATCATTAACAAACATCTCTGAGCAAACATCTTCAGAATTAGAATTAGCTTTATTGTCACATGTACTCACATGAGTACAGTGAAAAATGTACAAGTCAACACTTATGGCGCCATCTTAGGTTCAACAGTACCTAACTAAAGATTCTTAACTACAGATTCTTAGGAATATATTTAACAAGTATAAAATCATAGGAATAAAATAGAAAAGTAAAGGAATAAAAAGTTCAGTAATTCACTCATTTAATGTCTTTCCAGCAAACACTTCCAACAAACTGGATCAGTTTCTTGAAGTCAGCAAACTGCATTCCAAATCCTGGTTATGCTTTTGTTTCTTTCCTGTGATGTCCTAATATTATTTGTATTCTAGATCTTTCTGTTGACTCCTCTGTAAACTGCCCTTCCTTTTCTTCATTGACAGTTGCCACTAGACAAAGTGCAAATTTTCAACAATTCTCCATTAAATACACTTCAGCAGATGATTAGCTATCTCAGAATTCCTGCACATCAGTGGCTTTCTTGAAATTAAGTTTATCTTCTCCCAGCGGACATGCTGTCGCAGAAGGATTTCTTGCTCCTAAGACAATTCTACCTCTGATGAAATCATCCTTCAGTTTCCCAAACTTGCAAAGTTCAGCTAGATGTCTCAGTCCAACATAATGATCTCTCGTGTTATGCTCATAACATTATAATACCATTTGTAAAGGGCAGGAGTCTTTATTTGTCTTAGGGACCTTTTTTCTTATTTTCACAAAGTTTTTGGTTTTCACAGGCAGAGTTATCATGGATTTTTTTTGCATTCTCAGTAAATTATTTATTAGATAATGCATTCAAAAGATTGTGTCAATAAGTTGAGTAAATCATTGTGAGAGGTGTAACAGGGAAAGCAGATGAACTCAGGGCATTGTTCGGAGCATCGGACTGTGATATCATAGTGATTGGAGAAATTTGACTCAGGATGGACAGGACTGGCAGCTTAATATTCCAGAGCATAGATGCTATAGGAAAGATAGAAAGGGGAGCAAAAGAGGACAGGGAGTGGCATTTTGATTTGTGATAACATTACAGCTGTACTTAGGGAGGATATCTCTGGAAGTAGGTCCAGAGAAATTATTTGGGTGGAACTGAGAGATAAAAAAGGGAAGATCACTTTATTGGGATTGTCCTATAGATCCCACAATAGTCAGTGGGAAATTGAGAAGCAATTAGTGTTAAGGGCTTGGTTGGAGAAGGAATTAGTAAGTGTGTACAAGATAAATTTCTGATTCAGGTATGTGGATATACCTACTAGAGAAGGAGCAAAACTTGACCTACTCTTGGGAAATAAGGCAGGGCAGGTGACTGAGGTGTCAGTGGGGGAGCACTTTGGGGCAAGCAATCATAATTCTATTAGTTTCAAAATAAAGTCAGAAGTCAGACGACACCAGGTTATAGTGAAGGACGCCTAAAGGTTTTGAAGGACGGCCTCAGACTTCACCTGACGAAATGGCTACACTCAGAATGCTTGTGATTTCAAATAAACTTATTGGACAATAACCTGGTGACATCTGACTTCTGACTTTGCCCACCCCAGATCTAACATTTGCACCTCCACCTCCGCATCAAGTTTCAAAATAGTGATGGAAAAGAATAGACCGAATCTAAAAGTTTAATTTCTAAATTGGAGGAAGGCTAATTTTGATGGTATTAGGCAAAAACGTTCAAAAGGTGATTGGGAGTAGATATTCGCAGATAAAGGGACAGTAGAAATGGATCCGGAGGGACAGGATTTACATGTTTTTGGAAAAGCAAGGACAGATTAGAGACAGTCATCATGGCTTTGTGTGTGGGAAATTGTGTTTTATTAACTTGATTGAGGTTTTCAGGAAGTAACAAAAAGGATAGATGAAGCAGAGCGGTGGACGTGATTTATATGGACTTCAGTAAGGTGTTTGACAAGATACTCATGTGAGACTGGTTAGCAAGGGTAGATCACATGGAATACAGGGAGAACTAAACATTTGGATAAAGAACTAGTTTGAAGGTAGAAGACAGAGGGTGGTGGTGGAGGGTTGCTTTTCAGATCGGAGGCCTGTGACCAGTAGTCTGCCACAAGGATCAGTGCTGGGTCCACTGTTTTTCGTCATTTATATAAATGATTTAGATGCGAACATCAATGGCATGGTTAGTACATTTGCAGATGACACCAAAATTGTTTGTGTGATGCACAGCAAAAAAGATCATCTCAGAATACATTGGGACCTTGATCAGATGGGCCAGTGGGCTGAAGAGTGGCAGATGGAGTTTAATTTCGATAAATGTGGGATGCTGCAGTTTGGAAAGGCAAATCAGGGTAGAACTTATATACTTAAAGGTAAGGTCATGGGGAGTGTTGCTGAACAAAGAGACCTCAGAGTGCAGATTCATATTTCCTTGACTGTGGAGTCGCAGGTAGACAGGATAGTGAAGAAGGCATTTGGCATGCTTGTTTTATTAGTCAGTGCATTGAGTGTATGGGTTGGGAGGTCATGTTGTGGTTGTACAGGACAGTGGTTAGGCCACTTTTGGAACATTGCATACAATTCTAGTCTCCCTGCTATAGAAAAGATGCTTTGAAACTTGAAAGGGTCCAAAAAAGATTTACAAGGATGTTACCAAGGTTGGAGGATTTGAGTTATCAGGAGAGCCTGAATAGGCTGGAGCTATTTTCTCTGGAGCTTCAGAGGCTGAGGGGTGACCTTATAGAAGTTTTTAAAATCATGAGGGGCATGGATAGGGGGAAGAGCCAATGTCTTTTTCCAAGGGTAGGGGAGTCCAAAAGTAGAAGTTTTGGTTTAAAGTGAGAGGGCAAACATTTAAAAGGGACCGAAGGTTAACCTTTTCACGTAGAGGATGGTGCGTGTATGGAATGAGCTGCCAGAGGAAGTGGTGGAGGCTGGTACAATTACATCATTTGCAAGACATCTAGATGGGTATATGAATAGGAAGCGTTTAGAGGGATATGGGCCAAATGCTGGCAAATGGGACTGGATTAATTTAGGTTATCTGGTCAGCATGGATGAATTGGATTGATGAGTCTGCTTTTATGCTGATCAGCTCAATGACTCTATGACTCCATCTGAACTCACACAAAAGTAGAATTTGAAGAATCCATCAAAGAAGGCATTTGGTATGCTTTCCTTTATTGGTCAGCGTATTGAGTACAGGAGTTGGGAGGTCATGTTGCGGTTGTACAGGACGTTGGTTAGGCCACTGTTGGAATATTACATGCAATTCTGGTCTCCTTCCTATCGGAAAGATGTTGTGAAACTTAAAAGGGTTCAGAAAAGATTTACAAGGATGTTGCCAGGGTTGGAGGATCTGAGCTACAGGGAGGGGCTGAACAGGCTGGGGCTGTTTTCCCTGGAGCGTCGAAGGCTGAGGGGTGACCTTACAGCGGTTTACAAAATTATGAGGGGCATGGATAGGATAAATAGACAAAGTCTTTTCCCTGGGGTTGGGGAGTCCAGAACTAGAGGGCATAGGTTTAGGGTGAGAGGGGAAAGATATAAAAGACACCTAAGGGCAACTTTTTCATGCAGAGGGTGGTACGTGTATGGAATGAGCTGCCAGAGGATGTGGTGGAGGCTGGTACAATTGCAACATTTAAGAGGCATTTGGATGGGTATATGAATAGAAAAGGTTTGGAGGGATAAGGGCCGGGAGCTGGCAGGTGGGACTAGATTGGGTTGGGATATCTGGTCGGCATGGACAGGTTGAACCGAAGGGTCTGTTTCCATGCTGTACATCTCTATGACTCTACAACTACCAACTACAACTAACTACAACTAGCATTCAGTTCCTATATACCACAATATTTAAGTTGGTTGAAGACAACAGATAACAACAGTTAACCACATTTTTTTTTAAAATAACTGATATATCTTCCGCACACTTTCACCAAAAATATACCTTCCACAAACTGGAGGGTCATAGCACATGAAGCTGACAATTTGCTAAGAAGCAAAGTTTATTATGCATAAAAGGAAAAAAAAACTATTTTATATCAGAGATTTTAATAATGATCTTTATACAAATATCAGCAATAAAGATTCATCCTTTTTGGCCCGCAACAACAACCTTACAGATACTCAAGTCTCAGAGGAGAGTCATCCTGTTATTATGTTAAAGTTCCTTGTTAAGTTGACATAGCTATACTTGGTTTCTGTCTTTCAAATATCTGCATTCACTCAATGAGAACTTCTTTAGATTAGATTAGATTACTTACAGTGTGGAAACAGGCCCTTCGGCCCAACAAGTCCACACCGACCCGCCGAAGCGCAACCCACCCATACCCCTACATTTACCCCTTTAACCTAACACTACGGGCAATTTAGCATGGCCAATTCACCTGACCCGCACATCTTTGGACTGTGGGAGGAAACCGGAGCACCCGGAGGAAACCCACGCAGACACGGGGAGAATGTGCAAACTCCACACAGTCAGTCGCCTGAGTCGGGAATTGAACCCGGGTCTACAGGCGCTGTGAGGCAGCAGTGCTAACCACTGGGCCACCGTGCCGCCAAAGTTACTGGCTATGTAGAATTTGCACATTCTCCCTGTGTCTGCACGGGTTTCCTTTGGGTGCTCCGGTTTCCTCTCACAGTCCAAAGATGTGCAGATTAGGTGAATTGGCCATGCTAAATTGCTCATAGTATTCAGGGGTGTGTAGGTTAGCTACATTAGTCAGGGTAAATACAGGATAATAGGGTAGTGGGATGGGTCTGGGTGGGTAGCTCTTTGGAGGGTCGGTATGGACTTATTGGGGCCGAAGGGCATGTTTCCACATTGTAGAGATTCTATGATTCTATGTTTCTATGATTCTATTGTTAAACTTTTGTAATGGCTCACTGAATTCTTAATTGGAGTTTCTTAAAGTCCTCTTCAACAGTCTTCTCTTTCTGAAGCTTCTCAGGCCTTATTTCTCCTGTCCTGGCTATACTAGATACTGTATTTTGATTGTTACAGATCTTCTTGTCCAGAAATAAACCTACACACACACTGTCTGAAAGAAACCTCCACACTCATTGAACTTCTGGATAGTTCTCTCTCTGAAGGAAAACTATTTCTGTCTGTCTCTGTCTGCTTGTGTCTGAGGGCATTTTGTTATTAGATGTTGCCATGTACCTTGCAGTCTCTTTTAGGCCCACATACTCTGAGCAGCATATCCTCATTATAGACCCAGAAGAAATAACTCTCAACTCAGCAAAAGGCAGCAAGCTTTTAGCTCCTGGCCCTGACTCTTGTCAAAGGTGTCCCCGGCAACTTCTTCATTTCCAGCTCTTACTTACCCAATTGGTAGTTCCTGCTCCAATGTTGACTGTTTCTCTTCAACATTGGAGCAGGAGCTAATGAACCTATGACTGAAAGAGCAGCTCCTCACTAATTCTACTTAAGCGGGCAACTTTTTGACATTAAATCAGGAGGAATTTCCAGTTCATTGTCCAACCTCTGTTCATGACCCTAGGAGCAAGTGGTGAAAAATTCTAAACCATAATGATCCATTATCATTTCTGTCCCATATAAATTGTCAAACTTAAGCTTTAATTATTTTTTATTTATTTTTTAAACAACTGGTGTTGCTGCTCTTATTTGCACATTATGACATCAGCGGTCACATGGGCATCGTAATCCTCAATGTACAAAGGTATTTAACTAAATAAAGTTGAAGAATAGGGGCCAATTCCTCTCCACCCTCAATTGAATTTTTAATCCCAGCTTTTTAATATCTGAAGGCCCTTTATAGAGACCCGACCTCTCCCAGCAGGAAATGGTCAATGTGCAGATTGTTACTGACCCGGTGTGATATTGTTCACAACACCTATGTGGATAAATTAATCATTTTCCTGATGACCCTTTGGACAGATTTTGGCTAACGCAGTAAAGAAACATCCCAGCCAATATTATCGCCAAAATATCATCTAATTAAAATAGATGATCAGGTCATTACTGCAGTGCTTTCTATGACATTCCTTAGTGCACAATTCACTTTTATATCTTCCCTATCCTACAATAGTGACTACATTTTGAAATGACTTCATTGTTTACCCAGCATGCTAAGACATCCGAAGGAGATGAAAGGTGTATATAAATGCAATTTAATTCTCCTTTCTATATAGAGAGTTGAGTGTAAAGTTGCCGATCCTCCTGGATGGTTGAAGGGCCGTCCTGAAAGGATGACTGGTCTCTCAGGAGCAAGCTGTTGACAACCTGGAAGAGCAATACTTTGGTGTTCCAGTTTGTATCTTATGATTCCAATGAGCTGATTGGCCGATTCCTGTTCTGTATCATTCCAGCTGGCTCCATTGGTCTGTCAGCTAATAGTACAGTGAGGCATGGCTCAATCTCTTGTGGCTGACCACTATTCCCATTCCTTTTTTTTATTCTTTCATTGAACATGGCCACTAGCAATTTGAAGCCCATTCCTACTTGTCTTTGACCTGAGTGGCTCAGAGAGTAGATAAGAGTTAATCACATTTGCTGTAGGCCCAATCAAATAAGAACATTGGATTTCCTTCCCGAAACAGAATTCGTCAACTGAATGGATATTTATGATAATCAATTAGTTTTATGGTCACCATTACTGAGGCTCTCTACTACTCCAGATAGATGAAGGAAGGGCTGCAGATGTCATATTCATGGACTTTAGTAAAGCATTTGATAAGGTTCCCCATGGTAAACTAATGGAGAAAGTGAAATCACATGGTGTGCAGGGTGCTCTAGGTAGGTGGATAAAGAACTGGTTGAGCAACAGGAGACAGAGAGTAGTAGTTGAAGGGAATTTCACGAAATGGAGAAAGGTGACCAGCGGTGTTCCACAGGGATTGGTGCTGCTTGTAATATACATAAATGATCTGGAAGAGGGCATTGTTGGTCTGATCAGTAAGTTTGCAGATGACACAAAGATTGGTGGAGTAGCGGAAAGCATAGGGGACTGTCAAAGAATACAGGAGAATATAGATAGACTGGAGAGTTGGGTGGAGAAGTGGCAGATGGAGCTCAATCCAGGCAAATGTGAGTTGATATATTTTGGGAAATCCAATTCTAGAGCGAATTATACAGTAAACAGAAGAACTTTCGGAAAAGTTGATGAGCAGAGAGATCTAGGAGTTTAAGGTCCATTGTACCCTGATGGTTGCTGCACAGGTCAAGAAGGTATATGATATGCTTGCCTTCATCGGACAGAGTATTGAGTATAAGAGCTGGCAGGTCATGTTAAAATTGCACAAGACTTTGGTTTGGCTGCATTTAGAATACCGTGTACAGTTCTGGTCATCACATTACCAAAAGGATGTGAACGCTTTGGAGAGGGTGCAAAGAAGGTTTACTAGGATGTTGCCTGGTACGGAAGGTGCTAGCTTTGAAGAAAGGTTGAGTAAGTTAGATTTATTTTCATTAGAGAAAAGGAGGTTGAGGGGCGACCTGATTGAGGTCTACAAAATCATGAAGGGTATAGACAGGGTAGATAGAGATAAGATTTTTCCCAGGGTGAGGGATTCAATAATGAATAACGTCTCACACTTTCAAGGTGAGAGGTGAGAAGTTTAAGGGGGATACATGCGGCAAGTACTTCACACAGAAGGTGGTAGGTGCCTGGAATGCATTGCCAGCAGAGGTAGTAGAGGCAGGCACAGCAGATTCATTTAAGATACGTCTGGACAGATGCATGAGTAGGTGGGGAGCAGAGGGATACAGATGCTTAGGAATTGGGCAACAGGTTTAGACAATGGATTTGGATCGGCTCAGGCTTGGAGGGCCAAAGGGCCTGTTCCTGGGCTGTACATTTTCTTTGTTCTTTAGTAGTTGAAGTTAAATCCCACTAACTGCCATGGTGAGATTTGAAGCATGTCTCCTTCGCATTAGCTTGAGCTTCTGGATTACTAGTCCATGTTGTGTATGTCTCACAGTCTGTATACCTTAAAGAGACATGCTTGAGATATCATCGCAGCATGTGACCTGAGGGTGTAAAGATGTCATAATTCCATTTGACCCCAAGATCATGGAGCATGCCTTCCTACTAGAAACATATACCTCTGTGACAGTCTATTGATTTTATATTAGCCCAGATATTCAGGAGTCTGGGTAATGAAATGTTTGTAAATAATAAATAACTGTATTAAAGTCTGTTGGCATCTTCAAACCACAGTATCCACTTATTTTCTTTTGATATAGGAAACAATATAAGCATCATTGCACCAAGTAAAACATAAGGTCAGCAAGTCCAATATCTTGATGGTAGACATTTGGAAAAGTAATTAAAGACCAAATGGATAACATAGAATTAAGGCAAAGGGGCAGTTTCTCACCCTTCAGTAGCATTAATTTCTGTGAGTACAATCAGCTATATGATGTGTAGATATGGCATCAACAACCAAGAAGACAGAGTGAATTTATTTTTGACTCAGTGTCAGTTCTTTCAAAATACAAGAAATTTCTGAGTGTACCTTACTTAAAAAAATAAAAGAGGCTGAAGTTACAACTGCAAACAAAATTAAAGGCTACAGACCTGTAATGAAGCACAGTGAACGCTTTACCTCTCCTTTCTCTTCAAAATATACAAACATGAGAGACTACAATTAAAAAGGGCCAACTGGACATGAAAGCACATCCTCCAAAGTGTCCCCAGAGGAAGGTATAGCTTGAAAACACTAAAAAGAACATTTTTCTAACTTAGGAATGCTTACCTGTGCCCTTATATCAATTAGTTCAGCCTTTTTCTTTCTCCAAGTAGATGTGAAAATTAAAAAAAAGCCCACTTCCATATTTTGGTACAAAAGGTGGATAAATCCCCAGGACCTGATCAGGTGTACCTTAGAACTCTGTGGGAAGCTAGAGAAGTGATTGCTGGGCCTCTTGCTGAGATATTTGTATCATCAATAGTCACAGATGAGGTGCCGGAAGATTGGAGGTTGGCAAACGTGATGCCACTGTTTAAGAAAGATGTAAGGAGAAGCCAGGGAACTATAGACTAGTGAGTCTGACCTCAGTGGTGGGCAAGTTGTTGGAGGGAATCCCAAGGGACAGGATGTATATGTATTTGGAAAGGCAAGGACTGATTCAGGATAGTCAACTTGGCTTTGTATGTGGGAAATCATGTCTCACAAACTTGTGGTGTCATCTGCAAACTTACTAACTGTACCTCTTATGCTCGCATCCAAATCATTGATGTAAATGACAGCGAAGAGGGTTACCTCAGATTACAAGAGGATCTTGACCAGATGGGCCAATGGGCTGAGAAGTGGCAGATGCAGTTTAATTCAGATAAATGCAAGGTGCTGCATTTTGGGAAAGCAAATCTTAGCAGGATTTATACACTTAATGGTAATGTCCTAGGGAGTATTGCTGAGCAAAGAGACCTTGGAGTGCAGGTTCTTGGCTCTTTGAAAGTGGAGTTGCAGGTAGATAGGATAGTGAAGAAGGCGTTTGGTATGCCTTCCTTTATTGGTCAGAGTATTGAGTAGAGGAGTTGGGAGGTCATGTTGCGGCTGTACAGGACATTGGTTAGGCCACTGTTGGTATTTTGCATGCAGTTCTGGTCTCCTTCCTATCTGGAAGATGTTGTGAAACTTGAAAGGGTTCGGAAAAGATTTACAAGGATGTTGCCAGGGTTGGAGGATCTGTCCTACAGAGAGAGGATGAACAGGCTGGGGCTGTTTTCCCTGGAGTGTCGGAGGCTAAGGGGTGACCTTATAGAGGTTTACAAAATTATGAGGGGCCTGGATAGGGTAAATGGGCAAAGTCTTTTCCCTGGGGTTGGGGAGTCCAGAACTAGAGGGCATAGGTTTAGGGTGAGAGGGGAAAAATAAAAAAGAGACCTACAGGGCAACATTTTCTCACTGAGGGTGGTACGGGTATGGAATGAGCTGCCAGAGGAAGTGGTGGAGGCTGGTACAATTGCAACACTTCAGAGGCATTTGGATGGGTATATGAATAGAAAGGGTTTGGAGGGATATGGGCCGGGTGCAGGCAGGTGGGACTAGATTGTGTTGGGATATCTGATCGGCATGGATGGGTTGGACTGAAAGGTCTGTTTCCTATGTACATCTCTATGACTCTATGACTCTGTGTCTCCAGTTAGCAGTGGTTTACTATCATCCTTTAGGGAACAAAAACACTCGTCATTGTCTGGTCTGGCCTACATGTGGTTCCAGACCTATAACAGACCTACAGATTCAACTTTTAAAATGGCGGCACAGTGGCTCAGTGGTTAGCACTGCTGACTCACAGCGCCACGGACCCAGGTTCGATTCCAGCCTCGGGCGACTGTCTGCATGGATTTTGCACATTCTCCTCGTGTCTGTGTGAGTTTCGTCCGGGTGCTCCGGTTTCCTCCCACAGTCCAAAGATGTGCAGGTTAGGTGAATTAGTCAGGGGAAATGTAGAGTCATAGGGTAGTGGAATAAGTCAGGGTGGGATACACTTCAAAGAGTTGGTGTGGACTTGTTGGGCCAAATGGCCTGTTTCCACACTGTAGGGATTCCTTGATTCGATGAACAATGTGCTTGATGCTTAAGTTGCTTCTGAAATGGTCAATAAAACCACTCAGTTGTTCCACTACTAAAACATCTCAAGAAGGGATTGAAAACCTGGCATCAACTAAGGCACCAGAAATGACACTGGTAAACTCAGCCTTATCAATCCTGTAAAGCCAACCTCACTGACGTCTGAGAGCTCATCCCAAAATTGAGAAAATTGTCTCATAGAGTTAGTTAAGCAACAGCCTGACATAGTCACAAAATCATACCTTACAGACAATGCCTCAGGCCCACCATCACTATCCCTGGATATGTCCTGTCCCACTGGCTGGTCAGGCCAGCAGAGGTGGCAGCACAGTAATATATAATTGGGACAGAGTTGCACTGGGTATCCACAATATTCACTTCTGATTCCATCTCCAATCAAAACAACAAGTCAAACAAATAAAAGGAAATCTTGTACTGGTTACCCATGTACTGTCCACCCTCAGTTGATTAATCAGTACTCCTCAATGTTGACAAAAACTTAAGGGAATCACTGAGGATGGTGAGGATGCAGAATGTGGGATCTTCAAAGTCCACTATCAAGAGTGGAAGCAGTAAGTGGAACAGAAGTTAAAGTCAGGGAAAGGTTTTCCTGAGTGCTACGAGATTAGAGATCAAAAGTGTCATGAAACACAAGGCAAAATGAACTATATTGGGTGTAGAGAAGAGATAAAGTACAGGGTAGCAGTTAATATCATGTGTTAAAAGCAGAATAAAGGTCAGCTTTGGCTGAAAGCAAAATCCAGAATTCACTTTACAGGGAGTTGGTAGGGTGGTTGGGGGGGGGGGGGGGGTGGTGAGGGGAGGGTGGTGGAGACATTTGTGAACAAAAATCAAAGTAGAGGACAGAGTTTGTTCCTCTGGAGTTGCTGAACTCAGTATTGAGTCCAGAAGGCAGCAATATGTTCTCTATGTTTTTGACCCAGATACACCTATTTGATATGCCTTAGCCATCTCTGATTTCTCTACTTCTCAACCAAAGATAGTCACTGAGATAGGCCTTAATGCCACTGCCTGGAAACTGACCTTCACATGCAGACACAGTCTCTCCCACTGCTGTGAAGACTGACATTGAACTTTTATTGAATCTTTCAACCCACCATTGGTGACATTTTGACTTCAGTCTACCAATGCAGTCAGAAGGTCACAGAAACCTTTTCTTGTTTCTCACTTCTTCAACTGAGTAGATGCAACACCACAAGAAGTCACAAAACTGAATGGACGTGTTGGCATAGTGATACTGTTAACTGGGCTCATAATTCAGAGTGTCAGCTTAATGCTCTGGGAACACAGGTACAAATCTCACCAAGGCAGCTGATGGAAGTTACATTCAATCAATAATAAATTGAGAATTATAAGTAAGCCCGAGTTCAAGTGATCACAAAAATATGAGGTTTTATAGTGTAAGAACCTATCGAGTTCACTTTAATGAATCAAATCCCTGCCCTCATTTTCGGAATTCTGTCCACAATGCCACGCTTCTTCTTCCGGCTTACAGAACTCAAGCAGGAGACCCCCTCACGGATACAGGTCCAGTGCTGGTCGGAGGAGGCAGAGGATCAACTCTGGAGCTGTCTGGAATTGGCTGATTGGGCCATGTTCAAATAGTCCGCAGGTACCTTGGATGACTATGCCACCACCATTACAGATTTTATCAGCAATTGTGTGGAGGACTGCATACCGAGGACATCAATCCAGGTTTTCCTCAACAGAAAACCCTAGATGAACCAGGCCCTAGATGAACCAGGCATGAGGCCTTCACATCAGGAAACACACTCAAATATAAGGAATCCAAGGATGACCATCGCAGAGCCATTAAGACAGTCAAGAACCAATACCGAACCAAACTAGAGACTCAGACAGACACCCAGCGACTATGGCGAGGACTGAATGACATCATAGGTTCTAAAAAGAAACAGCGCAAGATTGCAGATGATGACACATCCCTCTGAGATCATCTCAATGCCTTTTATGCTCGCTTTGAGCAGAATTTCAGCAGAGAGGTAACACCTATTCCAACAACTCCTGACGAACCTAACCCAACAGTCCCTGCAGCAGAGGTCAGATCAGTTTTCCTTCGTGTGAATCCAAGGAAAGCAATGGGACCAGACGGACTTGCAAACTTTTAACATCCATCTGTATCTGTGTTTTTGTTTTTGCCACTGTTTACCTATCACTTACTTATCTATGCTACTTAAGTCTATGATCTGCCTGTATTGCTCGCAGGTCAAAGCTTTTCACTGTGCCTTGGTACACGTGACAATAAGTTCAATTCAATTCAATTCAAATTGCCTCATCCTATCATCTCTGGCCTATATGAGTCTCCAGATCCAGGGCATTGTGGTTGACTCTTAATTGCCCTTAATCAAGCCACTTAGCCTACCAAAATAGGACAAAGAACTGCCATCCTGGAGATCTGAAACAAAAGCAGAATTTGTTGGAGAAACTCAGCAGGTCTGGCAACATCTGTGAAGAGAAATTAGAGTTAATGTTTCAACTCACTGTACAAAACTGCTACAGAAAATATAAAAATGAATAAAAGTGAATGAACCACAAAGCAGAATCAGATAATCCTTCTTCAGAACTAATTGCAGCTAGGAAAAGGTTGACATATATGCTGAGGACACAAGGTGTTGGGGTGGGAGGGTGGTGGGAAAGAGTAAACCATAGGTGAAGATGGAGCCCATAGAGAAAGAGTGAGAAAACAGCAGTAGGGCAGACAAAAGAATGGATAATAGTGAGCCAGGGAGATAGAAAAGCTATCTCCCTGGCTCACTATTATAGGATAGAAAATGGGTCCCATTAATGGGTGAAAATGCTATGAGAGCAGCCCATGTAATGAGAGGGCCTGGTGTGTGTGGGGGGGGGGGGGGGGGGGGTGACAAAGGACATTGAAGAAGTTGTTCAGGCTCTAAAATGATTGAACTCAACATTGAGTCCTGAAGGCTGCACAGTTGCCTTGTAGAAAATGAGATGCTGTTCTTTCAGCTTGCGCTGAGCCTCACTGGAGCCCTGTAGCAGGCCTAAGACAGAAAGGTGGGTGAGGGAACATGGTGGTGTGTCGAATTGGCAGGCCACTGGAAGCTCGGGGTCATTTTTGCAGATGGAATGCAACTGTTCTGCAAAACGATTGCCAGTCCCTTTGCAAAATATTCAGAACGGGCCCTTGCACTACCATTAGTCTCAATTTAGGTAAAGCTTAAGATTAAAAATGGCAGGAGATCTCAGACCAATGTTATGCTCCTCTTGCTCAATGTGGGAGCTCAGGGATACAGCAGATGTCCCTGGCTCCTTCACGTGCAAGAAGTGTGTCCAGTTGCAGCTCTTGTTAGATAGCATGATGGTTCTGGAGCTCTGGATGGACTCACTTTGGAGTGTACGTGATGCTGAGGGAGTCGTGGATAGCACATTTAGTGTGTTGGTCACACCACAGATTAGGATTGCTGAGGAAGAAAGGGAATGGGTGACCAAAAGACAGAGAAAGAGCAGGAAGGCAGTGCAGGTGTCCCCTGCTGTCATCTCTCTCCAAACCAGATATACCATTTTGGATACTGTTGGAGGAGATGGCTCACCAAGAGTGGGCAGCGATAGCCAGATTCATGGCACCGTGGCTGACTCTCCTGTTCAGAAGGATGGGTAAAAGAGTGAAAGGGCTATAGTCATTGTGAGGGGAGTAGATAGGCATTTCTGTCGCCATAAACGAGACTCCTGAATAGTATCTTGCCTCCCAGGTGCACGAGTCAGGGATGTCTCAGATCAACTGCAGAAAACTCTCAAGGGGGAGGGTGAACAGCCAGTTGTCATGGTGCATGTAGGCACCAATGATATAGGTAAAAAAAATTGGATGAGGTCATACAAGCTGAATTTTGGGAGTTAGGAAACAAGATAAAAAGTAGGACCTCAGAAGATTGCTACCAGTGCCATGTGCTAGTCAGAGTAAGAATGATAGAATAATCAGGATGAGTGCGTGGCTTGAGAGATGGTGCAAGAGGGAGGGGTTCAGATTTTTGGGACATTAAGACTGGTTCTGGGGGAGGTGGGACTATTACAAATTGGATGATCTACACCTGGGTCGGGCTGGAACCAGTGTCCTTGGGGGCGCTTTTACTAACGCTGTTGGGGAGGGCTTAAACTATTGTGGCAGGGAGTTAGGAACCAAATGAGGAGGTTAATGGACAGGAAGGATGTAATAACTAAAGCCTGTAAGTAACTAGATAGTGAAGTCAGTATGACTAAGGAGAAAAGTGGGCAGGAAGCAGACGATGAAAACAAAGAGACTGGTGGTCTAAGTTGCATTTGTTTTATATCGAGAAGTGGAGTAGGTAAGGCAGATTAACTTTGGGCTTGGATTTGTACCTAGGAGTATAATGTCATTGCTATTACTGAAGCTTGGTTGAGGGGAGGGCATAATTGGCAACTAAATATCCCAGGATATTGATGCTTTATGTGAGATAGAGAGGGAGGTAAAAGGGGTGGAGGAGTTGCTCTCTGGTCAAAGAGGATATCACAGCTGTGCTGAAGGAGGGCACTATTGGAGTACTCAAGCAGTGAGGTGATATGGGCAGAGCTCAGAAACAGGAAGGGTGCGGTAACAATGTTGGGATTGTACTACAGGCCTCCCAATAGTGAATGTGAGATGGAGGTACAAACATGTAGAGAGATCATAGAAAGATGTATGAGTAACAGGGTAACGGTGATAGGAGATTTTAATTTTCCCAAAATTGACTCGGATTCACTTCGTGTTAGAGGTCTGGATGGAGCAGAATTTTTAAGAAGCTTCCAGGAGGGTTTTCTAGAGCAGTATGTAAATAGTCCAACTCAGGAAGGGGCCATACTAGACATGGTATTGGGAAATGAGCCCAGCCAGGTGGTTGAAGTTTTAGTAGGAGATTACTTTGGGAATAGCAATCACAATTTCATAGGTTTTAGAATGCTCATGGACAAAGACGAGAGTGGTCCGAAAGGAAGAGTGCTAAATTGGGGGAAGTCCAGCTATACCAAAAATCAGCAGGAGTTGGGGAATGTAGATTGGGAGCAGCTGTTTGAAGGGAAATCCATATTTGATATGTGAGAGGCTCTTAAAGAGGAGTTGATTAGAGTTCAGGAGAGATATGTTCCTGTGAAAATGAGGGATGGAACTGGCAAGATTAGGGAACCATGGATGACAGATGAAATTGTGAGACGAGCTAAGAGGAAAAAGAATGCATACATAAGGTCTAGGCGACTGAAGACATTCGAAGCTTTGGAAGAATATCAGGAACGTAGGACCAATCTGAAATGAGTAATTAAGAGGGTCATGGGTCATGAGATCTCCTTAGTGGGCAGGGTTAAGGAAAACCCCAAAGCCTTTCATTCATTTTTAAGGAGCAAGAGAGTAACTAGGGAAAGGATTGGCCCACTCAAGGACAAAGGAGGAAAGATATGCATGGAGTCAGAGAAAATGAGTGAGATTCTTAATGAGCGCTTTGCATCAGTATTCACCAAGGAGAGAGACGTGGTGGATGTTGAGGTTAGGGATAGATCTTTAATTACTCTAGGTCAAGTCGGCATAAGGAGGGAGGACGTGTTGTGTATTCTAAAAGGCATTAAGGTAGACAAGTCCCCGGGTCTGGATGGGATCTATCTCAGTTTACTGAGAGAAGCAAGAGAGGAAATAGATAGGGCTTCAACAGATATCTTTGCAGCATCCTTGAACACAGGGGAGGTCCCAGAGGACTGGAGAAGATTCTTAATGAGCGCTTTGCATCAGTATTCACCAAGGAGAGGGACGTGGTGGATGTTGAGGTTAGGGATTAATCTTTAATTACTCTAGGTCAAGTCGTCATAAGGAGGGAGGACGTGTTGTGTATTCTAAAAGGCATTAAGGTAGACAAGCCCCCAGGTCTGGATGGGATCTATCTCAGTTTACTGAGAGAAGCAAGAGAGGAAATAGATGGGGCTTCAACAGATATCTTTGCAGCATTCTTGAACACAGGGGAGGTCCCAGAGGACTGGAGAATTGTTAATGTTCTCCCCTTTTTTAAGAAGGGTAACAGGGATAATCCAGGGAATTACAGACCTATGAGCCTGACATCAGTGGCAGGGAAGCTACTGGAGAAGATATTAATGGATAGGATATATACGCATTTGGAAGAAAATGGGCTTATCAGTGATTGGCAGCATGGTTTTGTGCAGGGAGGATCATGTCTTACAAACCTAATAGAATTCTTTGAAGAGGTAACAAAGTTGATTGATGAGGGAAAGGATGTAGATGTCATATACATGGATTTTAGTAAGGTGTTTGATAAGGTTCCCCATGGTAGGCTGATGAAGAGGATGAAGTCACATGGGGTCGAGGGTGTTCTAGCTAGATGGATAGTTTAAGAATATATGGGTGTACTATACTTTAAGAGAGTAAAAGCTAGCAGTGACAGCACCAAGTGTTCTCAATAAGACAGAATGTAACATGTGGCCCAGCTACTGGAGTAGCTGATTGCCCGGAAACGACAAAACAGATTCAAATTAGGCCGATCAGTTTAAATTATACCCTGAAAAATACCAAATTCCAATCAAGTTTGAATTTAGTATATTGACAATCTTAAAATCCAATGACACAATCCGATGCTTTGGGGTATAAGATTGGGGAAAATTGAACAGTTGGGAGGAGAACTGTCACAAGACCAACAGCTGTAGATTGCTAGTCAGAACTTGTTGAGAGGTTCCAATCTAGAGAAGAAGTCTGCACAGAGAAAAGCCTCAACACTGAACTGGAGAGCCAATCTACCGACGAAGACAAAGAGAAGATTCGGCTGCTGGCTGGTTTTAAAATTTGAATTTTCCTATAAATCTAAATTGAGAGTTTTATCGGGCAGTATTATAGAAGGGAAGGGAAAGATAGCTTAGAGAAAGGAGGTGTAAATAGTTCTGAGTTAATTATTCTTTGTTGTATTTGAGAAGTAAGGTTGTTCATTTTTATTTTAAATAGTTCTTGGCCTCTCAACGTTTCACAGATTACTGTATTGGATAAATCTTTCTGTGTTGCTGGTTTAAATTAAGCAGGAGGGCTTAGCCCGTGTCATAACAATAGAGAACTGGTTGGGCAACAGAATAGTAGTGGGAGGGAGCTTCTCAAAATGGAGACCTGTGACCAGTGGTGTCCCACAGGGATTCGTGCTGGGACCACTGTTGTTTGTGATATACATAAATGACTTTGAGGAAGGTGGAGGTTGCCTCATTAGCAGGTTTGCAGATGACAATAAAAATGGTGGAGTAGCAGATAGTGTGGTGGAGTAGCAGATAATGAAGGGGACTGTCAGAGAATACATCAGAATATAGACAGATTGGAGAGTTGGGCAGAGAAATGGCAGATGGAATTCAATCTGAAAAATGCAAGGTGTTGCATTTTGGAAGATGCAATTACAGAGTGAATTATAAAGTAAATGGAAAATTCCTGGGGAAAATCGATGTACAGAAAGATCTGGGTGTTCCGGTCCATTGTTCCATTGAAGGTGGCAATGCAATTCAGTAAAGTGGTCATGAAGGCATACACAGGCTTTCCTTCATCGGATGAGTATTGAGTAGAAGAGTTGGCAGATCATGTTACAGTTGTATAAGACTTTGGTTCAGCCACATTTGGAATACTGCATACAGCTCTGGTCGCCACATTACCAAAAAGATGTGGATGTTTTGGAGAGGGTGCAGAGGAGGTTCACCAGGATGTTGTCTGGTATGGAGGGTGCTAGTTATGAGGAGAGGTTGAGTAGATTAGGATTATTTTCATTGGAAAGATGGAGGTTGAGGGGGAACCTGATTAAGCCTAAAAAATCATGAGAGGTGCAGACAAAGTGGATAGCAAGAAACTTTTTCTCAGAGTGGAGGAGTCAATTCCTAGGAGTCATTAGTTCAAAGTGAGAGGGGAAAAATTTAGGGGAGATATATGTGGAAAGTTCTTCACACAAAGGATGTTGGGTCCCTGGAATGTATTGCCAGTGAAAGTGGTAGGGTTGGGAACGATAGCATCATTTAAGATGTATCCGGACAGATAAATGAATGAACAGGGAGCAAAGCGATACAGATCCTTAGAACTAGACGACAGGTTTAGGTAGAGGATATGGATCAGCGCAGACTTGGACGGCTGAAGGGCCTGTTCCTGTGCTGTAAAGTTCTTTGTTCTTTGTTCTTTGCTCTAAATGAATTTGGATTCACTGCTGCTCCTGCATAATTGGGGTTTCAGTAGTCCTAATAATACGTAGAGCTCCAAAGTGCATTTGGCTAATCTAGACTTCGTGTCTTGCAGGCTTACAGGCAAGATGCCCAATTGGACCTTCCTTAAGATTTGCCCTCCAACAATAGATAGAGCGGTAACTGTGTATACTTCCACTATAAGGAGTGGCCATTTACCAGGAAGGTTATCCTAATTGAGGCCACTTTGGGAGCAGTGATACAATTTGGCTGTATCAATTCCTCATCTTCAAACTGATTTATTGGCAAAACCCTACCTTGAAGTGACTTCGCTCTTTGGCCTCTGCAATAGCCTTGTCTGAGACAGAGTGTAAGACTACAAGTGTGGCATGGACATTTTTTTCCTCACTGTATTGTGGAGAAACTTCTCATCCATCTCTGGAACCTTGCAGCACTCTAACTCCAATCTTCCTTTCTTGGCAATAACCCTCGCATTATCCAGTTGGGACTTGGCTCTGTGGTGTGGAGGTCACCCAAAGTCAAGGACGCTACCATCTATAAATACTTGCAGCTCCTAAGCCCCTTACTCTACTTTTCATGAGAAAAGGGCACTTGGAGTACTTTCCAGATTTGGTTCGGTCAGTAGTTTCCTTTCGGTCACATTATCATTAATTCCACAAAGTAAGTAATCCATTAACATTTCCTGAAGTTCTGACCAGACACACAGTGTTCCATTAATTTCCATTGTTTCATCAAGAATTCAGTAACTTGTTCCCAGAAAGTTTAGTTGCCGTGTTGCAGCTATAATGCTGAAACATAACGGATGGTTTGAGATCGTAGTGGTCCACTACTATATCTATCAAAGGATGTTGACTCCAGGGCTGCTGAGCGGGTTAGATTCTTTAAGATATTGAAAGTCAGGGCCCTAAAAACAGTCAAGAGAATGACTTTTGTTGATGATCCCTTTTGCCTGAATTCTTTTGGCTTACTGAGGCTAATCCTCGACACTGGGCTCCAATTTCCCAAACAGTGGCATTTTTAATATTTCCCAGTCATGGTCTTACTTGGTTTATTGAAAGACAAGTGTGTCTGAAACCTTTCTTAACTCTCATCACCAATGTAATAATTTGAGGATACCTGTGTGGAAAGGAACATCATTTATTGTTGAACACCAAAATAGAGCCACTACTCACGGCCTGGGACAGACAGTTCTGCAGACCCATCCCTGATCCTGCTTTATTTTGTTTTGTTGGTTGATAGACAAACATTGATCTGGAAAGCAATGAGAATTTTCCAGCAATACGCATGTTTTCAGTATCAATATCCACTCACCATGGGTTAGATATTTTCCTAATCAACCTGTTCATGGATGTTATGATACACCACTGGAGCAAGTGGGACTTGAACCTGGGTTGTCTGGCCTATGGGCATGGACACTGCCACTGCAGCACAAGGGCCCTCCTGGGTCTTGCAAAAACCTGAACCTTTTTTTCCCACCACCAAATCACGGTGAAATGTTTTCCCTCCATCTATTAACCATCACCAGTAAATCACCCACGTAGCCATTGGATGCATAATATCAAAATAAGTGAGAAGCCATGAAGAACCAAGATGAGCAAAAGGTTTTCTTCTATTCGGAAGGCTGTGAATATTTAGAATTCTTCATCCCCAGAGGCCTCTGAAAGTTCAGACTTCGAGTATGTTCAATGTAGAGATGAATACATTTTTAACTACAAGTGATTTAAAGGGGTATGGAGAAGTGTGAAAAAAGACATTGAAATGAAAGACCAGCCATGACCATATTGGATAGCAGAGCAAATTTAGGAGCCACACATTCAGTATCATCATCCAGGGTACTGCCACAATCCTTGTGGCACTGCATTGTTACATTTTGCCAACCTGAAAATGACCCATTTGTGCATAACACTTCTTGTTAGCTGAGCAGTTCTCTATCCATGCTAATATGTTAACCCCTACACCATGAGCTGTTATTTTGTTTGTAACCTTTGCGATGACATATTATCAAATGACTTCTGGATGGAAATCAAAGCACAAGTATGTTAGGAAAGTCTCTTTTGTTATCCATACTGAGATGGTGTCAGAACATGAGAACAAAACATTAGCTGAATGCAGCTGCGATGTATTCAATTTGTGTGACATCTAAGACAATACTGTAGTATTTCCAGGGACAGGTAGAAGAAATGGAACAATCATAGCTCTCGCTTCATTCTTATTGCTGCTCATCTGCTGCCAACTCCATTTCCTCCTCCTCTCATCTCAATTGTTTTTGTTATTATTTGACAATGGACTGATTTTGGAGTAATTTATACTAAATTGTTACTCTTAAACTAAACTAAACTCAGAAAGGATGAAATATATAGAGCAACAATCTGCTGGGAATATCAATTAGATCTGGAGGAATCCATAGAAACACATTACTTGATACAATGGAAATTCAATTAGACATTCCAGTAAATATTCACACCTGCTAACTTAAAAAGTTCGCAAGTGGTCCAATTGACAGTATGGCAGCACAATATTAGTTTTTTTTATATATGTCGTCTGTTTGTTAATATTGGAATTTACTTTATAATTAAACTACAGTGAAAGAATCCACTCAGTGTAAACACTGCTTTCCTTAGTCAGAGTGATGGAGAACCTATTCCTTTGGCAGACGCTAGTCTCAGAACCCGAGTTTGATACCATCCAAATTCTGGTGATATAATTGCATATATAATTTGAATGCAACTTTCATTAGTTTATATGATGGATAAATTTGCATTTAAACGTCAACTTTGATCTAATCAGGCTTTCACTTCCTCTTCTCTGTTATTTGAAGTCTTGGGCCCCAGTGTTGACAGGGGCAGGTTTTGCAAGCGGCGGGGGTGGTGGAGGGGTGGTTGTAGGGGAGGGTGGGATGGCGGGCATGATGTAGCTAAAGAGTTGCATTTGGGAAACTCTCTGACCGTGCAGTGGAATGTCAGCCTTGATTTTTGTACTCAAGTGTTGATGAGGCAAGAATGATTAATACCAAGGAAGTAGGTAACCCCATGGTAATTGGTCTTCTTGGCACTAAGCAGTGCAGTATAGGCATTAAGCTTTTCATCCAAGTTGACCTTGCCTCCAGTGACCTGCCTGGTTTCCTACCTTGTGGCCTGGAAAACTAAGTCAGCGAAAGTTACACCAACAAAACATATTAAATCCAAGGTTCCCAGTCTCATAATGATACTTAAATTGCCAATGAGCCTCCTTGGTATAAATTGGCTGTCACAACCTGTCCTGGCTCTGTTTAACCCAGGAATGCAGGTTGGAGACATGTTGACACGTGTTTGAGATTTTATATGCTTATACATCAAGGATTTTCAAGGATTAAGTTAAGTCATTGAATTCTTCCTAAATCAGGCTGCTTTTCCTGATTTCTTCCCATTTTACATTTAATTTCTATCAGGTTCAACCTTCTTTGGAGGAGGTTGCCATTGCTGAACACTCCATTAAAGATAATAAAAGCATGCTGATCTAATGAAATGAGAGGAACTTTCTCAGTGTAAAAGATCAAAATAAAATGACAGAACATGATATTCATTACAATTAAATTCACAATCCCTTCAATTATTTACTTCTGCATGATAAAATTCTTGCTACCTTCTCCCCCTTGAAACTAATTTCAATGGAAATGCAGACAATTGTTGGCCAGCGAATGAATTTAAAAGTTGATGTGAATGGAGAGACGGTCTAGGAAGTATTAGAGAGGTGTAATAGTGCTGTCACTTTTTGCTCATTCAGAATATGAACACCACATTGTCATTTTTATCTAACATAAGTTCACATTACCACAAGACATAGGAGCAGAAGTCAACCAATCAGCCCATTAAATATCCTTTGCCATTCATTGAGATAATGGCTGATCTGAACTCCATTTTCCTGCCTTCTCCCTCTAGCTCATGATTCCCTTGCTGATTAATCCATCTATCTCAGCCTTGAAGATACTTAATGTCCCAGCCTGAGGTAAGAATTCCAGATAGACTATCTTCAGAGAAAAAAAACTCTCTCATCTCTGTCTTAAAGAGCCGACCCTTATTCTGAATTTATACCCTCTAGTCCAAGATTTCCCACAAAGCGAAACGAACTTCTCCACATGTATCCTGTCAATTCCCCTCAGAATCCTATAAATGAATTTTTCATCAAGCTCTATTGAGCTCACAGTAGCCTTTTCATGTTATGCTGACTATCAGGTAACTTAGTATGTCTGAGACCTGTTTTTCAGTGCAAATTTGTCATTTAGTCTCACATGCTATTTGCTTCAGATGTGACAAATCATGTACAAATGCACATAGGTATCCCAAAGTCATTTTGACATCAGATTTAGGTTGTTCTTGGACTTTTGGATGACTTTATTTAAATGATTGGGTTGGAGGTATTGATGGGTCAGGGTGTTGGGGTGGTAGAGCTATTTGGAGATCTTTACTCATCACTTCCCAAATGGATCTAATGTCTTCCTTAATCTTCAAATGTGTTTTTTTTCTCTCAAAAAGTTCACAGACTGGAATACAAAGATCTCTGAGAAGAAACTATATATTCTTCTACACTTTCCTGATTGTCACTGGAATATACATTAATATTGGATTCACATCTTTCGGGGAATTACACCCAGGAAGTCTATTCCAATTCATCTAAACAAAATAATGGCTTTGGAATAATTCTGATTCAATATTGTAAGGCTCCAGTTTCACGTTTCATGGAATTACCATTAATTACCATTTTATTTCATTCATGATCCCTGAAAGATCTTTACTGTCCACTGCATCACTCAAGGCAGAAACGCACTTGGTAAATCAACATTTTGTTTGTTTGTTTTCTTCTACAAGGACAAGAGTTTGAAAGTTAAGACCAATGTGCACTGCCTCAGTGAGTGTGTCAAGCTGCACAAACACGTGTGATGTCCCTAGCCTTAGTACTACCTTCTGCACTTCTGATAGAGTGAATTTTTCACATGGATCAATGATGCTCCTGTGATCACATATATTGACTGTTCATGAAAACCATTCAGCCTCAGGCTGCTCAATTCATGTCTACACGTTGTGACTGCAAACTTGGAGGGAATGCCAGCTAGGAGCAGTGCTGCATTCATTTTGTCAGTCTGCTGGAGGTCATTAAAGCACTGTGGCACAGATTGAGGTCTTCTTCACAGCACATCCACTCACCCCACTGCCTCTTCTCGTCAAGAATGTTTGGTCTGGCTGGCTGGCCTTCTCCTGCTGCTTTCTGGGAATAGAATGTCACAGTGTTTGTCCTGTGTTTCCAGGATTGCCTGAAGAGAGGCCCCACTAAAGTTTACACCTTCCTCTCCTTCTGTCAGGTCCCAGTAAACTGGCAACCAGCAGTTATTGCTGCTGATTCCTTTTGAAAATGCACAAGCCTCACATCTGTCCCACCTCGTCCATATCTTTGCTGTCCACCCACCTCCCTCCACCCCTAAACGGATAGTCCTCTGGCCGTTAATTTCGGTAGTGTTTGTTTAAACCGCATTGGGCATTAGAAAATGACATGAGATCAGAACCCAGAAAAACAGCCAGGCACTTGAACCCGGATTAAACTTCTGCCCAGATATTGGACCAAAATAAATTCTTAATTTGCAGTCATAGTCAGGAAACTTGTACAAATCAACAAACACTTTCACAGTGTCACAGAATTACTACAGCGCAGAAGCAGATCATTCATCCCATCACACAGAACATTTCATTTAACATCATTTTATTGCCATCTCCTACTAACGCTATGTTCTGTTCGTTTTGAACTAAAAGGCTAACTCCAATTTCAGTGCACCAATTGAACCTGCCTCTACCTCTCAGGGTGGTATGCTCCAAACCATAAACACTCGCTGCATGAAAGATAGCTTTTCATGTGCTTTTGCTCCCTTTGACAATTACATGAGATCTGTGCCCTCTTATTCTCGATCCTTTCTGGGGTGGGAGGATGTTCTCCCTTACCACTTTGTCCAGAGGCCTCATGATTTTGTATACCGTTACCTGATATCCTCTCATCAACGTCTTCTCCAAAGAAAATTGTTCCAGCCCCTCCAATTTTTCTTCATAACCTCAGTGTCTCATTCCTGGAACTATTCTTGCTCATATGTTCATACCCTTCTCCACCCTCTCTAATGTCTTCACACCTTTCTAAAGTGTGGCAAACAGAACCATACACACAACCCCAGCTGAGGCCGGAATAAAGTAAAAACCACCATTGTCCTTCCTTGGGCTGCTCTCTTATTAGACAGAGACAACTAAGCCTAAGGATCACAGTTGAAATTGAGAGCCCTTCATGGCAATCTCAGCCAAAGTGGGAATTGAGCCTAACTGTTAGCATCATTCTGCATTGTAAACCACCCACCCAGCCAACTGTGCTAGCTGAAACAGTGCTTTCTACAAGTTCTACATAACTTTGTTGCTCTTGAACTCTTTTAGATCTATTTAGAAAGCCTAGGATACAGTTCGCTTTATTAACTGCTCCCTCACCCTGTCCTGCGATCATTAATAACTTATGCACAGTTACAACAGGTCCCACTACACCTGCACCTCCTTTAGAGTTGTACCCTTTATTGCATATTATCTCTCTGTGTTCTCCCCATGAAAAATAATTAGCCCACCTTTCTCCGTATTGAACACAGGCTGAAATTCCAGAATCCATCAAGTTTCCTTTCACCCAGTAATTTTTGCCCTTCATTCTGCTTGGCTCAGAAGAACCCCTGGTTTCAACTTCATGTTTTTCTCCTTTCACCTTTTGAACTCTCATCTCAGCAGTATTTTAGTTCTCTAACTCCCAGTTGTTTCTCTGAATTCCGTTCTATCACTGAAGTCCCCATGTGTAGTTAGGAGAGCTCACAATACTGAAAGCATTCCTAGTTTCTAGAGTCATTGAATGATAAAGTTATACATCACGGAAACAGACTTTTGGTCCAACTTGTCCATGCAGACCAGATACCCTAAACTGATCTCGTCCCATTTGCCAGCATTTTGCCCATATCCCTCTAAACACTTCGTATTCATATAACCATCGAATATTCTTTTAAAAATATTTATATTGAGAGGAAAAGATTTCTTTTTATAAAATTACAAAATTACAACAACAATAAACCAACAACAACCCTATTCTAGATAAAAAAAATTAAAACAGAAATAAAAAAACATAAACAAAGCAAAACTATACTCGTGTGCAAGATAAAGAGTCCAGTAGAAGTAAAAAATAAATAACACCACTCAGCACAACAAAACAATAGTCCCAACCTTTGAGAGCAATTATTATTACACCTGCACTTATTCTTAATTCTTCCTCTCGGGGTACCAGGTTCGCTAAATCAGATTGTCATGGCTACACAAAAGCCTTAATTAAAATGACAGACAAATCTGTGTCTAGGTAATCCAAAAAGGGCTGCCATGCCTTCTAAAAATGTTCAGTTTTTTGGTGCACAGCATATTTGTGAGGAAGTCCAAAAGGATATGTTCCATGATTAGCTTACACCAATTGGACAGACCCAGGGGGTTTTCGGATACCCAACACATCAAAATGATTTTCCTTGCGCAGCAAGTAAAGATATTAAAAGTTTTCTCCGATAAGTATCTAAAGAAGATAAATTGGGCAGTCCCAGGAGAAGAGAGATTGGGTCCATCTTAACTTCGGTCCCCAAGACCCTCCCTATTACTCTTGCCACAGCACTCCAGTATATTTGAAGCTTGTTGAAGGACCACAGACAATGAGTGAGAGTACCAGCACTTATTTTACACTTGGATACTCCCACCTTAAATTTCGAGAGATGGTCTGGGGCCAGATGGACCCTATGGAGAATCTTCAACTGCATGGCATGTGTCCTATTATAGATCAAACTCTTTGTCGCATTTTCAGAGATATCCTCCCATGTCTCAGAGGAGATCTCAACTCTTTCAGACCTCACATAGTTGCTCAATATCATCCAAGGGGCCACCCCCCCAACAACTGATAAAGAGTACTAACTGAGCAAATGCTCTTAGCATGAAGCACCCGCTTCTTTGTATCAGATCTGTAGGAATCGGTCAAGAGTGTAGTTCTTCTTTGAACAAAGTCCCTAATGTGAAAAAAATGCAAAAGGTTTCTGCTGGATAATCCACCATTGCAGCTTATTTGGTCAATGGACATCATTGATTCACCCTCAAAGAAGTCACCCAAATAGGAAACGCCCCTAGCCGCCCAGAGTTTAAACCCTGGGTCCATTATCTCTGGCCAGAATCCTGGCATCCCAACTATAGGGGTAAGAAAAGAAGTTTTAGATATATTACCCTCACTCTGCCGCATTGACATCCACGCTTTGACAGTATTAATAATTACTGGATTACGACAGTATTCCATAACTGTCCTCATTTTATCTAAGAACAATAAGCTACCTAAGGGGACACTTTGCCTTGGAGGCCTCAATACCCAACCATATTGATGCCGGGTCCTCACAAGCACAGTTGCTCACAAAATAAAATTGATATCTTCTAATGTCCAGGAGGTCCACTCCCCCCAACCCTTGGAGCAATCACAATTTGGTGAGCTTAATAAGGATCCAGATAAATGAGCTAAACCAGACATTAAGTCTCTGAAATGTTTGCCTGAGAAAAATCAAAGGGAGCATTCGCATAGCGTTAACAAATGAGGAAGGACATTCATTTTCATAAGGGCAACTCAACCTAATCAGGACATTGGAAGGGCTGTCCATCTTTGATGATCTTGTTTAATTTTGTCAAGCAAGTGGACAAAATTAGCCTTAAATAACTGATCAAAGTCAGGAGTAACAAAAATACCTAAATAAAGAAAACCCCGCTGTGACCATTTAAAGGGAAACCATGACTCACCATCAACGTCAGATATTCGCCCAAGACCCCCCAATAGCCATATCCTCAAATTTTGAAAAAGTAATCTTATATCCCGAAAAGGAGCCTAATAAATTAATACTTTGTATCAAATGGGGCACAGAAGCTTCTGGATTCGACAAAAAGATAAGAACATCATCTTTATGTAATGTGATCTTATGTGCGTTTGATCCGACCTATGGGGCAGTTATGTTAGGATCCCTACGGATAGCCTCTGCCATTGGTTCAATCACCAATGTAAAGCGTAAAGGTGAGGAGAATCAACCTTACTGACTGCCCCTATAGATACTAAAATTACTAGATCTTACTCCATTGATGAGAACCTTAGGTAGAGGATCACTGTAAAGGGACTCCAACCACTTAATAAAGACTTCACCTAGACCAAACTGTTCCAGGGTGTAAAAAAGATATGGCCACTTCACCCGATCAAGTGCCTTCTCTGCATCTAAAGAGATCACTAATTCCTGAACCAATTGCTGCTGACACGCATTCCATTAAGTAACCTCCTGACATTGTTGGAGGATCTGCGGTCCTTTTTAACAATGGAAAGCAACACCGTTTTTAGCCTTAAGGCAAGAGTCTTGGACAAAATTTTAAAATAAGAATTTAGAAGCAAAGTGGGCCTTTAAGAAGCACAGTCCTCCGGGGTCTTGCCTTTCTTGAAGATGAGAGAGATATTTGCCTCTTTCAAGGATGGCGAGAGGCAATCATGACTGTACAAGTAATTGCACATGTCCAACATTAGCCCTGACAATATATTTATAAATTCTTTGTAGGATTCACGAGGGAGACTATCAGGGCTTCACTGCCTCCTGTATCTCTTGCACTGTTAAGGGGCATTAAGGAGAGACGCCTGTTCAGAGATCACTCCTGGAAGATCCAGGTTCTTAAAAAAGGACTCCATCTTAACCCATCTGTCCTCACAGCCTTCTGACTGGTATAATTCAGAGTAAAATCTCCAAAACGCAGCATTGATCTTTTTAGAATCACAAGTAGGAATCCCAGTGCCTCCCTGACTGAAGTAATAGATTTTGTGTGTGTGTGTGTCGGGGGGGGGGGGGGGGAGGTGGGAGGTGTGTGGTGGTGGTGGTGTTGTTCTTTTTCCTGGCCAAATACGCCAGATATTTGCCCGGCCTACCGCCATGCTCAAAAAAATTTTGTTTCACAAAAGAACATTCCTTCCTCACTATCTGTGTGAGCAATTAATTCAAAGTGGACCAAAGAGCTGTGACCCACTGCAACTTAGCTACTGATGGCCTATCACAATGTGCCATCTCAGCTGTCTTTAGTCATGCCTCGAGCAGGTGCTGTTACTCTCCCTTCTCTCGCTTCCGACTGGCAGAGTAAGAGATAATTATTCCACCGGCATAAGTCTTCGCCGTCTCCCAGAGAATAAATGGGTTACTAGCTGTATCCGAATTGATGATCAAGAATGCTTTAAACTCATTAGAAAAATACTCAATGAACTTACTGTCCTTGAGAATGAAGGGATTCATTTACCAGTGCTGTGAACCTGTTACATTGCCCTTAATCTCAACCATTAAATATACTGCTGCATAATCGGAAATGGTGACATTCCCAATTATGCAGGACATCACCAAATCCAAAAAAATTGAGGGGGCTAGGAAAAGATCAATTCTAGTATGATACTTGTACGGATTAGAAAAAAAACATAAAGCCCCTACCCACAGTAGGAGACGCCTCCAACATCCACCAGTCCCAATTCCACACATAAATCAACTCGCTGCTTAGATTACAGAGAACGTTTTGGGGGGGCCTTTGGGCATTTTATCCACTGTGGGATCCATAGGATAGTTAAAATCTCCCCCTATAATAATATACTATGACCTAAGGGCGATCAATTTGGAGAATGCATCAACCAGGAGTTTAAGGGGATGCGCAGGGAGAGAATAAACATTCAAAATACCATACAATTCACCGCATATTGTGGCTTTAAAAATTACAAACAGCCTATACTCATCTATAATGTGATCTAGTAACTTAAATGGGAGATTCTTCCAAGTGAGTACGGCCTCTCCCCTGCTCTTAGTATCGAAGGATGAAAAAAACACCCAATCAACCCTACCCTGCTGTAATTTCAGATGTTCCTTATCATCAAGTTGAGTTTCCTGCAACAGGGCAATATCAACCCTCTCCCTATTAAGACTCGAATGTACCTTTTTCCTCTTGACCGGCAGGTGACTCCCTTTAATGTTCCAGGTATACCATTTGAGAACCCAGTTAGCCATGACCCTCTACAACAACCTCTGAACTCCCGAGAGGAAGAACTCGACTTACAAATCGCTGAGTATAAATGAAAATAGCCTCATGGCGCCTAAAAACTACACACACTAAAACTACTACACCTAATAAACTAACAGAACTTCCAAAAACTACACCTACAAGAAACCAACAAACTAAACCAAATACAAAATACAAAAGGCACTTAATGGGGGATTCTACCCAGAGACCACAGGGGCTGCTTACACATCCCACATGCACATTCGTAACTCCTTCCAGCTTCAGCCTCAGCCCAAATGGAAGATATAGACTGTAGGGAAATAGATGGTGACATCATGAAAAATGTCCCTATTACAGAGGAGGAAGTGTTGGATGTCTTGAAATGCATAAAAGTGGATAAATCCCCAGGACCTGATCAGGTATACCCTAGAACTCTGTGGGAAGCTAGGGAAATGATTGCTGGGCCTCTTGCTGAGATATTTCTATCATTGATAGTCATTGATGGGTGAGGTTCTGGAAGACTGGAGGTTGGCTAATGTGGTGCCACTGTTTAAGAAAAGTGGTAAGGACAAGCCAGGGAACTATAGACCAGTGAGCCTGACGTCGGTGGTGGGCAAGTTGTTGGAGGGAATCCTGAGGGACAGGATGTACATGTATTTGGAAAGGCAAGGACTGATTAGGGATAGTCAACATAGCTTTATGTGTGGGAAATCATTTCTCACAAACTTGATTGAGTTTTTGAAAAAGTAACAAAGAGGATTGATGAGGGCAGAGCGGTGGACGTGATTTATATAGACTTCAGTAAGGCGTTCAACAAGATTTCCCATGGGAGACTGGTTAGCAAGGTTAGATCTCATGGAATACAGGAAGAACTAGCCATTTGGATACTGTGGGTGGCACGGTGGCTCAGTGGTGCCTCACAGTGCCAGGAAGCCAGGATCGATTCCCGTCTCGGGTGACTGTGTCGAGTTTGCATATTCTCCCTGTGACTGCGTGGTCTTCCTCCCACAATCCAAAGATGTGCAGGTCAGGTGAATTGGCCAGAGTGTTAGGTGCATTAGGAGACAGTGAGGTCTGCAGATGTTGGAGATCAGAGTTGAGAGTATGTTGCTGGAAAAGCACAGCAGGTCAGGCAGCATCCGAGGAGCAGGAAAATCGACGTTTTTCAGGACTTGGGGAGTACAGTGAAAGAGGGACTCATTGAGATCTTCGTAGAGAAAGGAGGAGAACCTCTTCAAGGTAAGCATCCTTGGAAGAGGCTTCGCAGTAAGGTTGAAATCAACTAGGAGACAGTGAGGTCTGCAGATCCTGGAGATCAGAGTTGAGAGTGTGTTGCTGGTAAAGCACAGTAGGTCAGACAGCATCTGAGGAGCAGGAAAATCGATGTTTCAGTGCATTAGTCAGAGGGAAATGAATCTGGGTGGGTTACTTTTCAGAGGGTCGGTGTGGACTTGTTGGGCCAAATGGCCTGTTTCCACATTGTAGGGAATCTAAATAGAACTGGCTTTAAGGTAGAAGATAGAGGGCGGTGGTGGAGGGCTGTTGTTCAGACTGGAGGCCTGTGACCAGTGGAGTGCCAGAAGGATCAGTGCTGGATCCACTACTTTTCGTCATTTATATAAATGATTTGGTTATGAACACAGGAGGTACAGTTAGTAAGTTTGCAGATGACACCAAAATTGGAGGTATAGTGGACAGTGAAGACTTTCACCTGAGATTACAACAGGATCTAGATGGGCCAATGGGCTGAGAAGTAGCAGATGGAGTTTAATTTAGATAAATGTGAGGTGCTGCATTTTGGGAAAGCAAATCTTAGCAGGACTTATACACTTAATGGTAAGGTCCTAGGGTATGTTGCTGAAAAAGAGAATTAGGAGTGCAGGTTCATAGCTCCTTGAAAGTAGAATCACAGGTAGAAAGGATAGTGAAGAAGGCGTTTGGTATGCTTTCCTTTATTGGTCAGAGTATTGCGTATTGGAGATGACATTGGTTAGGCCACTGTTGGAATATTGCATGCAATTCTGGTCTCCTTCCTATCAGAAGGATGTTGTGAAACTTGAAAGGGTTCAGAAAAGATTTACAAGGATGTTGCCAGGGTTGGAGGATTTGAGCTATAGGGAGAGGCTGAATAGGCTTGGGCTGTTTTCCCTGGAGCATCGGAGGCTGAGGGGTGACCTTATGGAGGTTTATAAAATCATGAGGGGCTGGGGTAGGATAAACAGACAAAGTCTTTTCCCTGGGGTGGGGGAGTCCAGAACTAGAGGGCATAGGTTTAGGGTGAGAGGAGAGAGATGTAAAAGGGACTTAAGGGGCAACTTTTCAGGCAGAGGGTGGTGCGTGTATGGAATGAGCTGCCAGAGGAAGTGGTGGAGGCTGGTACAATCACAACATTTAAAAGGCATTTGGGTGGGGTATATGGATGGGAAAGGTTTAGAGGGATATAGGCCAAGTGCTGGCAAATGGGACTAGATTAGGTTGGGCTATCTAGTTGGCATGAACGAAATGGACTGAAGGGCCTGTTTCTGTGATGTACATCTCTAATACTCTATAATGCCCTCATGATTTTATAAACCTCTATAAGGTCACCCTTCTGCCTTTGATGCTCCAATGAAAAAGCCCCAGCCTATTTAGCCTCTCCTTATAGCTCAAATCCTCTAATCCCAGTAACATCCTTGTAAATTGTTTCTGAACCCTTTCAAGTTTAACAAGAGCTTTCCTTTAGCAGGGAGGCCAGAATTGATCACAGTTTTCTAGAAGTGGCCTCATCAATGTCCTGTACAGTCAACATGATCTCCCAACTCCTATACTCAATGTATTGACCGATGAAGGTAAGCATGCCAAAGCCTTCTCCACCACCCTGCGTACCTGTGACTCCACTTTCAAGGAGCCATGCTCCTGCACCCCTAGGTCTCTTTGTTTGGCAACATTCACTAAGGCTCCACCATTAACCATATAAGTCATGACCTGATTTGCCTTACCAAAATGCAACATCTCACATTTTACTAAACACCATCTGCCACTCCTCTAAATGCTGGCATTCTCTTATCCTCTTTATGTCACCTCCCTTTTACTGATCCCCTAATAGATTAGATTAGATTAGATTACATTACAGTGTGGAAACAGGCCCTTCGGCCCAACAAGTCCACACCGACCCGCCGAAGCGCAACCCACCCATACCCCTACATTTACCCCTTACCTAACACTACGGACAATTTAGCATGGCCAATTCACCTGACCTGCACATCTTTGGACTGTGGGAGGAAACCGGAGCACCCGGAGGAAACCCACGCAGACACGGGGAGAACGTGCAAACTCCACACAGTGGGTAATAGTGCCACATTGCTCACAAACATCTACCCGTCTTTGTCTAAGTTTGATTTTGTTCAGTTATTTAAATCCAGATTCAGTCTGTCATTCATCAGTATATGTTCCCTTCTGCTTTACCTGAAAAAGTGAATGGACTGGATTTACATTTCTTGGTGAGATGAGGACTAGGTGGATTAGCCATGAGAGATACAGGGATAGCATGGGGGAGTGGGATGCTCTTCAGAGGGTCAGTGTGAACTTGATGGGCTGAATGGCCTGCTTTCACACTGTAAGATTCCATAATTCTATGATTCTACTCTTTCAAATGGAGATTTAATCAAAATGTCAAGAACCCCCAATACCGCCCCCTGGCACTCCTGGGATGGGGACAGCACCGGTAGAATACTGAGTAAAGCCCACTCTATTCTTTTGGAATACCCTCTCCCTTGTGTTTTAAAAGGGAGTTAAACATGCTTTCTGTCTTTTTTTTCCTTCAGTTCTGATGGAAGAATCTAAATCAGTCTAAAACATTAACTTTGTTTCTCTTCACAGATGCTGCCTGACATGTTGAGATATCCCCTGCATGTTTTTGTTCTTATTTCAAATTTCCAACATCCATAGGATGATGCTTTTGTGCAGAGTGAATTTGGAGTCTGGTAAGGCAGTCTGCTCAATGGTTCAAAGCTGATTCCATGTTGGTAACAAGCTTTTTCTGTTTCCATGGTGATGACACAGCCCTAACTCTTGATGACATGTTCTCAATGTAATTGGAATGTAGTTTTTTAGCATATTTTTCCAAATTCCGATCGTGAAGAAAGAACATTAACTTAAAAAATCTGAATACAAGCATAAACTGGCAGTCTTACTATTAAACCGTGATAATAATTAAGCTTTTATTGAAGCAAAAGTGAGAATTAACAGAGAATAGTATTTCAGCAATGATTTACAAAGAATCATAGTGATTCCTGTTGCCCATCATAATTTCTCATCTATTCTTTCTGGAATACACATTTATCTTTCCTCAGCATAAAATGGAGCTACACAAAATTCCATTCTCTTCCACTGCCCCCATTCCACTCGATCAGGGGTCTGACAAGCTCCGAGGTCAGAACAGGCTTGAGCCTCCATTACAAAGTGTTTGCTGACACCAGTGACACAATGATATCAGCCAACTGAGCATGTTCACCTGCGTTTCTTATCAGATTGCAAATGTGCATGCAAAGCAACATGAAGCTGATTGTAAAATGCTTCTTTAGAAATTCTGAAACAAACCCAGAAAGTGCTGGAGAAACTCAGTAGGGTCTAGCAGCATCTGTGGAGAGAGAAACGGAGTTAACATTTCAAGGCCAATGTGATTTCTTCAGAACTGAACAGGGTCAGTAAACAGTGGAGGCAAAAGAGGGGCGAGGAGAACAGATGGTGTGGAGGGCAAATGCAAAAGACAAAGTAGTTACTAATTGTGCTAAAGAGAAATAGAGTTGTAAAATGGAGTGTAAGTTTAGGTGTGAAAGGGAGAAAATGGACCCTCTCAAACTGAGATAAAAGACAGTAAGAAGAAGAGACTGTTGGAGAGGGAGCAGTGTGGAGAATGTAAGAAAATTAGATGACATATATCATGTGATCAGATTCTGAAGAAGTTCTAGAATTTAATATTGAGACCTCGAGGCTGTAAACTCACCAAGTAGAAATGAGATGTTGTTCTTGGAGCTTGTAATGTGCTTCATTGGAACATAGCAGCAGGCCCAGAAAAGAAAGGTTCTCACGAGAACAAGGTGGTTTATTGAAATGTCAAACAACCAGCAGGTCAGGGTCATTCCTACAGACAGAGCAGAGATATTCTACAAAGCAGTCACCCAGGCAATGTTTGGTCTTGCCGGTGTAAACGAGACCACATTATGAACAGCAAATATAATTCACCATATTCCCAGAGGGTCACTCTCTCAACAGGGAGAGGCATCTGGTGGTGGGTTTAACCTGAGGGGCACCACATCCCAGGGGAGGTTGAGAAGATGAGAGCTTTATGGTAACATCAGCCAGTATGGGATGTGAACCTGCACTATTGCCATCACTCTACATCAGAGACCAGCCATCCAGCCAACTAAGCTAATAGACCCCTCCCTGTGGACAGGTAATATAGTAGACTAGATTAAAAGAAGTACAAGTAAAATACTGGTTCACACAGAAGGCGTGTTTGGAGTGTTGGATAGTGAGAAAGGAGGGAGTGAATGGGCAAGTGTTACACCTGCTATAATTGCATGGAAGGTGCCAAGGAAGAGTGAGGGGATGTTGGGGGAAGTAGGCCAGAATGTCATGCAGGGAGCAGTCCCTGCATAATGCTGATGGTAGAGGGGAGTGAAAAACATCTTTGATGGTGGCATCCTGTGTGTTTTGGCAGAAATGGCAGAGGATGATCGATTGAATATGGATATTAGTCAGATGGAAAGTCAGGAGAAGGAGAACCCTATCAATTTGGGAAGGATGCAGAGATAGGGAAGATGCATCAAACATGGCTGAAGGCCTGTCCACCACAGTGAGAGAGATTCCTTGGTTGAGAAAAAAGAGGTCGGGTCAGAGGCAGCTCAGCAGATGGTGGCATCATCGGAACAGATGTGACAGAGTTGGAAAAACTTGAGAGGATGGAATGAAATCCTTGAAGGAAGGAGGGTGTGAGGAAGTGTAGTAGCGGCAACTCTGAAAATTGTTGAACACTTTTCTCTCTTCATCGATATACATTTTCATAAGCTTATTACATTTTTAGGTGTTGGTCAGGTTTTTAACACTCAATTTCAATTTAGTTCAGAGATGTTGCTGCTACTGCACATGATCTTATGTGTCAGCGAACACAGCCTAGCACCAGCATTTTCTGTTTCCATGGTGATGACATAAATTAGGGCTTTGATGATGAATTTGGCTTTTAATGTGACTTCCTCTATATCTAATAGAGGAGAACTAAGACAAAGTCAAGAAAAGCATACTGACATAATGAAAACTATAAACAAATAATCGTAATATTTAACAGTGGTCTAGTAAAGCTTAATACTGAAAAATAATATGAGGAATTTTGCTGGTTATGTTTTGCTAGCTAAGTTAAGATTCACAGCCCCCATGAACCAGATAAAGCTCAGAACCTTCCCTGTTCTTTTCAGTTAGCTTTCTTAGGAAAAGAAAGGGGAATTCTATCTTGCACAAGAGTACTCATAAGGCATTTAGCAAGCAGTCTGAAATCAGTTGTACATTTTCTTCATTTCTTTTGGTGTTGGTGTTGCTAGCTAGGTTGGCATTTGTTGCCCATCCTTAAATGCCCTTGGGAAGGTCATGCCAAGTCATCTTCTTGAAGTACTGCAGCCTGTCTGCTGTAGGTACATCATCAGTGCTGTTAGGAGGGGCATTTCTGCATTTTGATCCAGCAATAGTGAAGGACCAGCAATATAGTTGAAAGTCAGGATGGCATGTTGTTTCAGGAGTAATTTACATACAATAGTGTTCCTAGGTATATCCTGCCCTTGTCTTTCTGGAGTTCATAGGCTTGGAAGGTACTATTAAAAGGGCTTTAATGAGTTGCTGTCGTGTATGTTATACATTGATGCTCTGCCTGGACTGTGCATTGGTGATGGAGAGATGTCCATCAAGCATGTTACTGTGTCCTGAATGGTTTTGAGCTCCATGGGTGTTGTTGTAAATATACACGTTGAGGCAAGTGTTCCAGCTCACTCCTCATCTGTGTGTTATAGTTAGTGGACAGGCACTGGGAAGAGAGAGTATATGACTTGGCGCAGAATTCCCAGTCTTGGACCTGCTCTTATCCAGAGATTATTATTCTTGAGGTTCTGCTCTGCAATTTGGTGTCTGGCTCCTCAGATTGAATAAGCAGAAGTTATTACCTAACCTCCTAATGTTTTGATACCCACATGGACCATAACAATTGGGCCCTACTCCTCTTGCTTCAAGTCATGTCCAGCCCTGAGAAATTGCCACAACTCTTGGCACTAATTGGACAACTTTGTCTTCTGGATGCTTGCTCTAGGCTGTGAAGAACAGTTTCAATCCCCTTACTATCAATGTATATCCTGTATATTTCTCTTTACTGGCAGCACTTGAAACCAAATGAACCATGAACCAAAGTGCCCTGGTCAGTCATCTCATCCTCCCTACGGAGATTGCTTTAGAACACACAGGCAAGTATCTCAAGCTTGTTTGATCATTGCAAGGGTTGATGCTCCTGCACTACAGCTATCTCTGACTCTCTAATCTACCTTACTCATGGTCACATTCACCATTCCCTTATTACAGATGGAATTGCACTGCTCTACCCTAAAGGGTGCGACCACCTTTTGGACAAAGTGTCCAGGTGTCAGCTCTGGAGATGAGTCACTTTGGCTTTGAAAGATTAACTCTGCTTCACTTTACATACGTGTTGTCACAGAGTTTCTCTCATGCTTTCTGTTGTTATTTCAGATTGCCAGCATCTACAATATTTTGCTTTTACTCCAGTTGACTAGTTCTCAGGTGAAATTTCTGTCATTTTCGATATTTGCTGCAGATGTGTTTGCCCTGGAACACATTTAGGTCATTCAATATTCACAGCATTTTACTTTTTTTGTGTGCAGGTGCAGCACAGTCAGAGTATTGAGTACAGGAGTTGGGAGGTCATGTTGTGGCTGTACAGGACATTGGTTAAGCCACTGTTGGTAATTGCGTGCAATTCTGGTCCCCTTCCTAGCAGAAGAATGTTCTGAAATTTGAAAGGGTTCAGAAAAGATTTACAAGGATGTTGCCAGGGTTGGACGATTTGAGCTATAGGGAGAGGTTAAACAGGCTGGGGCTGTTTTCCCTGGAGCGTCGGAGGCTGAGGGGTGATGTTATAGAAGTTTACAAAATCATGAGGGGCATGGATAGAGTAAAATAGGCAAAGTCTTTTTCCTGTGGTTGCGCAGTCCAAAACTAGAAGGAACAGGTTTAAGGTGAGAGGGGAAAGATTTAAAAGGGACCTAGGGGGCAACCTTTATACACAAAGGGTAGAGCATGTGTGGAATGGGCTGCCAGAGGGAGTGGTGGAGACTGGTCCAATTACGACGTTTAAAAGGCATCTGGATGGGTATATGAATAGGAAGGGTTTAGAGGGAAATGGGCCAGGTTTGGCAAATGGGACTAGATTAATTTAGGATATCTGATTGGCATGGATGAGATGGACCGAGGGGTCTGTTTCCGTGCTGTATATCTCTATGACTCTAAGCAGCAAACAAATGAAAATTAAAATAATGATTAGATTAGATTACTTACAGTGTGGAAACAGACCCTTCGGCCCAACAAGTCCACACCGCCCCACCGAAGCGCAACCCACCCATACCCCTACATTTACCCCTTACCTAACACTACGGGCAATTTAGCGTGGCCAATTCACCTGACCTGCACATCTTTGGACTGTGGGAGGAAACCCACGTAGACACGGGGAGAATGTGCAAACTCCACACAGTCAGTCGCCTGAGGCAGGAATTGAACCTGGGTCTCTGGCGCTGTGTTGCAGCAGTGCTAACCACTATGCTAACCACTGTGCTAATCTTCATGTTAGTAGCATCAGTTAATTTAAATGTTAACTTGGACATGGAGGACATTCCTAATCTCTTCTTAATTACATTTCAACCAATAGAGCAGAAAGAGCCTCAGTTTAACATCTCATTTAAAAACTGATACCCCTGACAGTGCAGCAGTCTCTCTACCTTAATTATATGGAGGTGCTGTGTTGGACTGGAGTGGACAAAGTGAGTCGACACCACCCACCATGTATATGGCAGGTACTCATGTGACTTGGTCGGTGTTGTCTGTCTCATATGCTGCAGGCAAGGATGCCTCGAGGCATGGTACATTGGTGAGACAAGCAGAC
Source organism: Chiloscyllium plagiosum (assembly GCF_004010195.1). Classification (NCBI taxonomy): domain Eukaryota; kingdom Metazoa; phylum Chordata; class Chondrichthyes; order Orectolobiformes; family Hemiscylliidae; genus Chiloscyllium; species Chiloscyllium plagiosum. The sequence continues at coordinate 82,525,284 of NC_057713.1, read as the reverse complement.
ACTACGACAATGGATGAATGGACACCGCACAACAATCACCAGAGAGGGGTGTTCCCTCCCAGTCAGAGCACACTTCAGCAGTCAGAGACATTCAGCCTTGGATCTTCGAGTGACTGCCCTCCAGGACAGATTTTGGGATACACAACAACACAGAGTGGCCAAGCAGAGGCTGATAGCCAAGTTTGGTACCCATGGGGATGGCCTCAACTGGGACCTTGGGTTCATGTCACACTACAGGTGACCCCAGTACGCTATACACACTCACACAGAAGCACGCATACATACACACTCTTACATACTCACTCACTCATGCAGACCCTCTCTCATACACTATCTGTGTGACATACACATTCACACATACACACTCTCCCTCTCGCTCTCTCTCCCTCACATGCATGCATACGCACATATAAGTCTATGGGGTGAATTTGCATTTGCAGAATTGTATTTGCAGATACATTCTAATTTGTTCAAAAACGCACAATCAATATTTTATATAATCCATGTGAAATTTTATAAATCCCTACTTTGGAAATAGAACCAGTCTGACTCAAGATTGGAATACACATAGATTCTAACCTCACACCTTCTGTGTTCTATGATCCTGCCCCACTAGCGAGCTGATGAAGGAACAGCGCTCTGAAAGCTTGTACTTCCAAATATACCTGTTGGACTATAACTTGGTGTTGTGTGTTTTTCAACTTGATTATATCCATGTGTCTGGAATGGAGGCTGAATCAATACCCTTTTGATTTAGGTAAGAGTGCTGCACTGAGCAATGGCTGGCACTTATTACAATACTCCCTTTCAGTAAAGTTGAATTATTGTCTATCTGAAGCAATTTATATTTATCAAGATAAACCTACTATAGTTTTGTGAAGGTTAGGTCCTGCCTCACAAACCTTATTGAGTTCTTTGAGAAGGTGACCAAACAGGTAGATGAAGGTAAAGTGGTTGATGTGTTGTATATTGATTTCAGTAAGGAGTTTGATTAGCTTCCCCACGGTAGGCTATTGCAGAAAATATGGAGGCATGGGATTGAGGGTGATTTGGTAGTTTGGATCGGAAATTGACTAGCTGAAAGAAGACAGAGTGTGGTGATTGATGGGAAATGTTCATCCCAGAGTTTACTTACTCGTGGAATACCACAAGGATCTGTATTGGGGCCACTGCTGTTTGTCATTTTTATAAATGACCTGGATGAGGGTGTGGAAGGATGCGTTAGTAAATTTGCAGATGACACTAAGGTTGGTGGAGTTGTGGACAGTGCGGAAGGATGTTTAATGGAGTTTAATGCAGAAAAATGTGAGGTGGTTCACTTTGGAAGAAGCAACAGGAATACAGAGTACTGGGCTAATGATAAGATTCTTGGTAGCATAGATGATCAGAGATCTGTGTCCACATACATTGCTGTCTGAAAGTTGCCACCCAGGTTGATAGGGTTGTTAAGAAGGCGTACAGTGTGTTAGCTTTTATTGGCAGAGGGATTGAGTTTCAGAGCCATGAGGTAATGTTGCAGCTGTACAAAATTCTGGTGCGGCTCCGCTTGGAGTATTGTGTACAGTCTGGTCACCGCATTATAGGAAGGATGTGAAAGCTTTGGAAAGGGTTCAGTGGAGATTTACTAGATGTTGCCCGGTATGGAGGGAAGGTTTTATGAGGAAAGGCTGAGGCACTTGAGGCTGTTTTCATTAGAGGGAAGGTTGAGAGGTCATAAGAGATGATTAGAGGATTAGATAGGGTGGATAGTGAGAGCCTTTTTCCTCACATGGTGATGGCTAGAACAAGGGGACATAACTTTAAATTGATGGGTAATAGATATAGGACAGATGTCAGAGGTAGTTTCTTTACTCAGTAGTAAGGGTGTGGAATGCCCTGCCTGCAACAGTAGTAGACTCACCAACTTTAAGGGCATTTAAACGGTCATTGGATAGACATATGGATGAGAATGGAATAGTGTAGGTTAGATGGGCTTCACATTGGTTTCAAGTACAAGTGACAGTATATTAAATAAATAAATCTTCTGCAGTGTTAAGACAGAAGTCACAATATTCAAGAAAACAAGATTCTTCACAAAGAAATTGTTAGATATGCACATCACACAGGACAACTGGAGATGCAACCAGTAATCCCGGCTAGATAATAACTTCATCTGATCAGACCCAGTGAATAATTTATTAGAATTGCTTTGCACTTAAAGAGCAAAGTACAGCTTAAGTGTTTGCTCATCCTCAGTATACACTGTACTGAATTATTTAAAATTTCAATAACAAAATAAAGAATTCCTATCGTGTAGATTGCTGTATGTTAACAACAACTAATTCATTGGCAAGGGCCACTCTTACTATGAAGTTTTAACAAGTATTAATCCCAGTATTGAAGTGATTGAATAGCATTGTTGTAAAGTTGTCGCTCAAAATTAATCAGAAGTAAAATCATCTAAATTACAAACCAAAAAATCCTTTGAAAATGTTCTATTGAATTAGACGTAAAGGTTACTACTATTCAAGTAAATCCAATAGATTTACTTTAGGTAAACCACTGACTAAATATAAAGACCAAACAGCTTAGATCATAATCAAACAAAAACACAGAAGCAATTATAGTTCTAAGTTTGTATCCTGGGTCTCTGTGATCCATTACTCATATTGTTGGTACCTTCAGATGGGTTGGTCATATTGATCAGTGAATGGTCTGTAAACCTCTTAAAATCCTCTCCTTTCTCCATCTTTGCTAATGCACACCTCTTTGACTTGATCACATATTTGCTGTTTCCTGTTACAAATTATAGAAACATACATTTATTTACATTCTGTTACTTGATTCCAATCTCTTTGGAATGCTTTCAATCTTGATTTGCACATGTTGTATCTTCACATAATTCAGTGTCACTAGTCTATTTTGTAATATTCGAGGAAGGACTTCCTCCATATCACTATAAACAGTCGAACAGCAGGCAACCCTATGCACCTTCACAGAGAAATACATGTCTAGTCAACAATATTTGAGACAGGCAGGATAGTTATATTTGCCTCAGTAATAATATGATCCTGGCTCCTACTTTGTTTAATTTTCTTTTATTTATTCATGGCCAGCATGCATTGCCCATCTCTAACTGCCCTTGGGAAGGTGGTGATGCTATATTGCCTCCTTTCTTGAAACATCATAATCCGTCTAGTGGAGGTGCTCCCATGGATGTAGTGAAATAAGGAGTTCCAGGATTGTCACCAGTGACAAAGAGGAGACAATTATATAATTCCAACTCAGAATGATATGTGATTTAGACAGGAGCTTGTAGATAGAATTATTGAATCCTTACAGTGTGGAAGCAGGCCATTTGGCCCATCGAGTCCACACTAACTCTACAAAGAGCATCCCGCCCCACTCTATTCCTGTAGCCCTGCAGTTCCCATGGCCAATCCATCTAGCCTATACATCCCTGGACACTATAGGCAATTTAGCATGGGTTAGTTAGTGGGTGTCAAGCGTAGATGCTCCACGAACCGGTCCCCAAGTCAGTGTTTGGTCTCTCCGATACAGAGGAGACCACATCGAGAGCAATGGATGCAGTAGATGAGGTTCAATGACATGCAGGTGAATCTCTGTCGAATCTGGAAGGATTGTTTAGGGCCTTGGACGGAGTTGAGGGGGGAGGTGTGGGGGGCAGGTGTTGCACGACTTGTGGTTCCAGGGAAAGGTACTGGGTGTGGTGGAGAAGTTGGTGGGGAGTGTGGAGTTGTCAAGGGACTCACAGGGTGAATGGTCCCTGCGAAAAGCAAACTGGGGTGGGGAAGGAAATAACTTTTTGCTGGTGGGGTCTGATTGTAGGTGACGGAAATGTCAGAAAATGATGCGTTGGATTCGGAGGTTGGTCGGGTGGTGAGTGAGGACTAAAAGGACTTTATACTTATTGTTTTTGGGGGAGGGGTTTGAGGGCAAAGGTGTGGGAGATGGAGGAGATTCAGTTAAGGGCATCCTTAAATACGGAGGGGAAACTACGGTCCCTAAAGTAGGAGGATATATATCTGGGATGTCCTGGAGTGGAATGCTTCATCCTGGGAGCAGATGCGACAGAGCTTCTGGTTGCCATTCACTTTAATTACCCCTCCCACTCTCCCAGCAACACGTCCATCCTTGGCCTCCTCTACTGTCGGAGTGAGGGCAAATGGAATCTGGAGGAACAACACCTTATATTTCTGATTAAGGGTCCTGACCTGGAACATTGACTTTCCTGCTCCTCCGATGCTGTGTAACCAGCTGTGTTTTTCAGCTCCGTATTTTATTGACCCCTACCTTATATTTCACCTGCAAGGCCTACAGCCCAATGGCCTCAAAGTTGACTTCAAAGTCATTCCTCCCCAGACTTATCCCATGTCTAGCTCCACCCCTGCTCCTCACCTCACTGAACTGGTCTTACCTATCCATGTTCCTACTCACCTGTCTGCTCCACCCTTCCCACTGACTAATCACAATAACCCTTTACCTGCAGACACTTATCACCATCCCACTTACCCTTTACCCAGCCCCAACCCCCATCCCTCCATTTACTTCTGGGCTCCCGTCCCCCTCCCCTGTCCTGACAAAGGGTTTCGGCCCAAAATGTTGACTTTCCTGCCCCTCGGATGCTGTCTGACCTGCTGTGTTCTTCCAGCTTTACATACATTAATTGATTCCTGGTCTGGTAATGCCTAATTTTCAAGCTGTCCTCTTGTTTTTAAAAGCCCTCCACTCCTCGTCTTTAACTGAATTCAACAGTATCAATATTATACATTCTCTCAAATCTGAAACTGTCATGTAATTCAGTAAATCAATAGTGTGAATGCTAAGCATTCTCTGAACTCAGCATTGTGATGGGTGTGAGTGTTTCTAAACCCTGAGTGTGACCCTTGCTTGTTCTCTGAATTGGAGATGCCGGTGTTGGACTGGGGTGTACAAAGTTAAAAATCACACAACACCAGGTTATAGTCCAACAGGTTTCGAAAGCTAATGCCTCCAAATAAACCTGTTTGACTATAACCTGGTGGTATGTGATTGTTAACTTTGTCCACTCCAGCCCAGTCAACCACCCGATGAAGGAGCAGCGCTCTGAAAACTAGTGCTTCCAATTAAACCTGTTGGACAATAACCTGGTATTGTGTGATTTTTAACTTTGTTCTCTGAAAGTAGTAGTGTGTTTCTGCATTTAAAGTCAGCCAGACAATGATGGATCGAATTACTCAAGGCAGAGATCTTGGATTACTTGATGGTTGTGTTTATTTGTGACTGAACACTAGGGGGAGCATTTCCTGTACATGCACATTGTCAGTCTCAGTCTCAGTGTCCAGGTCCACTGCTGTATTAAAATGAACAAGTACACTTGACACAGACCAATAGCACTTTGCAGTCCTTAATCAATTAAAAGTTTTTCTATCCACTTTATCAATCACCTATCAATAAATCCCTCTGCAAAATATGTTTCTTGTGGTTCAATGAGTGCTGAAGAAATATAATTGAGAAATTTTACTGGTATATGTTTTTGAATTTCCAATGACTTGAGAAACATGAAGAATTGTTTTTAATATTTTTGGTACAAAATGATTTTGAACAAAATGCTGAAGAAGAAATGCATTAGCTCATATAGGATTTAAACAAATGTCCGTGGGACTAGACGTCCATCTCTCTGCTAACTGCAGCTGGGAGAGTGTTCCCCGTACAAAGCACTAATGGATGAAAAAATAGTACTTAAATAAGTTAGCAACTAGGGAACCAAGTTTGCACAGCAGACTGACGACAATAACCTCTGAATATTTAGTTGTAGTAGGAAATGTTTGCTCACCAGTATTTAACGTCAGGCAAGTAGTCAGACAATTTAAATATAGTGGAGGGGTCAAGAGAGCTATTGGTGAGGTAGAATAGTATATCATTATTTGGAGGTGCCAGTGTTGGACTTGAGTGGACAAAGTTAAAAATCACACACCACCAGGGTATAGTCAAACAGGCTTATTTGGAGGCATTAGCTTTCGAAACGCTGCTTCTTCATCAGGTGATTGCGACCACTTGATGAAGAAACAGTGCTTTGAAAGCTAGTGCCTCCAAATAAATCAGTTCGACTATAACCTGGTGGTGTGTAATTTTTAACTTAGTATATCATTAGCATTCTAGTAGAACCTGATGTATTTGAGTGAAGTTGAAGGAGCATGCAGATAAGTAATAGGAGCTGTTCAAAGATAGATTATTGGATGACACCAGAAGTAAGTGGTAGAGTGGGAAGAGAAGCCATTGCAAGTGAATCAACAGAAGGAGGCAGGTTAGGAAGGATCAAGAGGGATCATTTACCATTGTCACAGTTACATAAGATGTCAATTATGACTTTGGTAAAAGCTATTTCAGTGCCAGGAATCTGATTAAAAGATTTAAACATGAAAACATGGAAACAGGACTGAAGAGGCAACAAGGGCAAGAACTTTGAGGAGGGGCGGCATGGTCACTCAGTGGTTAGCATTGCTATCGCACAGTGCCAGGGACCCGGGTTCGATTCCAGCCTCGGGTGACTGTCTGTGTGGAGTTTGTACATTCTCTCCGTGTCTGCATGGGTTTAGTTTCACAGTCCAAAGATGTGCAGATTAGGTGACTTAGCCATGCTATACTGTCCATAGTCTTCAGGGTTGTTTAGGCTAGGTGAATTAGTCAGGGGTAAATGTAGAGTAATAGGGTGGGGGAATGGGTGTGGGTAGGCTTGTTCCAAATGACCTGTTTCCACATTGTAGGGATTCTATGACCTTATGAAAGAGGTTGGAGATGACATGATAGTTTGCGAGGATGGATGTGTCAAAAGGATTTTTTTGAAGAGAGAGTTGAAGATTCTGGTGTTATGTCTAATGGTCAGTATGTCAATTTAGTAAGGTCCTAGGGAGTGTTCCTGAACAAAGAGACCTTGTTCACCTAAAGCATGACACTGTATTAGAAACAGGCCACACTTCATAACCAAATTGCTCAATGTGAGCAGGTTCATAGCTCCTTGAAAGTAGAGTCGCAGGTATATAGGATAGTGAAGAAGGCGTTTGGTATGCTTTCCTTTACTGGTCAGAGTATCGAGTACAGGAATTGGGAGGTCATGTTGCGGCTGTACAGGACATTGGTAAGACCACTGTTGGAATAATGCGTGCAGTTCTGGTCTCCTTCCTATCGAAAAGATGTTGTGAAGCTTGAAAGTGTTCAAAAAAGATTTACAAGGGATTGGGTTGGGATATCTGTCGGCATGGACGGGTTGGACCGAAGGGTCTGTTTCCATGCTGTACAGCTCTATTACTATGTGCTCATGACGTTATCACTATATAATAGCATGTGACCTAAGAATATAAAGGGCCCAGACAGCACTTTACTTAGGATCACCTAAAGCATGACACTGGACAGGTTGGACCGAAGGGTCTGTTTCCATGCTGTACAGCTCTATTACTATGTGCTCATGGCGTTATCACTATATAATAGCATGTGACCTAAGAATATAAAGGGCCCAGACAGCACTTTACTTAGGATCACCTAAAGCATGACACTGTATTAGAAACAGGCCACACTTCATAACCAAATAGCTCAATGTGAGCCCAACACTAATGTGCCTATGAATATAATATTCGTATTCATTAATGAACTATAATAAGCATTTGTTGGATTTCACAATTTCACAACATCCACACCAATGTCTTATGTTCTCAAGGATGACGCAAGCATTTCTGCAACAGGTGAAAATAGCCTCCTGGAGACCAAACCTATGTCAATGAACTTTTTTCATACGTGCAGAGACAACTATTAACAATATCAGCTAACATGGAGTGAGGAAGGGAAGTTAGCTGGTCAGCACTTTAGTAGAAGTGGATGGAACAGGAGATGGATCTCATGGACAAGATGAGCTTGGAGACTGCAAGATAGATAGTAGAGATATTGGGGAAAGGTGTGAGTTCAGGGCTGATGCAGATGATACTAAACCAAACATAAAAATAATAATAACCCTTTCAGTGGGACATGGGATAAATGATTAGCCCAGTATAGTATTAAAATATAGAGATGACAAGGGCCATTTCTGCTTTTTGCTTTCTTTTCTTTGCCTACTATGGAGAAGTGCCAAAAACCAAGCTTTATAATTGGATGTTAATCCAGAGAGAAGCATAGGGTTTCAGGAAAGAAATCGATGATTGAATTTGTGTTACCAGGTTTAAAACTGTACAAATGCAAGTGGACTTTCACCAGACAAGAACAGGTGTCTTCCAAAAACATCAAGCATGGCCCAAAGCAAAACTACCATTAAAGCCCTCTGGATAACAAGGACGGAATAATACTTTGCAGTTTTCAGCGATATATGCAGTTTCAAAATAATTTGTAGACAAATTTAATTTGTTCTGTGACATATTTGCCAAAGTTTGGTAGAAGTTTCCAAATCTTATTATCTTCCATTCCTGCTGTGTAATAAGTAGCTTTATGATTGGCTTGCTAACTTCTGAAAAATGTCTAATTCCACAAGGATCTGCAATTCAACCATCATCTAAAATCAGTGAAAGGTGATCATTAATATCTGTGCATCCACATCATGTAGGGACAGTAACATTCCTGTGGAAAGAAACAATGGAAAAGCTTGCATTGTATAGCACCTACACAACCTCAGGCTGTCTCAAAGCACTCAAAGGCCAATGAAGTACTATCGAAATGCAGTCACTGTTATACAACAGGAATGGAAGAGAAGGTAAAGACATCTGCTGTGACAGTTTTTGTTCTACAAGTTATCTACTTGGAGAGTGGGGAGAGCAGTTTATGATTTGATCGCAGTGGAAAGTATCTACAACCAGATCTTGAAACAATTAATAATGATGCAGGAGGAAAATGGGTAAATGTAGGGGAATGGGTCTGAGTGGTTGCGCTTCAGTGGGTTGGTGTGGACTTGTTGGGCCGAAGGGCCTGTTTCCACACTGTAAGTAATCTAATCTAATCCCTTCACAGTTAAGGACAAAACTCCAGGGAGGCATTTTCCCCTAACACCATCCTTAGTTTGATGTTGCAACAAGAGAGAACATAGAACAACTGCACTGTAAGATCCCATCTTTTCCACAATCTTCAATTGCATTTCCAAAGCATTGGTACACATAATCGGCACAGTTACACATTCAAGCCTCACCTTCCATGGCACGGTGAATCAGTGGTTAGCACTGCTGCTTCACAGCACCAGGGATCAAGGTTCGATTTCAGCCTTGGGCGATTGCCTGTGTGGAGTTTGCACATTCTCTCTGTGCCTGCATTGTTTCCTCCGGGTGCTCCAGTTCCCTCCCATAATCCAAAGATGTACAGGTCAGGTGGATTGGTCATGCTAAATTGACCATAGTGTCAAGGGATGTATAGGTTAGGTGGATTAGCCACGAGAAATGCAGGGTCACATGAATAAGGTAGGGGTTGGAGGTGGGGCTGAGTCTGTAAGGGATGCTATTTGGAGGGGCGGTGTAGACTCAATGGGCCAAATAGCCTGCTTCCTATCTGTAGGGATTCTATGAGTCTATGATAAACAGGAATGTGGAGTTGTTGCAAAACCAGATCAACTATGAACTATTGAATGGCAAAGTAGACTCAAAGCACCGAGTGGCCTTCTCTTGTTCCTTGTTGGCATTGACCTGACTCTTCAGTAGCCTCTATTGTTTGCACATGGCTCGTGCTAGCGTTGGTGGTTTCTGGTGATGATGAAGATGATGCCTCATCATCACAGTCATGGGCTGCTCTTCCTTGTGTCTCTGTGAAGACCAACCAAGCATCATCTCTTGACTAGCTGAATGCACTAAAGCACGGAGGGAGGGTTGGTGAGAGGTAATCAGGGGCAGGGCTGTGGAAGTATTAGGAAGAAATGCAGGAGTTCCACAGTCGCACTATGCGCAGCTTCCATTTCATGGCACCTTTCAGGGTGAGGTTGAAAATGAGTTGGGAAAGCACATAAAGCAGTCAGTTTACTATCATCTTTTTAGCCAGTTGCCCACTGGCTGTGGTAACTGTCCCGGTGACTTGTTGCACCATCTCCAGGAGGACATTGTGAGGCTGGTCTTTTGTTGACCTTCTGCCTTGCCCTTCTGTTGTGAGCGACCTGTTCCTGCAAGACAGATGACAGAACGTCCTTGTCTCTGTGTTACTGCCTTTGGGTGATGTGCCTGCCTTAGATGAGTTGCTGTCAATTTATGAAGGATAAGCAGTCATGCAGTTTGAACAGTTGGATAGCTGTGTGTGGGTGAAGTGCAATATATGGATGTTAGACATGTATCCTGAGTGCCAGGGTTGCTGCTGGATGAGTGGTGAGGGCAATGTAACAAGTGACTGGGTCTGAGCTGTGACTTGGTTAGAGGTCATCCACAATGAATCAAACCACAAATTGGAGGAACAACACCTCACCTTCTCCCTGAGCAGCCTACAGCCTGGAGGATTCAATAGTGAGTTCTCCAATTTCAAATAACCTCCCTTCCCATCCCCCAACTCCCTTCTCAGCCCCTCCCCCTCCCTTCTATTCCTCTCAGCCACCAACCGGATTCATCCTTCCCATCGACCAATCAGGTTGTATCCCCTACTTGTCTTCATCTATCCCCATCTCAACACCGTGCACCATAACCCCCCCCCTCCCCCCCCCACACTACCTTTATCTGCAGCTCTCCTTACAACCACCCCCAATCCTGAAGAAGGGGTTACACCTGAAACATTGATTTCTCCACCTCCTGATGCTGCTGTGTTCTCCCAGCCTCCTGCTTGTCTATCTGAGATATGACTGACATTCAGCTGCATTTGCTCACCTCACCTTGACATTGAGTCAAATTATCAATCTTCATTCTGCACTGCTGCAATATTTTCTGAATTATATTCTGGGTATTAACCTCCTCCCATTACCTTCTGAGAGTCCTGCTTCAAAGGTTTTCTGCAGAAACATGTGGCTGAATCTTACAAAGTTTTGAGCTAAGTGTCAATTTTGTTGAAATGCATAGAGGGTTTCTTTCCCTGAGCGGGGGTGTAGTGCAGAGGTGGACTGCCCTCTTCCTGGAGGAGAGGCAGAGGAGGGTACACTAGCAGGCCCTGGCAGTCTGTTCTGATATGCAGAGGAATGGCCCGTAGTGCAGAAAGAAGATCAATACTTCTTCTGTTGCACAAGGGAAAGTGCCATGCTCTTGTCTTCTCACACCCACTCTATCTCTGATACTGAACTGACGTTCCTAGAGAGCTCAGGCTCTTGCCTCTCTCACTATTACCTGCAACATCCTCTCTCACTCATTCCTGTTGCTGCCCCCTCCATAACCCCATATCACAAACCCTACAAGACGTCTGCACTGCCTGCTCCCTCACGCGGGTCGCTTCACCACCTTTTGCCCACTGTATCAAAACAAAAGCTGTGTCAGTCACTTTCATGTCACTCAAGCTCTCTCTCTTTCTCTTTCTCTCCCATAACAATAGGAAATAGCCTGTAACATGGCAGAAAGTGCCAGGACAGGTGGAGGAATGTCTAATATCAGGCTCCTCACCCCCGATAAAGAGAATCCTGACCACTGCAAGGGAAGATTGGTACGTCACCACTAAAATGCCAAAACCATCAATCCTCATTCCACTGCAATGCTCACATTAACCCAACTGTCATTTTCATTTATTGCAGTCCACTCCTAACCATTGGCTGCAACATCTTCTCCCTCATGTTAGGAGGCACTAGCCAGAAGAGGAACTGCACACAGGTCCATTGGATCTCTATTCAGGAGACTTCAAATGAGGCCAGCTCTCCACTGCACCATCCCTGCAGCCTCTGACCTTAAGAAGTTCAATTCCAGGAGAGTCCACTTGCCTCTGACAATCAGTGATGGCGATCTATGGCTAAAATTAAATAGATAAGAATGGAAACTAGTGAGTCCATTCCCATCTAGCTGGGTAACAATGAAGAGTGATGGAGGAGAATGGTATGACCAACTATGTCAAAGGCTGCGGACAGGTTGAAAAGGAAAAGGAGGACTGGTATGTCTTTCTCCCTGTCACACAGGGTGTCATTTGTGACTTTAAGATCTGTTTCAGTACTACAGTAGGGACAGAGATTGATTGGAGGGATTTGAACAAAGATTCCACAAAAGATGAACATTTGCAAGAAAAAATGCCCAAAACCATCCCTTAGTGTTACTTAATTTAAGAGATTTTATACTTCAATAGGCCTACAGACTAATTATCTACCTCTGACCTGCTATATTTTGCAAACCATCTTACTTTCAAAATGCGAAGATTGAATATATATGTTATACATTTATTTACATCCAAACATGTGAAAGAGAGGGAGAAATATAGTCATCAAAATCCATTAATTTACACATTTCATAGAACTGGGTTAAACATCAGAAACTGTATTCTAGGTTTAATCAAGGAATTGACACTCCCCATTGAGAAACTGACTTCAAAATTATCAGGTTAAAATTAAAATGAACAGAGTACAATATTTGAATTAGGACAATTAAGGACTAGGAAGAAATAATGCATAATATGAACTACCCACAAGGTAGATGGAATAAAAAGAGAGCTGGAAATCTTTTAAATTAATGATGTATTGATTAGATGGTAAATGTGTACAATGTAATTGAGTTTATTTCTCTGAGTCATCATCTGTTTTTGGGTTGTACACACAATGTACTTTTGTAGTTTATGACTGGGAGCACTCCTGAAAGAAATAAGTCATATAATTGAGTGAGATGACCTAAAGCAGGAAATGCCAATCAAAACATCTGTTAACAATAATAGGTCAGATAAAAGACTAACAAGAATATTTAATTCTCAAGTACATTCCATTCATTGTCCATTAGGGTAACTACTTAATTAGGAAAAATATCTTAGAATACTGCTAATGAGTAAAAAGAACAATTACTCCAGTGCGTGACTTAGTTGGACTACAATTAATTGTAGACTCTTAATAATTCGTAGTAGAAAAGCAGTAGAGGGCTCTTGTAATGCATTGCTGGTACCCTTGCCTCTGACCTACATTCAAGTTCCACCTGCTCCAGAGATGTGTAACAACATCATTGAATAGGTTGTTTGGGTAAAATTCACTAGAATAGAGTTAGATAAGCAGTATGAGTAGAGAAAGCATTTTGCGTCCAGTATGACTTCTTCAGAATCTGGATTAGTGGTGCTGGAAGAGCACAGCAGTTCAGACAGCATCCAAAGAGTTTACTTCTTCAGAACACAGGTTAACTCTGTTTCTCTCTCCACAGATGCTACCAGATCTGCTGAGTTTCTCCAGCACTTTCTGATGTTTCAGATTTTCAGCATCTGCAATATTTTGCTTTAGCTAACTAGCATATTTGATAAATATTGTTAGAGCAAGTTGTTACATCATGGTGGTTTTGCATAATACACTTTGATTTCACTTATAGAGCCATAGAGATGTATAGCATGGAAACAGACCCTTCGGTTTTACCCTGCCTGGAATGTTGGCAAAACCTTTGGAACATTAATCTGGAACAAACATTTCTACAGTCAAAATATAACAATATCATGACTATGACTTTGCCAGAAAGAACCCATTATTAGTGGTGCATTAATGTGTGTCATCACACAGGATGTATGCAACGGAATTTAGGTCAAAAGCAAATTTGACACAATAATCACTTTTCTACTTGACATTTCTCAGTATGTCTTGGAAAAATTGGCTCATTGCAAGGGGAGAAATGATCGTTTGTCAAGTCTTTTAAAACTGAACTTACTGAATTTGCTAATCCAAGAGATAAAATCAAATGTCATTGAGTTAAATGACCAAAATAATACAAGCCAGTGACAAATAATGGTTTATGAAGACAATGCCCTGGATTGAGATAAGGTAAATACAGTGTTTTAACAACATAAAATAATGCTTTTTCCAGAAAATTGAATACAAAGGTTTTCAAATAATGGAATATTACTAGCAAAAGCAAAAGAGAGACAGACATTTCTCTAAATAAATTTCAAATTATGGAAGCTTTTAAAAAGAAGTGCAAAATATAACCGTGCTTTAAAAAAAGTAACTTCATAGTACATTATGTATTGGCATTCCAAAATAGTGAACCCATCTCCTGGAAATGGTTTAAATGGTTGAACCTATTAGAGATTTTTACTGTTGGGATGAGAGACCAACACTTTAGTTGAGACTAGAAGAACATTCAATTCAATTGGTAAAACAAATCCACTCAAGTATCAGACGCTGTCCAGACATCGGAAGCAGAGCTGGCAAACAGCAGAGATAGTTGCCTGGGATGATTGTGTGACCAGTTAGTGGCATTCTTAAGCATTCTAATGCTAGACATCATGGAAATATTCAATTGCTGGGAGTAAAGTAATGTTGTCGTAGCATTTATTTTGTGGAAGTAAAAAAGCAGCTGTTTTGGTTCATTATAAAATGGCATATTATGTCGTCCAGTTGTTTTTCCCAATTCATTCTCACTTTTTGAAAGAATTCTATCCAATTGTTCCAGTCAAGATGCAGGTCTGCTTCAAGAGTTGCAGTCTCTGGGTAATATAGGCTTGCTTGAACTCAAGATAACTTCTCTCGATTTTGGGTCCTCTGCTGAGGGATTTAGCCTGTTAAAAATGCATGAAGAAGGGTCATTGGACTCAAAACATTATTTCTGCTTTCTCTCCATGGATCCAGACAGATCTGTTGAATTTCTTCAGCTGCCTTCTTGAACTGCTACAGTCCACCTGCTGCAGGTTAACTCACAATGCCATTGGAGAGGGAATTCTAGAATTTTGACTAACCCACAGTGAAGGAACTGTAATATTTTTCCAAGTCAGGAGAGTGAACCTGAAGGTGGTGTTATTCCCATCTACCTGCTGCCTTTGTCCTTCTAGATAGAAATGGCTGTGCGTTTAGAAGATGCTGTTTGAGGATCTTTGGTGAATTTCTGCAGTGCATCATGTAGATAGTACACACTATTGCTACTGAGTGTTGGTGGTAAAGAGAGTGGATGCTTGTGGATGTGGTGCCAATCAAGTGGGCTACTTTGTTCAGGAGGTATGAAACTTCTTGAGTGTTGTTGGCGCTACTCCCATCCGTGCCAAGTGGGGAGTATTTCATCACACTCTTGTGCCTTGTAAACAGTGGCTCAGCTTTGGGGAGCCAGAAGGTGAGTTACTCACTGTAGTACTGCTTGCCTCTGACCTGCTCTTGTAGACACTGTTTATGTGGTCAATCCAGTTGAGTTTCTGGTTAATAGTAATCCCAGAATGTTGACAGTCGGGGATTCAGTGATAGCGTTGAATGTCAAGGGGCGGTGGCTAGATTGTCTCTTATTGGTCATGGTCATAACCTGGCATTTGTATTGCACGAATATTACTTGCCATTTGTCAGCCTAAGCCTGGATTTTTTCCTGGTTTTATTGCATTTGAACGTGGAACTTAGCACTGACTGTGCTCTACGCTCATGCCAATGAATAGGCAGAATGAAGTCTGCATTCCATCTGTGGCAGAAGGAACGGTGCAGGTTAATTGAACATTGTGATCTGTGTGCCTGTTTTCAAGAGCTATTAGATTTTACAAATTTAATCTTTAAACCACCTTCAGCGAACACATAGTGGTATAAGAAGAAGCAAAATTGATTTAAGCATGGACATAGACTTTAGGCTGATCTCTTTCCTTTCAAAGACTTTTCTCATCTGCAGCATAATGTCCTTCTTGCTGGTATTTGAGAGCTAGCATAGTATTCAGGATTCTTGGATTTGAGTCAAAACAAAGCTGACTGTAGCATCTCTACTACTACTACTACTACTCTCCGATTATCTGCTCCTTATCCACTTGATAATTTCTTGTTGCAGTCTAAATCACCAAGCATCTTCTGCATGTGCAATTCTGTACATATTATATGATGATATAATCAACATTTTTTTAAAATGTCAATGTCAAACCCAAACTTATAACCTGGTATGTCCTGAGAGGATAGCATAAGATGCAAAAAACAACCTTTCAGATCTTTCACATAATTTCACAACAATGAAGCTGCCAGGCACAATTTATGTTTGGCACATGAATAACTTCATGTCAAACCTGCTCCACCTGAAATATTCTGCTCAATATTTGCTAATGCTTCATCCTGAGCCTTTCTCTTGGCAGATTTTGTCAGCGGTGATTTGGCAATGTCTTTCCCTATCAGGAGGGAGGTCCCAGAGTTGGTGTTATTTGAAAATAAAGCGAACCAGGTCCCCTAATGAACTGTGTGCACTGTTGTAACATTGTTGTCCATTGTTGCTGGATGTGTTCCAAACAAACATTGCATGGATTTTAATAGGCTGAGGCATGGAGTGACATCAACTAGTCATATGGCATCTGCACACTTAGAAAGTACATTATCAGTAAGTCTATCTAGCTAATGGCCCATTTTCACAAAATAATAATCATGGCTTGGTACGATCTGGTCATATAAAAGTTTAATATAGTTATATTATTTATTTAGCAAATTCAAATTTCTGGAGCCAAAAAATAAACTCCTCCTTTGTTGAGTATATGTTGAATAGTTTTTCAAAATATGATCATTACTGGAAGAGCCAGTGCTAGTTTCAAAATTGCATGCACATTGACTAAGATCAAACATCACTGCTCCATGACAGCTTCCTTTATGAAGTGAAGGGTAGAATCTCACCACAATCTGAACAACATGGGCTATGATGAGATGAGTAGAGGAATCAGGTGAGAAGTTTGGGGAGACCGATCTCAATGTTGAGATCATCTTGCCACATCTTGTATGTTTTTCCCAAGCGTCATGGCGAGACTTTCACTAGGCAGCAACAAGTTCCCAATTGATGATTGTTAGTTAAATGCCTCGTTAACAGTCCAACTGGCCACATGTTGCAATCTTACCAAACTTACCATACAAACTAATTGTCAGGAAAACTTGACATGGAAACAAAAGCAGTTACCTGGTGACCTCACCTCACCAGTTGCTCCAAAGAACCAAAAAATTGGTTGGACACCAAGCACCAATATCGAAGGGTGAGCTACATGGACACTGGCCACATGCATCCCACATCCATTGACATTCTTATCCAATATTTGCTAACACCTATGAACCCTCATGACACATCATCAATCCATTTGCAGGATGCTTCTGCACTTAAATGCTGCACCAGCAACAAACATTATAATGCTGCTGCAAAGGATCTCTGCACTCATCGACACACAAGGACCAGGATGCATCCCTGAGCTACCTGATGCTCACAGCATCCCTATCCTGCATTGCCTTGCCTTGATACATATTGTCCCCATAGCCAGCGATATCAGGCTCATAATACCACAGTCTTGCCAGGCCATTCAGCATAAAGCCAGGTGGTTTGTCATGGTTGTCAGTCAGCCTCAGTCCAATCAAGGGAGTAGCCTTCATTCAGGGGGTCCCTGCACAGTAAGTCAAGGGCAGCCTCCAATGCCATTCCAAGCCTAGTTCAAGGTGGTCAGAGTCAGGATCCTCTGTCTATATGGGGAGCTGTTGGGTTTGCAGTGGGTCAGAGTCTGTGGGGAAGATATTACAGGTAATAATGAGAATGGTAGAACGTGAGCCTTTGTGGGAGGAAGGTGCAGTGGCAGAGATAGAGGTTATCAGAGAGAATATGGTGAAACATATATTAGCAAAATGGAGAAGAACATTAATCTTCCTTTCACATTGCTGGGCATTCCTCAAGACTGCTGAGATTGCTTCACCAGGGTAGGAACTTCAGCCCAGGCTGGCATGGTGTCGTGTGTCATCAGCTATTGGGCCTGAGTGAAGAAGACATCCTGCCACTGCATCACACTGTTCAGCAGGATCTCCAGGACCATAGCCATAAAGTAGGGAGCCAAATTTCTCCTGCTTGCGTGTCCAGACAGCTCTGGAGTAACCATGTTTTAATGAATGCACAACAGCCTTTTAAATACAGTGCCAGCACTAGGGATGCAAGGGTCAATTCCAGCAGCTCGAGTAGGTTGCAAGTCACTCCAGGAATTGTATATGGTAAAGTGGGGCAGAATTTGGATGTGGTGCTCACAATGAGGGCTGAAATACCAATTAATACAAGTTTGGTATGATTTGGCAAGAAAATTCACTCGGCCTTGTGGCAAGAATTACTCCACCAAACTTGCCACCAATCAATTTAGTAAAAATATTGTAAGATTTAGCTTGGAAGTATCACAGTGGGGTGCCCCCTGAAATGTTCAACTGGATTTGCTCTCATCCCTAAATGTGAGTAAAACCTTGTGTATAATTCTCAGGTGTGATCGTATTTGGTTCCATTGGCTCCTGCTTAAATTTATCTCCCTTTGTCCAAATTATATGGCTACATTGGAAACCCAATGATTTCCCAGCTTCTCAATTTGACTTGCAAAATATAGAATTACAGCTACAAGTAAAATGCTGATAAATAAAGCAATGAAAAACGAACAATCTGTCAAGTATCATCTCGAAAGGAAAATATAGTAAACAAAGACTTTACTGGAAAAAAAACTTGCATTTTTGCAATAAAAATGAACAATTTTGGCACAGTTTTAAAAATGCAACTTTGACAACCCAAGTCATATTCATGCACTTATTATTATGTAAAAGTCAACATGAAATCACTGTAAAACTAAGCTACAGATATTTTCCAAATATGATGAAACACACACTGAACACCAAAAAAGACTGCCAAAAAGCTGGCAGTTTGTTTTGCTGAAAACTTCAGTGTAAGGTAATGACAAAGTTCCATAGTCTTACAAGACCATAGGGCTGCTCCCATAGGATTTCAGGTTTAAAAACACATTTGAATTTTCTCATAAATTAATGTTAGTTTCAGATATATCTCTGATAATTACTGCTGAAGTGCATCTTTAACTACAGTTACAATTAACTAACAGGAAATTGCATTTGCTTGGTCTTACCCCAAATGGGTATCATTATGCAGGAGGTAATTCAAAGATCCTGAACCTCAGCAAGGAATATTACCAATAGGCAGCGTATCTTAGGAAACCATGGTCAGCCCACTGAGTTGCATTCCTTACTGGCGTGTGTCGATTCTTCCTACAGGGAAGGTAGCATAAAGACAAGTAATAAACTTCTGCTTGCCCTGCAAATCCTGATCTGTATTAACAAAACTTTCCGTGAAAACACAAATTTGTCTTCCTGTATTTTAATGGTTCTTGTGAATACATGTATGCACATTGGGCTAGAATTTTGCTTTTGTGGAATAGGAGCGTAAACTTGATGTGGTGCACCTTCCTCCACCCTGAAAATCTGTCTCTGACACAGAATGTTTTTATGGCCTTGCAGCCAATGTATTGGGCTATCTGGCCTCTATTGAGGGAGCTGAAGTGTAGATCGGCAGATTCAGGTCTACCAAAGCCAATGTTAAGTGTTGCCTCTGTGTTACCTGTAAAAGTTCAGAAGGAAAATACTTATCGTTTCAAAGTTTGGGGCCATAATCTGACACAAGGTTCAAAAATTTAAACCCTCTTCTTTACCATAACACTGTTGAATATCAAGAACAAAACAATCCTGGTATTGCTACGGTACAAATGTCAGAAAATACATCAAACGAGACATTGTGTCACTTAGATGATATTCCTGCTCATTTAATGATAGCATATTCACACATCTGGTCATTTCCATCAGGAAGTCCCAGAAATTAAAGTGTGTGGTATGAGCCAGCAATGTAGTTCAGAAATAATTTCCTGCCCAAATCAACTAGAGTTATGCTGCCTCTCCAATGTAATGCCATCAAAAATATATGTGTAAGTGTAAATATATTTATACGCACACATTTCGTACAAATAGATGGGGCTCAAAATTACTTTATTCCTGGCAGGCTCCTTCAAAGTGGTGGGTAGGTCAAAGGATCAGTTTGGAGGTCAATATAACAAATATGTAACACATCCAATTTTCTGGTTATTAATCAATGTTCGTTAATTAACCTTTCGTGGCATTAATGAAAGGCAATCTAATTAAGTTTTTGTGTTAGCAATGAAATGGAAATAATCTATTCCCGGGGTTGTGGAAACTGGTTTCTGCAAGAACCAACCACTGCCCAGCATAGTTTGCACTGGCTTTACTGTAATCATGGTAGCAATAATATGACTTCAGCTCTATATCAAGTGCAACGAAAATTACTTTATACTTATCATGCTGCTTAATATTACTGATACTGTGTAATGAGATAGGATTAATTAATGACCCCATTGTGAAATTGCCCCAAGGTAGAAGTGACCTCAATATGATTGAATTTTACATCCAGTTTGAGGGAGATAGTAATGGATTCGAGACAAATTTTTAAAAAAAGGGAATTAAGAGCATATGAAAACAAAGATGGATAAAATAAATTGGAAAGTTGGGTTAAAATATATGTCAACAGAGTTGTAGTTACATACATTAAAAGGTATATGTGAGAATGTAACTAGTTAGAAAATTCCAAGGGACAGACTCACCATCCATGGCTAACTAAAAAGGTTAAAGATAGTATCAAAATTAAAGAAAAAAATATATGATTGTGTAAAGGAAGGTCAGAAGATAGGACAGAATATTGAAAAGAAGTACTAAAATATTAACAAAGAGGGAAAAATTAGTATATGAGAGAAAGCTAGCCAGAAATATGAAAACACATAGAGTCATAGAGTCATATTGCATGGAAACAGATGCTTCTGTCCAACATATCCAAGCTGGCCAGATATCCTGAACTAAACTAGTCCCATTTGCCTACATTTGGCCCATATCCCTCCAAACCCTTCCCATTCATGTATCTGTTCAAATGTAGTTTTAAATGTAGTAATTGTATCCACCTCCACCCCTTCCTCTGGCAGCTCATTCCATACACACACCACTCTCTGTGTGAAAATGTTGCTCTTTAGGTCTCTTTTAAATCTTTGCCCTCTCACTTTAAACCCCTAATTTTGGACTCCAGTATCTTTAGAAAAAGATCTTGGCTATTCACCTCACAAACCTATAAATCTCTGTAAGGTCACCCCTCAGCCCTGACGCTCCAGGGAAAATGTCCCAGCCTATCTAGCCTCTCCTTATAAATCAAACCTCCAATTCCAGCAATTGTAAACATTTTATGTACCCTTTCAAGTTTAATACCATCGTTCTTTTAGCAGGATGACCAAAATTGTACACAGCATTCTAAAAGAGGTCTCACCGACATCTTCTATAGCTGCAATATAACTCTCAACTCCAATACTCAATGGTCTGACTAATGATGCGAGCATGCCAAATGCCTTCCTCACCAATCTGTCTACCTGTGACTCCACTTTCAAGGAACTATGAACCTGAACTCCTAGGTCCCTCTGTTCAACCACACTCCTCAGGGCTCTCCCATTAAGTATGTAAGTCCTGCTCTGGGTTGCCTTACCAAAATGCAACACCTTATATTTATCTAAGTTAAACTCCATCTGGCATGTCTTGGCCCATTGGTCCATCTGATTAACATCTCATTATACTTTTAGATAACCTTCTTCACAATCTATTATACCACCAATTTTGATGTCATCTGCAAACTTACGAACCATATCTCCAATATTCTCATCCAAATGATTGACATAAATGATAAACAACAATGTCCTTGCAGCATACCGCTGGTCACACGCCTCCAGTCCAAATAACAACCCTCTACCACCACCCTCTATCTTCTACCATCAAACCAATTTTGTATCCAAATAGGTATCTCTTCCTGGATCCTATGTGATCCAGTCGTGATGAAAGGTTCCAATCTGACACATCGACACCTAGTCTCCACTGATGCTGCTTGACCTACTGTGCTTTTTCCAGCTCCACTCTTTATCCAGCCTTACTGACCAGCCAACATGCAGGTCCTTGTGGCAGGCCTTGTTAAAATAAGAATCTCTATAAATATTTCAAAAGAAAAGAGTTTTAAAAGTGAACATTAGTCCTAAGGAAAAGTAAGTCTGTAGAATTAATAATAGAAAATAAGGAGATGGCAGATGAACTGAACAGATATCTTGCATCAGGGTCCACCACAGTTTATACAAGTAACATCCTAGAAGTAGCTTCAAATGAGGAAACAAAAGGGCGTGAATAACTCAGGAAAATTACAAACATCAGAAAAGTGGTACTGAGTAAATTGCTGGAGCTGCAGACTGACAAGTGCACTCCTAATCTTAATGTGAAACCCTATCATGTTAAAATCGCTTTGATTCATAGCATTAAAGTTAAAAATTCTGGAAATACTCAGCAGGTCAGCCGACATCTGTCAGGTAGCAGATTTAACATTTCAATACTGATCCCTTGAAAAGAACTGGGAAGAGTTAAAACTGTAATAGATTTTAAGAACATAAAATGGATGGACGAATAGAAAACGAAAGGTGATCTGGTCTGTGATCTGGTGGAAAATGGGAAACCTTGAATGACAAAAGAGTTGAGGGGCAGGGCTAAAGTGAACAAGTTAAAAAACAAACCGTGATGGGCGGCACGGTGGCACAGTGGTTAGCACTGCTGCCTCACAACGCCAGAGAGAGACCCGGGTTCAATTCCTGCCTCAGGCGACTGACTGTGTGGAGTTTGCACATTCTCCCCGTGTCTGCGTGGGTTTCCTCCGGGTGCTCCGGTTTCCTCCCACAGTCCAAAAATGTGCAGGTCAGGTGAATTGGCCATGCTAAATTGCCCGTAGTGTTAGGTAAATGTAGGGGAATGGGTCTGAGTGGGTTGCACTTCGGCGGGTCGGTGTGGACTTGTTGGGCTGAAGGGCCTGTTTCCACACTGTAAGTAATCTAAGTAAAAAGTGGTTCCAGAGGAGGCTGATACCGAAATGAACGGTTGTTACTTAAAAGCAAATACATGGAAAACAAGGTTAAAACCTTGTTGCTCATTCACACAAAGGACAAGTACCTACCAGGTAGATGACACAAAACCTGGGAGAATTGTAAATTGTGAGGTGGTCAGTGTAGAACTCCAAAAGGACATAGACAAGTTAGTGAAGTGGGTGGATAGGTGACAGATGATGTTCAATACTGAGAAGTGTGAGGTGATGTATTTTGGTAGGAAGACCATTTAAAGACCAAAATTGAGGGAAATTGTAACGGTAGTAGACGGACCTGGGTATGTGTGTGCATGGATAACTGAAGGTGGCAGAACAGGTAGGGAGAGCAGTAAGCAAAGCATACAGCACCCTCAGCTTTATTAATAAGGATATAGAAGACAAGAACAAAGAGGTGATGTTGAACTTGTCCAAGACATTTGTTAGACCTCAGCTGGAGTATTGTGGACAACATGTTACATTAAGGATGTGGACACATTGGAAAAAGTATAGGAGAGGTTTACAAGAATGGTTCCAGGGACGAGGAACTTCAGTTTTGTGAATAGATTGAAGACATAGGGACAGTTCTCCTTGGAAAAAAGAAAACAAAGAAGGGATATGAGAGGTTTTCAAAATGATGTGCAAGCTGGATAGATTAGATAGGAAAGTGCTGTTCCCATTCATAAAAGAGACTAGAACAAGGGGGAATAGATTTAAAGTGATCTGCAAATGGAGTGAGGAAAAGTGTTTTCGTTCTGTGAGTAGATAGGGTATGGAATGCATTCAGAGTCATAGAGGCATTGAGATATACACCACGGAAAGAGACCCTTCTGTCCAACTTGCCCATGTCGACCAGGTATCCTAAATAAATCTAGTCCTATTTCCTAGCATTTGGCCGATATCCCTCCAAACCCTTCCTATTCATATACCATTCCAGATGCCTTTTAAATGATGTCATTGTACTAGCCTCCACCGCTTACTCTAGCAGCTCATTTCATACATATCGCACCCACTGCTTGAAAAAGTTGCTCCTTAGATCCTTTTTAAATCTTTCCCCTCTCATTTTAAACCTATATCCTCTAATTTTGGACTCCCCATTCCTGGGCAAAAGTCTATTTTATCCATGATTTTGTAAACCTTTGTAAGGATACACCTCAGCCTCCGATGCTCCAGGGAAAACAGCCCAGTCTATTCCGCTTCTCCCTATAACTCAAATCCTCCAACCCTGGCAACATCCTTGTAAATCTTTCCTGAATCCTTTCAAGTTTCACAACATCACAACATCCTTCCTAAAGCAGGGAGACCAGAATTGCATGCCAAATTCCAATAGTAGCCTAACCAATGTCCTGTACAGCTACAACATGACCTCCCAACTCCTATACTCGATGCACTGACCAGTAAAGGAAAGCATACCAAACACTATCCAATCTACCATCCTATCTACCTAACACTTCACTTTCAAGGAACTATGAACCTGAACTTCAAGGTCTCTCTGTTCAGCAACACTCCCCAGGAATTTACCATTAAGTGTATAAGTCCTGTCCTGATTTGCCTTTCCAAAACGCAGCACCTCACATATATCTAAATTAAACTCCATCTGTCACTCCATTGGCCAATCTGATCAACATTCCTTGTACTCTAAGATAACCTTCTTTGCTGTCCACTACATCTCCAATTTTGGTGTAATTTGCAAATTTACTAACTTTACCTCCTATGTTCACATACAAATCATTTATGTAATTGACAAAAAGCAGTGGACATAGCACCAATCCCTGTGGCACTCCACTGGTCACAGGTCTAGTCTGAAAAGCAACCCTCCACCACCACCCTCTGTCTTCTACCTTCGAGCCAGATCTGTATCCAAATGGCTAGTTCTCCCTGTATTCTATGAGATCTAACCTTGCTAATCAGTTTCCCATGGGAAACCTTGTTGAATGCCTTACTGAAGTCCATCTAGATCACATCTACCGCTCTGCCCTCATCAATTCTCTTTGTTACTTCTTCAGAAAACTCAATCAAGTTCGTAAACTGTGATTTCCTACCCACAATGCCATGTTGACTGCCCCTTAATCAGTCCTTGCCTTTCCAAATACACAGAAATCCTATCCCTCAGGATTCCCTCCAACAACCCGCCCATCACCGATATCAGGCTCAACAGTTCCCTGGCTTTTCCTTACCAACTTTCTTAAATAGTGACACCACATTAGCCAACCTCCAGTCTTCCATGCCTCACTTTTGGTTATCAATAATACAAGTATCTCAGCAAGGGACCTACCAATCACTTCCCTAGCTTCCACAGAGTTCTAGGATACACTAGATCAGGTCCTGAGGATTTATCGACCTTTATGCGTTTTAAGATTTCCAGCACTTCCTCCTCTGTAATATTGACATTTTTTTCAAGATGTCGCTATTTATTTCCCCACGTTTTCTATGTTCCATATCCTTCTCCACAGTAAACACTTATGCAAAATACTCATTTCATATCTCCCCAATCTCCTGCGATTTCACACATAGGTGGCCTTGCTGAACTTTAAGGGGCCCTATTCTCTCCCTAGTTAAACTTTTGTCCTTAATGTATTTGTGTGATTCCTTTGGATTCTCTCTAACCCTATTTGTCAAAGCTATCTCATGTCTCCTTCTTGCCCTCCTGATTTCCCTCGTAAGTATACTCCTACTCCCTTTATATCCTTCTAGGGAATCACTCCATTGCTGCTATCTATACTTGACATATGCTTCTTTATTATTCTTAACCAAAACTTTCCTGGAAATATGATGAAGTCAGGTTCAATTGAGCCATTCAAGAGTGTTTTGGATGATTATTTGAATAAAAACAACATGCAAAGGTGTGGGGGAAAACAACGAGGTAATGATGCTCATAGAATCCCTACAATGTGGAAACAGTTCCTTCGGCCCAACACATCCATACCGACCTTCCGAACAGTATCCCCACCAGACACATTCCCCACCCTATTACTCTACATTTACCCCTGACTAGTGCACTAACCTACACATCCCTGAATACTATGGGCAATTTAGCATGCCCAATCCATCTAACCTGTACATCTTTGGATCATGGGAGGAAACCAGAGCACCCAGAGGAAACCCACACAAACACAGGGAGAATGTGCAAACTCCACACAGACAGTTGCCCAAGGCTGGAATCGAACCTGGGTCCCTGGCGCTGTGAGGCAGCAGTGCTAACCACTGAGTTACTGTGCTGCCTCATGCTTACCAAAAAAGCCAGTGCAGGCACAATGGGCCAAAGGTTGTTCTTCTGGACCATAACACTTCTGTGATTCTGTGATCAGTTGGTCAAAGTCGAATGTTGAAGAACCTCAATCACTGCTCCCTGGGTCCTCATACATGCCTAACAGTTACACCTCCTGTCCTTGAAAAATTGACTAACTCATCTTCTTCTGGAGAGGAAACCCTGAAGATGAACACCAGACCCATGTTATCAAGATTTGTTATCAAGAACAAACTCAACTACCAACTTCCACAATTCCCTTTTGGCATCAACAATCCCCTCATGAGTCTTTGCCTACAACTTGCCAAGAACTAGCAGTCAACAGTCATGAGTGCCTATGACCCAATCCTTGGAGTCATATATGAGTCCAAAGAAGGCTTCTACTCTATCATGGCCATGAATTCAGGCACTTCCACATTGATATTGCTGCCCTGCAGAAGACTAACAGAGTAGGCGAAGGGCATCAGCCATAGTCACTAACACCCCTCAGGAAGAGTAAATTATCATCCTCGGGGTCTTCAGTGGCAGAATTGTAAAGGATGCCCAACACTGGAAAAGAACCAATGGAAAGCAAAGAGTCCATAATTGCCACTCCAGTGGGATTCTCCTGTTCACCAAATGTGCAGAACACCATCTGGTCATAACCAACACACCGTTCCAGCAAAAAGATAAGTTGAAGACTTCTTGGAAGTATCCACAATCAAAACACTATATGACTTCACCATATTGGTCAAAGAGGGCAAAAATAATGAAGAGTACAAACAACCTGAAAGTTTTGCGTCCTCAGATAGTGAAGTGCTTCTGTCCTGGAGCATATTTCTAGGAAACATCCTGACTGAGGACTTTATAAAGTTATTTTAGAAAAGATGAATCCTGGAAGAAGTCCCAAATAATATATTACCTGTTCCAAATTCACATGAAGAGTTGGACAGAATGGCAGAAATTATGCCTCTTAATCAGAACAGATTGTATCAGAAAGTGTCTTTTATATAAACAACTTGCTAGCTGAAGTCATTATTCAGATAAATTGCCCTGGCATATTCAACATTTCTTTCTGGTTTCCTTCTGTGAAAATGTTGAAATTGACATAGTATCTTGCCTTTGGAGAATGTAAATCTTCTTCCTTGTTGGAACTGGCTGGCCAGCTTCCCAGAACTCTTGAGAATCAATGAAATGACTCTTGAAGGTTACTCAGGAAAATTCTCAATCACAGAAGCCTGAACAAAAAACAAATATTGTGTTGCTTTCTCACCAGGAGACAACACAATGAATTAAACCAACGTTAAGTTTTGAAAATAAAATTCCGTAGTAATTATTTTGGACAAACTTCACACCTTACTTTAGCATTGTCTGGAAAACTGCATTTTAATTGTCCTAGAAATGACTTATGCATTGCCAAATCAAAGTTATGTCCTGATTTTCTCTGTTCAGATTTGCCAAATTGCTTATTATGACTTATTAATAATAAAATGGTACTTTTTATGACACAATTGGTACAAAATAACAGTTACATCAACTAGAAATATAAAGGCTTGCAATTATATAGCATCCTCCAAATTCTCAGGCCATCCTAACCTTTTTTATAACAAATGAAGTACTTTGGAAGGGCAGTCACAGTATAGCTATTAGAAACACAGTCACTAATTTATACTACAGGAATCTGCAAACAGCAATGAGGTAAAGAGTAAATAATCTGACATAAATAAACTGCATGACTGATAAAGATTGAATTTGATACCTAGAGAAATTTCCATTCATCTTCAAAATAGTGCCATTTCTACATTTGTCTTTGAAGGCCTGACGTTTATTCCAGAGAAAGACACCTCGACCTATCTTATACACTCACTTCTCTGGAGTGAGATTTGAACTCTTAATCTTTGACACTAAGGTCATAGTGTTAACATTGAGCTAAAATATTTGTAATGGAAGAGAATTTTGCAGATATTGCAACCTACAATATAGGAAATATTACACTAAACTTCTATTTTCATGGCAAGAACTGTGGCTGAGTTGGTGGAGAAAAACAACTGCAAAAGAAAAACAAAACACTGAATTGTAGCTTGCTGCTGTAGATGATCATCTAAAAATACAAGACAACATGCTCCATTAAATTTGTCATACTAGAGTCATAGAGCCATAGATTTATACAGCAGGAAAGAAATCCTTCTGTCCAACTCATCCAAATTGACCAGATATCGTAAATCATACCCTGATCTAGTCCCATTTGCCAGCATTTGGCCCATATCCCCCTCACCCCTTCCTATTCATAAATCCATCCAGGTGCCCTTTAAATGTTGTAATTGAACCCATCTCCACCACTTCTTCTGGCAGCTTGTTCCACACACACACTACTCTCTGCATGAAAATGTTGCCCCTTAGGTCCCTTTAAAATATTTTCCCTCTCACCTTAAACCTATGCCCTCTAGTTTTGGGCTGCCCTATCCTGGGAAAAAGACCTTGTCTATTTACTATATCCATGCCCTTCATCATTTTGTAAACCTCTATAAGGTCACCCTTCAGCATCCAATGCTCCAGGAAAAATGGACTCAGCCTATTCAGGCTCTCCCTATAGCTCAAACCCTGCAATCCTAGCAAAATTTTAGTAAATCTTTCCTATACTCTTTCAAGTTTAACAACATCTTTTCTATAGCAAGGAGACCAGACTTCAATGCAGTATTCTAAAAGTGTCCTCACCAAAGTCCTTTACAGCCACAACATGATGTCCCAACTCCTTTATTCAATGCACTGAGCAATGAAGGCAAGCACGCCAAATGCTTCCTGTCTATCTGTGACTCTACTTTCCAGGATCTATGCACCTACACTCCTAGGTCTCTTTGTTTAACTACACTCCCCAGGACCCTACCATTAAATGTGTCTAAATCCTGCCCTGACTTGCCTTCAAAATGCAACACCTCACAATTATCTAAATTAAACTTCATCTGCCACTTCTTGGTCCATTGGCCCAACTAAATAAAGTCCCGAATGTACTCTGATATAACCTTCTTTACTGTCAACTATTTACTATCTACTATCTTTGTGCAAGACTTTGGTGTTTGAAGCTATTCTAATGTATAAACAACACCAGGATCTATTCTCCGCCCCTCCCCAGAAACACTGTGAAAAATCCAAAGGCATCTGACCATGTGGCCCTTGGTACGTGACATCTTTGAATGTTATCATATTTATCTTAAAATTCAGGTACTTGGATGTAGGTTTGCTCGCTGAGCCGAAAGGCAAATTTCCAGACGTTTCATCATCCTACTAGGTAACATCTTCATATATTTAGCAATAAATAGAAAGCAGGAACTATCAGCAGTGCTTCTCCTGAGGCCCACTGAAGCTGTTACCTAGTAGGGTGATGAAACATCTGGAAATGAGCCTTGCAGCTTAGCCAGCAAACCTACATCCAGAACCTCAACCTGAGCTACAAATCTTCTCAAAATTCAAGTCTTTTCTTAGTTGAATATCTTAATGGTGGTTTTGTTCCATCAGATCTTGTGCATAGAAATTCCAAGAATCTAGAAGCATATTTGAGGAGTCGATGCAGGAAAACCAATGGGGAGAAGAGGGAAAACTGAGGCATCTTTGATTTCAATAGTAATTCTCACTTGAATTGCAATGTTAATACCAGTAACACTCAATCTCCCTCAATATCAATAATAAAACAATAACCACCTAATACTTCATATTTAACTGGTGGCGATATGCACAACACCTTGATATCCCACCTGTAATTAATTGTAATCCTATAACTTCAGCATGACAGAAGATGTGGTCATGCTTCTGTGGTGCTACTTTAAACACCCTCCAGTTTTTGAATGGTTTTGAATCAGGGTCTGGGGTGAAGGTGATAAACCTGGAAGCTGCATTTGGAGTTGACCCATACTTAGACTTCAAAGATGACCAGCATAGACCAACTGGAACCAAACCAAAAAATTGTATATTGAACAGTCCACTTCTCACAGGCTGCACTGTCCCACTTTAAGTTCAACATCAATGTGGATTTTTCATAAAGTCTCTAGGATCCTGCCACAGGATGTTCCTGAACCTTAGAACTCATGTCACAGTTAAGGGTGACAGATAGGCTACTGATACTCTAAACCAACAGTCCTAAAACATTGCTCGTCCTGCTTCATTTATAAACTTTTCTTCTTAATAAAGTACCTCAAAATCATCTGAGTTGGCAATTACCTATTTTGGATAATCTGTGACTTCTAAACCTAAAACTTTTAATAAAGAGTTATGGTTGAAGTTACTGTATTGCTTATTATTTAGTTCATCACATGAAACCCAACCAAAAAGAGGTTGTCTTATTTTATAGTATCCTTCCTTTTTCAGTTTCTCCATTTCCTGTTGCACTTGTCTTTTTTTCTCTTCTTTGCACTCTGCTTGAATTCTCTCCTGTTAATGGTGAGGCTGTGCAATGTGCAGAGTGCATCTGGATACCCATTCAACTGAGTACTGCAGGACTCAGTGCAAAGAAAAGCACTATTGAAATCTCCAATGGAATCTGCCTCCTCCATTCTCCGAGGCAGCACATTCCAAATCCTAACAACTCTTGGAGTTAAGATGTTTCTCCTCATCTCACTCGTAGTTTTGTTGCTGATAGTCTTGAAAGGTCAGGCAACAGAATCATTCTGTGATGCCATTAACGTGTTAGCTATAATACTCCTAATAGAATCATGCCTCTAACTCGAGGCCTCTTGTGCACTTGACTTGGGATTAAAACCCACAGACATGAGCCATCTCATGAGTGGATAACCCTTTTCAACCACCTTTCAATCAGTCTTTGTGCTTCTTCAGTTGTAACCAGCATAGAGGACTGCTGCAGAATGAAGGAATCATGGCTACCTCACCCCTCTTCCTGCACACTGGCCTCTGGGAGCCAGCCCCCACACCACCCACCAAGGCAGAATAGCAGGGTCTCTTGCAGCAGATTGTGGCCTGCAGTTTTTGGAACAGCACAGAGAGGCACCAGACTCCATTTGGGCCAGAACAACTATCACCCAATCCAGACAAATCTAAGTAACTCTCTTGTACTTCCTAGTTGGCTGCGAGCCATATCTGAAATGGGAATCTGATGGCACTGGCCAGCTCCATAGAGACAGATGCAGCCAGGAAGCAGCAACAACATCCACAGCCTTCTCATAGTGTAATGAGCAAAGGACCCTTAATGCAGATCTTAGTCAGCAGTCTCCATGCTCATAGTTTGGAGATTAAATACCAGAGCCCTTTCAGTATAAAATGTTACTTTTTTCTTTTATATTTAAAATATATTTTAATAGCTATTTCTTTAATAATGTTGAAATCAGGCACTTAATATACTGTATTCCAATTTAGAGGGTGCATTTATAATGTTTTCATTTTTTTCCCTGCAAAGAAAAGCACTATGGAAATCTCCAATGGAATCTGTCTCCTCCATTCTCCCGTGCAGCTCATTCCAAATCCTAACAACTCTCTGAGTTAAGAAGTTTCTCCTCATCTCACTCCCTAGTTTTCTTGCTGATAATCTTTTCTGACATACCAATTAGTGGAAACAGAATACCCTTATTTACCTTGTTGGAATTGTTCAGAATTCTGAACATCTCCAATAAGGTCACCTCTTAATCTTCTCTGCTCCAAGGATGATAATCCAAATTTCTCTAATCTTTCCTTGTAACTAAAATTCCTCATTCGTGATATCATTCCACTAAATCTTATTTGCACTCTCCAGGGTTTTTAACCTCTTTCCTTAAATAATGTGCCCAGAACTCAACACATTATTTTAAATGTGGTCTGATCAGTGATTTGTAGAAGAGTAGTGTTATTTCCTTGCTTTTATATGTTATGTCTATATTTATAAATCCAAGGATCCTGTAAGCCTTCTGAACCCTAAGATTCCTGTACTCCCCCTAAAGTTGTATCATTAAGCCAGATTTCTTCCACCAAAGTGCATTACCTCACATTTCTCGGCCATGACAAGATTGTGCCTTTAAAAGATATGTGCTCTGTGCTGGATCTCTTGCAAAGAGCTGTTTCCAGTGTTATTGGAATATCTGCTTCAAAAGCAATGAGTAAAGAGCTTTGATCTCCCTGAGTATTTTACTTTAAATTAAACAAAAGAAGCACATGTGAGTGGAGTCAAGCCTGCACAGATGCAGGGTTTTGCTTTTGCTTTAATTTGGGATTTGGAACTGGTTATTGAAACTGATAGATACAGCTCTCTCAGTCTTCTGCAGCAAAAAGCTTGAGTTCTCTCTCTGCTGCTAGATAGTTTCTTTCAGCGTTCCAGTCTCCTGGACTGGAAGGGAGATAGCACACGAAGATCTGTTTTGCCAAATTTACCTTTGCCAGGGTAGTGTTTATGGGATGCTGCTATATTGGAACAATGAATGATTAGTAGAAACGTATTATTAAATAAGATATTACTTTGTTAAGTATTTCAATGAAGTTAAAGTTATGCCATTTTTTTGTTTGTATTTTAACCTGTGTTCTAAGAATAAAGTACGTTTGCTTAAAGCCTCGTAGTGAATCACATCTGGAACACAGTGCCTTACACTTGCCGTTAGGTAAAATATAAAGTTAGGGTCTATTCTTGATATATTTTGAGAGTGTTTGGTCTGGTTCATAACATGCATTGAATTTCATCTACCCATTTGGCCAACTTGTCAATGTCCTTCTGAAGTTGCTCAGTGTCATTCTCCCAATTCACTGTTCTCCCTGGCTTAGTATCATCTGCAAATTTAGAGATTTTGCCCTCAACACCCGTCTCCAAATTGTTTATATAAATCAGAAAAAAACAAGGGTCCCAACATCGATCACTGGGGAACACCACTTTCAGTTTAAAACTACCCTCTGTTTCCTAACTTTTAGCCAAATTTTAATCTAAGCTACCAAGTACCCATCAATCCCAAATACTTATAATATGCCAACCAACCTGCCATGTGGCACTGTATCAAATACTTTCTGGAAATCCAAATATGCAACACCGACAATACTACTCTCATCCACTACCTCTGGCACCTTGTCGATGAACTCAGTTAAATTTGTTAGACATGATCTGCCCTTGTCAAAACCACGTTGACTAGGAGAAAGTGAGGACTGCAGATGCTGGAGATCAGAGTCGAGAGTGTGGTGCTGGAAAGGCACGGCAGATCAGGGAGCAGCCGAGGAGTAGGAAAATTGATGTTCCAGACAAGACTGCTTCATCAGGCTGTGTTGACTGTCCAGTTTTAACTTATTTTTCTCTAAGTGTATATTTACCTTATCCTTTATTATGGCCTCCATCAGTTTTCCCACTATTGACATCAAATTGACAGATCTGTAGCTTCCTGACTAATCCTTTGACCCTTTCTTAAACAATGGTGTCACATTTATAATCCTCCAATCCCCCAGAACTAATTCTGTTTTTAAACAGGCCTTGAAAATTTCTGTCAACAGCTCCACAGTTTACTCCCTTACCTCTCTCAATCTAGGATGCATCCCATTTGGGCCTGGTGACTTCGTTACCTGGAGTACTGCCAGTCTTTT
Organism: Chiloscyllium plagiosum; assembly: GCF_004010195.1. Classification (NCBI taxonomy): domain Eukaryota; kingdom Metazoa; phylum Chordata; class Chondrichthyes; order Orectolobiformes; family Hemiscylliidae; genus Chiloscyllium; species Chiloscyllium plagiosum. Next base: position 82,491,810 of record NC_057713.1, on the reverse strand, counting down.
ATGCACCTCTTCTTTATTTATCACGATACTGCTCAGTTGCTCAATACCCACATTTTCAACTAGACCATTGTCACCATCGTCTGATTTGGCAAAGACAGCATCAAAATATTCATTTAGTACCTCTACCATATCCTTTGCATCAGTGAGCAGCTTACCCTGCTTATTCCTTATGAGCCCCATTCTATGGCTTACTAATTTTTTTTACTATTAATATGTTTAAAGAGCTTTTCACAGTTTGTTTCAGCACACCCTGCCATCCTTTTCTCACACTTCCTCTTCACCTTCCTTATTCCATACTATCCTGCATTTGAGATAGTCACGCTGATTTCTACTGCTATTATTATTCCAGTATGCATTATGTGACTCTTTTCCCTTCCTTATTTTCTCATCAATATCCTTAGTCATTCAGGATATTCTAGTTTGGATACCCTGCAACTATTTCTTATAGATATGTATCCAACTTGTACCCAATTAATCTCTCTTCTGAGATTCTCCCATTTTTCATCCACTGTTTCATCCACCAAAATGCATTTCCAATCAACTTGCCCCAGTTCAACTTTTGGACCACTAAAATCAGCCCTTTTCCAATCCGGGATCTTAATCCTTCACTGATTTTTAGATTTTCCAACTTAACAATGAACCTTACTATATTATGATCAATATTTCCCAAATGCTCCCCCACTCTCACATTCTCCACTCGGCCTGCATCATTTCCTAGGACCAGATCCAGCACAGCTCCCTCTCCACTAGGACTGGAAATGTACTTTTCCAAAATGTTCTCCTGCACACAAGAACTTCTCCCCTTTTGTTACGAACCCTTTACCTTTTTCCTAGTGTACCCTAGAGTAATTGAAATCATCAACTATCACAACCTTGCATGTCCTGCAGATTTCCATAATCTGTCTAAACTGCTCTCTTCTATTTCACGCCCATTATTTGGAGGTTTACAATAAATACCCTAAAAGATCATTGCTCCCTTCCTGTTTCTTACCTTCAACCATATTGATTCTACTTCAGGAACTGCATCACGTTCCATGGTAATGATACTATCTTTGGCCAAGATTGCTACATCTCCTCCCTTTTTACCCACCCTGTTTTTACTAAAAGCCTTATGACCCAGGATGTACAGTATCCAGCCTTGTTCTGGCTTGCATATTTTTTAAATGATACCACATCTTAAGTACCAGAGTAATTATTGCTTTCAGTTCCCCAATTTTGTTCACTCTGCTCCATGCATTTATATTCACCCTTATCTCTTTCTTGTCCATGGGAAGGTGACTATTTCTTTATTCACTGTCAACACTCAAGCCTTCCCTCACTTCTTTTTCCCCAATTCCCATTTTCTCTCTTATGCCCTAATTGATCCTTCCAAAATTAGGCTCAGTAACCAACCAACTACTCTTGCCTAATAAGTTTAAATCCACCCTCACTAAACAAATCTTTTCACTTTACTTAGGTACATGTGATGACAATAAATCAAATCAAATTTACTCTCTCAACCAGAATATTAGTTCTATTTCTGCTCAAGTGAAAGACATCTCTTCTGAACATTTTTCTCCTCTCGCAAAAGTCATCCCAATGTAGCAAAAATCTAAACTGCTCCGTTCTACACCGTTCAAGCCACACATTTACCCTTACTCTACCCACCACATCCCATCCCGATCTGCTTTTGACAATCAAAGCTGCACCTAAAGTCTTTTCATTTAAAATTATGACTTTCAGGAATACTTCCATGATACTTTCAGGTGGCACGGTGGCTCAGTGGTTAGCACTGCTGCATCACAGCACCAGAGTCCCAAGTTTGATTCCAGCCTCAGGTGACTGTCTGTATGGAGTTTGCACATTCTCCCCGTGTCTGTGTGGATTTCCTCCGGGTGCTCCAGTTTCCTCCCACAGTCCAAAGATGTGCAGGTCAGGTGAATTGGCCATGCTAAATTGCCCATAGTGTTAGGTGCATCATTCAGAGGGAAATGGGTCTGGGTGGGTTACTCTTCAGAGGGTCAGTGTGGACTGGTTGGGCCGAAGGGCCTGTTTCCACACTGTAGGGAACCTAATCTAATCATACCCTGTTTTACTTACATCTCCAGGAGCAGCCCAAAAGGCGCAAAACGCAGAAAAGCAAAAAGCCAGCATAGCTTGACAGCCACGGGCAATGCAATCCTTGTACAGGTACTCCTTTCAGATTGCGATTGAGGTAATCAGATTTCATTCATACTCCTTTCCATGAAGCTAACATAGCTTAAGCAGTGAACATTGCTGAAGCTGGGGTGAGAAAGAGCTTTTTTCTTTAAAGATCCTCAGCAGACATTGCGCCCTGCTGAGAGAACTTGCCCCTGCTCTAGTTTCTCCTATTCTGTGTGATATTCTTTATTGTCTCAGCAAAGCCCAGCTCCAAGAAGAAATCCTTCCCATATCCTGGAGCAATTTAATTCAGCATAAGCTTTTAGATGAACTTCAGATGAAGTTTTAGATTAGCTTCAAATTGTAGGTCAGGGGATTACAAGATGAAAGTTTGGGATTGCTAGCTCTGAGGCAGCAGTGTAGGTGGGATTGATTTCTGTGGTGCTTCAAGGCCCTTTCTAAATCTTTACATTTTTTTTCTATTGTGGGTGTGGCCAAATTGTCAGCCATCTGAACCTCAAATGCTACTGAAAAAGGAAAGCCAATGAAAAAGTAGGTGTTGACAGTTCTGTTTTATTGAAACTCTCCCTTTTCATCAACTCTCCCGTTGTTAAAAATCACACAAAACCAGGTTATAACTGGTGTTGTGTGATTTTTAACATTGTACACCTTAGTCCAATACTGGCATCTCCAAATCATGACCTCCAATGTTATACACTTACTCCTACCACACCAGCCCCTCCAGTGGGAAGTAAAGTTCTATTCAACAATGCAGACAAACAGGAGGCCTGAAGAACACAGCAAACACGGCAGCATCAGGAGGTGGAGAAGTCAACGTTTTGGGTATAACCCCTCTTCAGGGCAGGCTTCAAGTCCCGTTCTCTGCTCAACAGTCCTCATATAATGCCCACTGCCTCTGGGGTCACACAAAGTCTGAGGATTTAAAATCTTGGAAAGCGATGCTATTACTGATTCATGGCTCCTCTGAGTAGTCGTGGTGCGGAGATGGAGGAGGGCGGTGGTGATCCAACAGGTTAATTAACATCTTGCTCAATACCTGTGAGTTTAAGACAGCTTGTTAATAGATTCTAAAATGGCAGTTCTGGTTGTTGTATATTAATTATTACCCTAATAAACCAGTGGGCATTAGTGCCCATGCCAAACAACTCTTATGAAGATCGCATCTCATGCACTTCTCTTCAAGACTGTGTGTGCACATTACCAACACCGTTTTCAAATATTGGAAGGCCACGTAACACTTAAACAGAGGGTGCTGCAGAGCTTTGTATTTTCATCATAGTTAAAAATCACACAACACCAGGTTATAGTCCAACAGGTTTATTTGGAAGCACTAGCTTTCAGAGCGCTGCTCCTTCATCAGGTGGCTGTGGAACAGAATCATAAGACACAGAATTTACAACAAAAGATTACAGTGGCATGCAACTGAAATGATATATTGAACAAACCTAGATTGCTGTTAAGTCTTTCATCTTTTAGAATGGGTTGCAGGTTTCGGTTCATTAATATGTAAATCCCAGAACTTTGTTTAAATCACATTTTCAAGACAACTTAAGGTTTTATTTTAAGAAGGTGACATCTCAGCTCAGACATGCATTAAAGGTTTGAGGTTAGAGTCTGTCTGTATCTAAATCTTCAGTCAGACTGGTTCTATTTCCAAAATAGAAATTTATAAAGTATTATGTGGATTGTCTGCCTGAATTGACTGCCTGCAGACTGTGCTTTTTGAGCAAAATAGAACGCATCTGCAAATATAATTCCACAAATACAAATTCACCCCATACACTTATATGTGTGTGCGCGTCTATGAGAGAGAGAGACAGAGACAGAGACAGACAGAGACAGAGACAGAGAGAAAATGAATGTGTACATGAGAATGTGTGTTTGTGTGTGTGCATGTTTGGTAAAGTATGTGTCAGTATGATGGAGTATAAGCCTGTGAGAGGGTGTGTGCATGGGTGTGAGTGTGGGGGGTGTATGTGTGTATGTGTGAGAGAGAGTCTGCATGAGTGTGCGAGTGACTAAGAGTGTGTGCGTATGTGTGCTTGTGTGTGTGTGACAGAGTATATAATGTAGTGGGGTCACCTGTAGTGTGACATGAACCCAAGGTCCCAGTTGAGGCCATCCTCATAGGTTCTGAACTTGGCTATCAGCCTCTGCTTGGTCACTCTGCATTGTTGTTATCCCGAAGTCTGCCTTAGACGATGGTTACCCGAAGATCCAAGATCGAATGTCCCTGACCGCTGAAGTGTTCCCCGATTGGGAGGGATCACCACTATGTTCCCTACGCCTCCACATCTCACCTTTAAACAACTGCCAAATCTTAAACAGACCATTGTTCGCAGCAAACTGCCCAGCCTTCAGGACAACATCAACCATAGCACTGAACATAACACCGGGGTTTTGAGGGATGTGTACTATTGGGGAGAGGGGTGTCGGGGGTTGCCAGTATGAGCAGCAATGGTGGGGGCATGGGGCTCTTAGTGATTCTTTCTTAAGTCCTTTGCCAGGCACTGAATGCCTTTGAACAAATGACCACCACAGCTGACCTCCCAAACCCCTGCATCCCCAGATGAATACAAGCAATCTGCAAAAATATTTGTGTCATTGATGCCACTGCATACAGAGTCAGCCATTTCTGGTCCAATACCGGTGGCAATGAGATGAGGCCTTTCAGTGGTCCCTGATTGTCAACTTAAGGGTATCAATTGGCAGCAGACCAGGACATTTGACTACAAGCCTTCCCACTTCTGACTTGATTCTAGCAAAGGAGGGATGATGGTGGGGTTCGGACATGTCACGATCCCACTTAGTTAACCACATTTCCCAACACCAGACACACAAGGAGAGAGACGTCACAACAGTTCTGCACCAGGTACAGAAATCACTTCTATGTGATTTTTATTGAGTCACTTGTGGAGCAGAGCTTCCATTACAGAATGGCTAATCCTCCATCACTTTCACGTTTAGGTGGAAAATCTACATCAGCATCTCCTAAAAATGAAGCCAATTATTCCAGACTGACACTTGCTTTCTTGTTAAAGTTGTCATAGCAACACGAGGTGCCTTGCTGTTGCTTGATGCACAATGGAGAGCACAGTAGGTACGATACCAGGTGTTTCAAATAGATAACATCTCAGGGAACTACAACATTTTGACAAATCATCATTGAATGCTACCCATTCTTTAGTCAATGATTTCACTCTATATTCAGTAACTTATTTCTGATCATACATTCTTAGTGCTAACAACTCTTTAGTTCTCCAGTTGCTGCATCATTGTAAATTTATTCCTCCACATGTATTTCAATCGAAAAGCCTAAGGTGCGATATTACACTACCCTTCCCCCTCACTGGAGGCTTTCAATACTGGGAGGGAATGCAAAATCAGCAGGTGGTTTTCTCAACTATTCCCATTCCGTTAATCCTGTGCCGTATGAAATACTCCTTCAGCAGATCAAAGCAGCAAAATGCAGAGTAAATGCCCATTCCCTTTACACCATTGCAGCAAGGTGTCCTAACCCAGAACAGCAAAAAGAACTTTTATTTACATACAGCTTTTACAGAGTAAAACATCCCAAGCCAATTCACAAGGGATTAACAAACAAAGTTTGGCATCAAGCCACATAAAGAGATAAGTAGGTTCTTCGGGTTGTCGAGAAGCGCAGCAGGTCAGGCAGCATCTAGGGAACAGGAGAATCGACGTTTCGGGCATTAGCCCTTCTTCAGGAATCCCGAAACGTCGATTCTCCTGTTCCCTAGATGCAGCCTGACCTGCTGCGCTTCTCCAGCAACACATTTCCATCTCTGATCTCCAGCATCTGCAGACCTCATTTTCTCTTCGGGTTGTCCTAAAGGAGAGAAAGATAGAGAGAAGGAGAGTGTAGGGAGGGAATTCCAGAGCTTAAATCCCAATGATGCCTCATTCACCTCCAATAATTTTGTAGGTTGCAATGCAAAGACCCCAGAATTGCAGGAATTGAAGTTAATTTAACACTTTAACCATAGTACCTTATCAAAATCAATAATCAATTCTTAGTCTGAATTCCTGAGTTTAATTTTGAAATTCTACTTAGAATATTAGCAACTAATGAGTTTTCATAATTATGTATATCAATAAATTGTTGTTGAATATGCTAAAAAATAGTTTCATAGTAGTACAGGAAAACTGAATTTCTGTTTGGTTCTGAAATATACTTTTTCTGGTCATTTTGCTTCAGTGTTTCCTATGGAAAAGGAAATGGAAGATAGATAACTTGAGGAAATAAATAGCAAATCTTGAAAAATGTCCATATTACAAAGGAGGAGGTGCTGGACATCTTAAAAAGCAAAATGGTGCATAAATCCTCAGGACCTGATCAGGTGTATGCTAAAACTTTGTGGGAAGCTAGGGTTGTGATTGCTGGGCCCCTTGCTGAGAGATTTGTATATCAATACCCAGAGGTGAGGTGCCAGAATACTGTAGGTTGGTTAACGTGGTGCCACTATGTAAGAAAGGTGATAAGGAAAAGTGAGGAAACTATAGACCAGTGAGCATGACATCAGTGGTGGGCAAGTTGTTGGAGGGGATCCTGAGAGACAGGATTTACATGTATTTAGAAAGGCAAGGAGACCAGATTTGCATGCAATATTCCAAAAGTGGCCTAACCAACGTCCTAAACAGTCGCAACATGACCTCCCAACTCCTATACTCAATACTCTGACCAATAAAGGAAAGCATTCCAAACACCCTCTTCTCTATCCTATCTATCTACAACTCTACTTTCAAGAAACTATGAATTTGCACTCCAAGATCTCTTTGTTCAGCAACACTCCGCAGGACCTTACCATTAAGTGTATAAGTCCTGCTAAGATCTGCTTTTCCAAAATGCAACATCTCGCATTTATGTAAATTAAACTCCATCTGCCACTCCTCAGGCCATCACTCCTCAGATCCCATTGTACTCTGAGTTAATCTTCTTCGCTGTCCACTACACCTCCAATTTTGGTGTCACCTGCAAACTTATTAACTATGCCTCTTATGCTCACATCCAAATCATTTATATAAATGATGAGAAGTAGTGGAAACAGCACCGATCATTGTGGCACTCCACCACTCACAGGCCTCCAGTCTGAAAAACAACCCTCCACCACCACCTTCTGTCTTCCACCTTTGAGCCAGTTCGATATCCAAATGGCTAGTGCTCTCTGTATTCCATGAGATCTAACCTTGGAACTTTGTCGAATGCCTTACTGAAGTCCATATAGATCATGTCCACCGTTCTGCCCTTATCAATCCTCTTTGTTACTTGTTCAAAAATCAGAACCAAGTTTGTGAGACATGATTTCCCATGCACAAAGCTATGTCGACTATCCCTTATCAGTCCTTGCTTTTCCAAATACATGGACATCCAGTCCCTCAGGATTCCATCCTACTACTTGCCCACCACCGATGTCAGGCTCACTAGTCCATAGTTCCCTGGCTTGTCCTTACCACCTTTCTTAAGTAGTAGTACCTAGTTAGCCAATCTCCAGTCTTCTGGCCTCTCACCTGTGACTATCAATAATGCAAATATCTCAGCAAAGAGTCTTTCAATCACTTCTCTAGCTTCCCACAGAGTACCAGGATACACCTGATTAGGTCCTGGTGATTTATCCACTTTTATGCATTTCAAGACAGCCAACACCTCCTCCTCTGTAATATGGACATTTTCAAGATGTCACCATCTATTTCCCCACAATCTATATTTTCCATGTCCTTCTCCACAGTAAACACTGATGCAAAATACTCATTTAATATCTACCCCCATCTCCTGCAGCTCCACACCAAAGTTGTCTTGCTGATTTTTGAGGGGCCCTATTCTCTCCCGCGTAACCTTTTTGCCCTTAATATATTTGTAAAAACTCTTTGGCAAATAGTGATAAGGATAATCCAAAGCTATCTCATGTCCCCTTTTTGCCCTCCTGATTTCCCTCTTTAGTCTACTCCTACTGCCTTTATAGTCTTCTATGTTTCACTCGAACTATCCTGTCTATACCTGACATAAGCTTCCTTCTTTTTCTTAACCAAAACCTTAATTTCTCTCATCATCCAGCATTCCCTACACCTACCAGCCTTTCCTTTCACCCTAACAGGAATACACTGTCGCTAGACTCTTGATAGCTCATTTCTGATGGCTTCACATTTTCCAGCCATCCCATTACCTGCAAACATCTTTCCTCAATCAGCTTTTGAGAGTTCTTGCCTAATACCATCAAAATTGGCCTTTCCTCATTTTAGAACTTCAACTTTTAGATCTGATCTATCCTTTTCCATCACCATTTTAAAACTAATAGAATTATGGTCATTGGCCCCACTGACACCTCAGTCATCTGCCCTGCCTTATTGCCCAATAGTAGGTCAAATTTTGCACCTTTTCTAGCAGGTACATCCACATATTGAATCAGAAACTTTTCTTGTACACACTTAACAAATTCCTCTCCATCTAAACCCTTAACACTAAGGCAGTCCCAGTCGATGTTTGGAAAGTTAAAATCCCCTACCATAACCACCCTATTTTTCTTACAGATAGCTGAGATATCCTTACAAGTTTGTTTCTTAAATTCCCAATGACTATTAGGGAGTCTATAATACAATCCCAATAAAATGACCATCCCTTTCTTATTTCTCAGTTCCACCCAAATAATGTCTCTTGATGTATTCCAGATAATATCCTCTCTAAGTACAGATGTAATGTTATCCCCTATCAAAAGCACCACTCCCCCACTTCTCTTGTTCCCCTTTCTATCCTTCCTATAGCATTTGTATCCTGGGACATTAAGCTGCCAGTCCTGTCCACCCTGAGCCATGTTTCTGTAATTGCTATGATATCCCAGTCCCACGTTCCTCACCATGCCTGGAGTTCATCTGCCTTCCCCGTTAGGCCTCTGCATTGAAATAAAGGCAGTTTAATTTATCAGTCCTACTTTGTTCTCTGCTTTATCCCTGCCTACCCTGACTATTTGGCTCACTTCTTATGTTGTGAAACTTGAAAGGATTCGTAAAGGATTTGCAAGGACATTGCCAGGATTGGAGGATCTGAGGTATAGGAAGAGGCTGAATAGGCTGGGGCTGTTTTCCCTGGAGTGTCAAAGGCTGAGGGGTGACACTTTATAAAATCATGAGGGGCATGGATAGGATAATTAGACAACATATTTTCCTCGGGGTGGGGGAGTCCAGAACTTGAGGCATAGCTTTAGGATGAGAGGGGAAAGACATAAAAGGGATCTAAGGGGCAACGTTTTCACACAGAGAGTGGTACGTGTATGGAATTAGCTGACAGAGGAAGTGGTGGAGGCTGGTACAATTGCAACATTTAAAAGGCATCATGGTGGGTATATGAATAGAGAGGGTATAGCGGGATATGGGCCTCGTGCTGGCAAATGGGACAAGATTAGGTTAGGATATCTGGTTGGCATGGACAAGTTGGACCAAAAAAGTCTGTTTCTGTGCTGTACATCTCTCTGACTCTATGACTGATTAGGGATAGTCAACATAGCATTGTGCATGGGAAATCATGTCTCACAAATTTGATTGGGTTTTGTGAAATTAGGAGGATTGATGAAGGCAGAGCGGTGGACATGATCTATATGAACTTCAGTAAGGCATTCAATGAGATTTTGCATGGTTGACTGGTTAGTAAGATTAGATCAAGTGGAATACAGGGAGAGGGTATATGAATAGGAAGGGTTTAGAGGGTGGTGGGCCAAGTGCTGGAAAATGGGACTAGATTAGGTTGGCGATTCTATGGGTCTATAACTAGCCATTTAGATATAGATCTAGCTCGAAGGTAGGAGATAGTGGGTTGTGGTGTAGGTTGCTTTTCAGACTGGAGGCCTGTGATCAGCGGTGTGCCACAAGGATTGGTGCTGGGTCTACTGTTTTTTGTCATTTATATAAATGATTTGGATGTGAACGTAGGAGGGATAGTTAGTTGGTTTGCAGATGACACCAAAATTGGAGGCGTAGCGGACAATGAAGGTTACCTCAGATTACAATGGGATCTTGATCAGATGGGCCAATGGGCGAAGGAGTGGCAGATGGAGTTTAATTTAGATAGATGTGAGGTGCTGCATTTTGGAAAGGCAAATCAGGGCAGGATTTGTACACTTAATGGTAAGGTCTGGGGAAGTGTTGCTGAACAAAGAGACTTTGGAATGCAGATTCATAGTTAGTGGAGTTGCAGGTAGATAGGATAGTGAAGGTAGTGTTTGTTATGTTTGTTTTTATTGGATATTGCCTTTAGTGCATTGAGTATGAATTGGTAGATCATGTTGCATCTGTACAGGATATTGGTTAGGCCACTTTTGTAATATTGCATTCACTCTGGTCTCCTTGTATAGGAAGGACATTGTGAAACTTAAAAGGGTACAGAAAAGTTGTTGCCTAGATTGGAGGGTTTGAGCTATAGGGAGATACTAAATAGACTGGGGCTATTTTCCCTGGGGCATCAGAGGCTGAGGGGTGACTTTATAGAAGTTTAGAAAATCATGAGGGGCATAGATAGGTTGAATAGCCAAGGTCTTTTCGCCCACGGTATGGGAGTCTAAAACTAGAGGGCATAGGTTTAAGTGAGAGGGGAAAGCTTTAAAAGGGACCTAAGGGACAACTTTTTCATGCAGAAGGTGGTGAGTGTCTGGAATGAGCTGCCAGAGGAAGTGATGGAGACTGGTACAATTATAACATTTAAAATACATCTGGATAGGTACATGTGTAGGAAGGGTTTAAAGGGATATGGGCTAAAGGCTGGCAAATGGGACTAGATTTTATTTATATATCTGGTCAGCATGGACGGGTTGGACTGAAGAGTTTGTTTCCATGCTGTGCAGTTCTATGATTCTATTTCAATGTGAGGTGAGTTCTAAATCTGACTGTTGTATCATAGTTAGATGATTTAGTCTCTGAATGTCCTTAGCCTTCTGCCATCATAAAGTCACTGCGTCAGAGTGTGGTGCAAATTCAATTTAATCATGTAAATGGGCTTTTTGAAATTCTTCCAATTATGTTACAATGGCACAGTATAAATTTAATGAAAGTTCAGTGACTTACTATTGACTTCCATTTTACGTGGTTATGGGATGTGTGTGTCACTGGCTGAGCCAGCATTTATTGCCCATTCCTAATTGTCCTGAAGAGAGAGTGGTGGCGAACTGCCTTCTTGAACTGCTGCAGTCCTTGGATGACCCAGTGACATTGAAGGAATAGCAATAAAGTTTCAAGTTAGGATTGTGTGTGGCTTGGGGGGGGAATTTGCACATGCTGATGACTCTAATGTATCGGACACCTTTGTGCTTTCAGATGCTTGCAGGTTTGGAAGGGGCTGTCTAAGCAGCCTTGGTGAGTTACTACAGTATACCTTGCGTACGACTCCTGAGTGTCAGTGTTGGAGGGAGTGAATGCTTGTGGATGTGATAATAATAAAGGGGACTTCTTCATCCAGGATGAAATTGAGCCAGGCAAATTGAGATTATTCTATCACACTTCTGAATTGTGCTTCGTAGATGGTGTTATGAATCAGACCAGCCCCTACCCCCGCAAAATATAGTAAGGAGATAGCTTGGACCTAAACTTTTATATTTAAGAATAAGTGTAACGTGCTGTGTCCTAGATATGTTCCGATTGGTCCACCATTATACTTTAATCAAAACACACTTTATTCTTATGACACAGTTAAAATACAAAAGCAAAGAAGAACTGGCATAATTTTAACTCTAGCAAAATACTTAACAAGATAATATGTTACTTAACCACCAATCATCAACTGTTCCAATATAGGCAGCATCCCTTAAACACATCCTTGGCAAGGTAATTTAGCAAAACAGTTAAGGCTCTCATGTGCTGCCTCTTTCCAGTCCAGCAGAACAAAATGCTGAAAGAAACAGTCTGCCTTTTTATTTTAAAGAGGAAGCTTCTCATAAAAGACTTGAGCAGCAGAGGACTCAAGCTGTCAGCTCAACAGCAGAAGAAACCTTCTCACTAAATTGAAAGCAAAACTAAAAACCTTCCTGGGTCTGTGAGACCCCTGACCTTGCTCACGCATGCTTCTTTTGTTTAAACAAAACATCCAGGGATTCCTCCAGGCTGTTTACCAACTGCCTATCTGAAGCCAACATCTTGAAACCACTATGGCAACATCTCTCTGCAAGAGAAACCGTACAGAACACATCTCTCAAAGACACAGTACCGTCACATTACTTGTTGCAAGGTTCCTAGCGTTTCAGCTGCTCTTAGAGCCACTGGATTTATATGCTTGGTCTAATTCAGTTTCTGGTCAAAGACAACCTTCAGGATGTCGATAATAGTAATAATCAGTAATGATAATATCATTAAATGCCAAGGGCTGATGATTATATTCTCTCTGCTTGGTCTTGGTCACTGCCTGACACTTTTTAGTGTGAATGTTACTTGCCACCTATTAGCCCAAACCTGGATGTTGTTAGGTCCGACTACAAATGGACACAGACTGCTTCAGAGTCTGAGGAGTCCTGAATGGTGTTGAACATTTGCAGTCATCAGTGAATATCTCCTCTGCTGACCTTGTAATGTAGAGAGGGTCATTGATGAAGCAGCTTAAGATGATTAAACCTAGGGCACTACCATGAGGAATTCCTGCCATGATTTCCTGCAACTGAGATAAATGACCTCCAAACAACCACAGCCAACTTCCTTTGTGCCAGGTCTGACTTCAAATAATGGAGAAATTTCCCCTTAATTTCCATTTAATTCAGTTTTATTAGGACTTCTTGTTGCCATATTCAATCAAATACTGCCTTCATGTCAAAAGTAGTCACTCTGTCTTCACATCTTGCTTTCAGCTCTATTAGCCACATTTGGAGAAATACTACCTTGAGATCAGGAACTCAGTGGCCCTGGTGGAACCCAAGCTGAGCATTAGTGAGCAAGTTATTACTGAGCAAGTGCTGCTTGATAGCACTGTCAATGGCCTTTCCATCATATTACTGTTGATTGAGAGTACACTGATGGAGTGATAATTGACTGGATAGCATTTGTCCTGCTTTTCATGGACAGGACATTCCTGCGCAATTTTACAGAATGCTCAATAGATACTTGTACTATACCTGTTCAGGGACATCTTAGCTACACCTGACACACAAATGATCAGTAATATATCTGGAATCTTGTCATGCTGTACAGATACTGTAATGAATGCACAGCATCTACTCCAACTAGGTTATGAAGACAAAAATAAAACAATGAACTGAAGATGCTGGAAATCTGAAACAAAAACAGAAATTGATGTAGAAACTCAGCAGATCTGGCAGCATCTGCGGAGAGAAAGTGGTGTTAACATTCCACATCCAGTGATCTTTCTTTGTAACTCAGTTCCAAAGAAAGGTTACTGGGCTCAAACGATTAACTCTGTTTTCTTCATCCACAGATTGTGGAGACTCGAAGACTGTTTTAGTTTCAAACCAAATTTTGAGACTGAACTCACAGAATACACTTCTAATCATTTGAGATATTGATATTTCAGCCAATAGGAGACAGTGTGTTAATGTAACTCAGACAATATTTGTTAATAAAGAAAATGTTTAACAAAGTTAGTGACTTCACAAGCTTGACGAAAAAATTGCTGTTCTCTTTCTAAAATATTATAGATAATGGAGAATACAACTCTTGTCCTCTTGACACAATAGGCCTTTTTCAACTTGATAAGTATTTGATGAATTGAACTTGCTCATTCAATCATGTAAGGTGACAAGTTCTCTCTCAATGTTCAGTAAATAAGTATAGCAGGTTGGCCACCTTTACAAGTAATGGTGGCTTATGATCTAAGTCAGTCATGTAGTGCATAAAATTGATAACAATTAAATAAAATGATCTGACATAATCAATTTCCCCAATTGATTAATACATGTTGAATATAACTAAATTTTTTGAGTTCAGGTGGCAGGAGCAGAGAGTGGAAGAAACAAAGCTTGCTGGGAAGGTAAGGGCTTCTATAAAGCAACCTGCCTTCACATGCCAGCAGCCGTTTTGAGTTTGTGCAGCGGGAGCAGAGAGCAGAACAAGCAGAGCCTGCTGGGAAGGTAAGTGATTGTTTTTTTAAGTGGATGTTAAGGCAGTTGCATGTTCCTCCTGCAGAATGTGGCAAGTGAGAGACACAACACATGTCTCCAATGGCCACATCTGCGAGAAGTGCACCCAATTCCAACTCCTCGAAAACAGAGTTAGGGAACTGGAGCCGGAGCTGAATGAACTGCGAATCATCCAGGATGCCAAGGGGGAAATTGAGAGGATGTGCAGGGAGGTGGTCACCGATGGACAGAGGAGGGATCCCCTGTGTCTGTTCCCCTCAGTAATAAGTATACCGTTTTAGATACTTCTAGTGGGGACAGCCTACCAGGAGAAAGCCATAGTTGTCAGGTCTCTGGCACTGAGCCAGGCACTGTGGTTCAGAAGGGAGAGAGGGGGAATAGAAAAGCGCTAATGGTAGGGGACTCAATAATTAGATGGATTGACAAGAGATTTTGTAGTCAGGAATGGAAGTCACAGAAGTTATGTTGCCTCCCAGGTGCCAGGGTCCGGGATGGTGCTGATCGGGTTCACAAGATTCTGAAGGGATAGGGTGAGCAGCCAGAAATAAAGGTACATATTGGCGCCAATGATATAGCCAGGAAAGGAATTGAGGATCTGAAAAGTGACTAGAGAGAGCTAGGTTGGAAGCTGAAAAGCAAGACGAGCAGAGTAATGATCTCAGGTTTGCTACCAGTGCCACGAGACAGTGAGGTGAGGAACAGTCAGCACGGTCAGCTTAACACATGGCTGTGAGGTTGGTGCAGGAGGGAGAGCTTCAGATACTTAGACCATTGGGATACCTTCTGGGGAAGGTGGGACCTGTACATGAAGGATGGGGCACACCTGAAATGGAGGGGCACAAATATCCTGGGTGGGGGATTTGCTCATGTGGTTCAGGAGGGTTTAAACAAGTTTGGCAGGGGGGGGGAACAGCTACACATCTTGGGGGAGGGGTAGTTGTAGATGGGGCAGTGACAAGATGTAGTGACTCTATCAAAAAAGCTTTTCATGTGATGGAACAAAGCGATCCGTTAAAGTGTGTCTGCTTTAACACAAGGAGTGTCAGAAATAAGAGTGATGACCTTAGAGCATGGATCAGTACTTGGGACTATGACGTTGTTGCTATAACGGAAACGTGGGTTTCACAGGGGTACGATAGTTGCTAGATGTTCCAGGGTTTAGAACATTTAAAAAGAACAGGGAGGAGGGATAAAGAGGAGGGGTTGGAGCATTGCCAATTAGAGAGTGCATCATAGCTACAGAAACAAAAGGTTGTCCAGGAAGGTTTGTCTACTGAGTCAGTATGGGTGGAAGTTAGGAACAGCAAAGGAGCAGTCACCTCATTGGGGGTATTCTACAGACCCCCTAATAGCAGTAGGGAGATCAAAGAACTCATAGGCGGCAGATTTTGGAGAAGTGCAGAAGTAGCTGGGCTGTTGTTATGGGTGACTTCAATATTGACCGAACCACCTTAGTGCAGATGGTTTGGATGGAGCCATTTTTTGTCAGGTGTGTTCAGGAGAGTTTCCTTACTCAGTATGTAGACAGGCCAACGAGGGGAGAAGCCATTTTGGATTTGATGCTCGGCAATGAGCCAGGACAGATGTCAGATCTTGCATGGGAGAACACTTTGGTGACAGTGACCACAACTGCCTCACATTTACCATAGCCATGGAGAGGAAAAGAAGCAATTACCATGGGAAAATACTTAATTGGGGAAAAGGAAATTATAACGCTATCAGACTGGAGTTGGGAGGTACAGATTGGGAGCAACTGTTCCACACAAAGGGCACAACAGACATGGAGACTGTTTAAGGAGCAGTTGTTGCAAGTGATGAATAAAGTTGCTCCTCTAAAGGGATAAGATTAAGGAGTCGTGGATGACGAGAACAGAGGAGCTGCTCGTCAAAAGGAAGAAGGCAGCTTATGTAAGGAGGAAGCAAGGGTCTAGCACAGCTTGAGAGGATTATAGGCTTGTTCGAAAGGAGCTTAAAAATGGACTGAGGAGAGCCAGGAGGTGGCACGAAAAAGGCTTAGCAGGAAGGATTAGGGAGAACCCAAAGGTATTTTACTCATACATGAGGAAAAAGAGAATGATCAGGGAGAAGGTAAGGCGGATCAGGGATAGTGTAAGGAACTTGTGCGAGGAGTCTGAGCAGGCAGAGGAAGTCCTAAATGAGTTTTTTGCTTCAGTTTTCACTAAGGAAAGGGACCTTGTCATGAATTAGAACTTTGAGGAGCGGGGAAACAGACTTGAACAGATCAAGGTTGAGGAAATTGATGTGCAGGAAATTTTGGCAAACATTCAAGATTGATAAATCCCCAGGGCCAGACCAGATTTATCCCAGGTTGCTCCGGGAAGTGAGAAAGGCGGTTGCTAAGCCACTGGTGAAGATCTTTGCTTTCCCACTTTCCACTGGAGTCATACCGAAGGATTGGAAGGAGGCAAATATTGTTCCTCTTTTCAAGAAGGGTAATAGGTAAATCCCTGGCAATTACAGACCAGTCAGTCTTATATCTGTGGTCAGCAAGTTTTTGGAAAGAATTCTGAGGGAAAGGATTTATGACTATTTGGAAAAACATAGCATGATTAAAGGCAGTCAGCATGGTTTTGAGAGAGGAAGGTCTTACCTCACAAATCTTATTGAGTTCTTTGAGGAGGTGACGAGACAGGTTGATGAAGGTCGAGCAGTGGATGTGGTGTACATGGCCTTCAGCAAAGAATTTGATAAGGTTCCCTACAATAGTCTCATTCACAAGGTCAGGAGGTATGGGATACATGGAGATTTGGCTGTCTGGATTCGGAATCGGTTGGCTGACAGAAGGCAGAAGGTGGTTGTGGACGGAAAGTATTCTGCCTGGAGGTCAATGGTGAGTGGTGTCCCGCCGGGTGCTGTTCTTCGGTCTCAGCTTTTTGTAGTTTTTATAAATGACTTGGATGAGGAGGTTGAGAGGTGGGTTAGTAGATTTGTATCATTGGCAAAGGTTGGAGGTGCCGTTGATAGTATCGAGTGTTATTGCAGGCTGCAGCACAACATTGACAGTGTGCAGAGCTGGGCTGAGAAATGGCAGTTGGAGTACAACCTGGATAAATGTGAAGTGATGCATTTTGGAAGGTCGAACTTGAATGCTGAATATCGAATTAAAGACAGGATTCTTGGCAGTGTGGAGGAACAGCGGGACCTTGGTGTTCAAGTGCATAGATCGCTCAAAGTTGCCACCCAAGTGGGTAGGGTTGTAAAGAAAGCGTATGGTGTTTTGGCTTTCATTAACAGGGTGATCGAGTTTAAGAGCCGCGAGGTTTTGCTGCAGCTCTACAAAACTCTGGTGAGATGATACTTAGAATATTGTATCTAGGTCTGGTTGCCCTAGTATAGGGAAGATGTGGAGGCTTTGGACCGGGTGCAAAGGAGGTTTACCAGGATGCTGCCTGGACTGGAGGACTTGTCTTACGAGGAGAGGTTGACTGAGCTCGGACTTTTCTCTTTGGAGAGGAGGAAGAGAGGTGACCTGATTGAAGTATACAGGGTAATGAGAGGCATGGGTAGAATCGATAGCCAGAGACTTTTCCCCCAAGGTAGGATTGACTGCCATGAGGGGTCATAGTTCTAAAGTGTTAGGAGAAAGCTATAGAGGAGACGTCAGAGGTGGGTTCTTTACGCACAGAGTTGTGAACGCATGGAATGCGTTGACAGCGGTGGTGGTAGAAGCACATTAGGGACACTTAAGCAACTGCTGGACATGCCCATGGATAGCAATGAGTTAAGGGGAGCGTTGGTTAGGTTATTTTATTTTAGATGAGGATTAATCCTCGGCACAACATTGTGGGCCACAGAGCTTGTACTGTGCTATACTTTTCTATGTTCTATATTCTTAGACTTAATCATTAAGTTTCCTCCAGGATGCATCAGGTAGATTTTTCTCTCTTGTTGGTTTCTTCACTACATGTCACAGCTCCAGTCATGCAGCTGCATCCTTTAGGACTTGGCCAACTCGGTCAGTGGTGAAGCAAAAAAAGAAAAAAGAAATTGCTGGAAAAACTCAGCAGGTCTGTCTCGAGTCCAGTAATCCTTCATCAGAATTGGTCAGTAGTGCTGTGACCTACCCCATCTTTGTGAGACATTGAGGTCCCCCATCCAGAGTACACTCTGTGTCTTTGTCACCCTCCGTACTTCCTCCAAGCTGTGTTCAATATGGAAGATTACTGATTAATCAAGGAGGTTGCAGATGATTTCATTGCTCACATTTAACCTGATGCCATGAGATTTCACAGGGTCCAAAGCCAATGTTGAGTACTCCCAGAATAACACTTTCCCGACTAAATATTATTGTGCCTCCAGCTCAGATGGCTCAGTACTACTATTGGAACAGACCACACTCTGGGGTGGGGATGAAGGGGAGATGTTCTGTAAAGAACTTTTGTTCATTCACAGGATGTGGGATTGCTCTGGGTCTGGTAATATATGTAGGCCAGACCAGGTAAGGATGGTAGGTGGCCTTCCTTAGAGGACGTTAGTGAACCAGACAGGTTTTACAACAGTCAATATAGAGTCACTGAAAACAACAGATGCTGGAGATCACAGTCAGCATCCTCACCATGGATGCTGCCTGATCTGCTGTGATCGCCAGCATTTGCTATTTTCAGTACAGATTCCAGCATCAGCAGTAATTTATTCCTACTTTTTATTAATACAGAGTCACTGTCAGGTTAGCTTTTTATTTCCAGATTTCATTGAATTCCAATTTCACCACCTGTCATGGTGGGATATGAACCCATATCCCTAAACCATTAACTTGGAATTAAAGGTCCAATGACATTCCTGTTACACCACTACCACCCCCATGGATGCAGGGCCAAAAACTTTTATCTGACCATTGTGTTTGTGCTACCAATATTATCTATATAGAATCATAAACCTTGTCTGTGCTATATAACAAACTACCTTTCATGAGTAAATTATTGGCTGTCAAGTGTTTTGGGAAATTCTGACTGTTGTAATATAAATGCAAAATCTTTCCTTTAAAACTTAAAGAATGTGGATGTCCTAGGTCCTCGCCAGGGTTTTTTCTCATTTGCTATTTTTATGACTTGGACTTTGGAACAAGAGGACTGGTATCAACACCCATTGAAGATACAAATTAAGTGGATTGGCAGACTCAGCGAAAGATTACAAGAGATTGCAGGAACACAGTTTAGTACAATGCTTTAATAGGTGACAGATGCAGTTCCATGCAGTGACTAATAAAAACAGAAAATGCTGAGAAACCTCTGAATCTGGCAGCACCTGTGGAGAAAGAAAGATTTAACGTCTCAGATTGGAGAGTTTTCATTAGAATGTTCTGATGAAAGTTCTTAAACTTAAAAAACTGGGCTAGACGTTGTCATTCTATGATTGCCTTCATAGGTGATCAGGTAGTGTTAGGAGGCTTGGATTCAAACCCTACTTGCTCTTGAACTGTGCCTGGCAATGTTGAGTGGAAAATGTCCATTCCATTCCCCTGGCAATAAGCATAGGCAGTGAGTAGACTTTTGGGCGAGGAGACCTGGATTCAAGTCCCACCTGCTCCAGAGGTGTATGATAACATATCTGAGTGGGTCAATTAGGAAATGAGTCCTGAGTCCATGAAAAGATCACCTATGATCTTATTGAATGGTACAGCAGATTTGAGGTCCAGATGGCCTACTCCTGCTTATGTTCTTAAAATATTGAGAGTTGACCTTGGCTAAGTGGTGCAGTGATGTGTCCCTACCTCTGACCCAAAAGACCAAAACAAAATGCAGAGGTTGTGGGCCCCCATTTAGGTGTTTAGAGGTGATCTTCCAGTGCTGGCAGTGCTCCAACGTGGCCTGGCCTGGCCTGCCCATTCAAGAGTCAAAGAAACCACGTTGGCCAGTAGAGAGGTTTCCTCTCTCTTCTCCACCCTACCTTGCCACAGCAAACCCCAACCCCTGGCTGCAAACCTACATTTTAATTCAAGATTTTAAAATACTGGAGAGACAGTGCCTTCACTTCTTTAGAGTCAATTTAAGTGTTTCTCTCCAGAATGATGGCTGATAAATCTCAAGGTCAAA
Organism: Chiloscyllium plagiosum; assembly: GCF_004010195.1. Lineage (NCBI taxonomy): Eukaryota > Metazoa > Chordata > Chondrichthyes > Orectolobiformes > Hemiscylliidae > Chiloscyllium > Chiloscyllium plagiosum. The sequence goes on along the minus strand of NC_057713.1, from coordinate 82,471,541 downwards.
ATTAGTGGATGCCTTTCTACAAAAAAAACACAGGAGTTGTTGTTGACCTTCAGAGATATGGATCATTTAAGGTGTCAAATAACTGCATGGAGAGATTCATTTAAAGCTATTCCTCCATGCTCTACAGCCCATCAGTGGTAGTATCCTATCTCTGAGCCAGGAGGTCCAAGTTAATGTTCCTCCTGCTCCATAGGAGTGTAACAACATCACTGAATAGGTTGATTAAAAGCAAAACTACCTTCACATTACAAAGCACAAAAGAACTGAATGGGGTTATGTAATGATAACCTAAAAACTCTGCAAAGAATTCAGAGACGGACAGGAACACTTCAAGCCAAAATTTCCATGACAGAAGTTGGTAGCTTGAGTGAGAAAGTTTCCTCAGTTGTCAGATCTTGGAAAGCCAGGGCAGGGTGGAGTCAGAGCCACTGACCACAGAAGCTGTTCAGGTTAATTTCATGCTAAGGGTTGAAAAGGTATATATTATAAGGACATAATTTACAGCATTCAAGGGAGTACTGGTTTAAAATCAAATTGATGTATTTGAAGATATTCAAAAGGAGTTGATACAGAAACTTATTTTTCCTCTAATGATGAAGTCTAGAAGGAGCCAAAACCTTAAAATAAGATCTAAGGGTGATTATGAGAAAGCACTTGTTCATGCAACAATGGTAGAAATATGGAACTCTCTTTCCAAACTATTCCTGAGACCAAGTCAACTAAAGCATTCAAAATGGAGATTGTTAGATTTTTGCCAGACAGGGTTGTTTTTATTTAACTAAAGGTTGTATAATGAAAATTGAGTTAAGCTAGAGAGCAGGCATGTTCAAACTAAATGGCAAAATTACCTAAGAGGTGAATTGTCTGCAGTTGATCCAATATTCAAGAACCATAATGGATTCTACTGCATATTATTGCGTGGCATGGTTAGTAAGTTTGCAGATGACACCAAACTTGGTGGTGTAGTGGACAGCAAAGGTGGTAATCTCAGAGTACAACAGGTCTTGATCAGATGGGCCAATGGGCTAAGGAATGGCAGATGGAATTTAATTTAGATAAACATGAAATGCTACATTTTGGAAAGGCAAATCAGGGCAAGATGTATACATTTAATGGTCAGCTCTTGGGGAGTTTTGCTGTACAAAGAAATATTGGAGTGCAGCTTCATAATTCCTTGAAAGTGGAGACGCAGGTAGACAGGATGATGAAGGTGGTGCTTGGTACACTTGCCTTTATTACAGTGCATTGAGGAGAAGTTGGGAGGTCATGTTGCAGCTGTACAGGACATTGATAGGGCACTTTTGGAATACTGCATTTAATTCTGGTCTCTATGGGAAGGATGTCCTGAAACTTGAAAGCATTCAGAAAAGATTTCCAATCCCTGCAACATCCTTGTAGTGTTTGAGCTACAGGGAGAGGCTGAATAGGCTGGGAAGTTGAGGGATGACCTTAAAAAGAAGTTGAAAAAGATCGTGAGGAGCATGGATAGGATGAATAACCAAAATCTTTTTCCCAGGATGGGGGAATCCAAAACTTGCTTTAAGACGAGAGGGAAAAGATTTAAAAGGGACCCAAGGAGCAACTTTTCCACATGTATGGAATGAGCTACCAGAGGAAGAAGTGGTGGAGGCTGGTATAATTACAATATTTAAAAGGCATCTGGATGGGTACATGAATAGAGAGGGTTTAGAAGGATATGGGCCAAATGCTAGCAAATGGGACTAGATTAATTTAGGATATCTGGGCAGCATGGCTGAGTTGGACCAAAGGTTGTGTTTCTGTGCTGTACATCTCTATGCAAGGACTGCCACAAACACTACGTAGGACAAACAGGAAGAAAGTTAGCCACCAGGATACACGAATACCAGCTAGCCACAAAAAGACACGACCCTCTCTCCCTCGTAGCCCGACACACGGATGAAAAAAAAAACCACCATTTCGACTGGGACAACACATCTATCCTGGGACAGGCTAAGCAAAGACATGCCAGAGAATTCCTAGAGGCCTGGCACTCCAACCACAATGCCATAAACAAACACAGATCTAGATACCATCTATAAACGCCTCAGAAAACGAACAGGAAATGACATCACCACAAACCCCAGGAAACCTATCCAGGACAAACAAATAGAAAGCAGGAGACAACAGCTTTGATTCACTTGGAGGTCGCCACTGATGTTATCTAGCCAGGTAATGAAACGTCTGGATATCAAACCTACAGCTCAGCGAGCAAACCTACACCCTACATCTCTATGACTCTAATTATAAGAATCTGTTTTTTATTCCCACAGTCAATTTCACTCAGATGATTAAAAAAAAAACAGTATTTTTGTGCTGTTTGGAGTTGTGAAATGGCCCATGTGATAATCTTATGTGCCCTAAGATCAACATAGACTACCTCAAAATGAACCAATTAATTTCCCAGTTTCTCCTAAATTCATGTACCTACACAATTTGAAAACATACAGTTTGGCCTTGACCATACAAAGTACTTTTTAAACAGGTATAATGGAATGCACAAACATCACTAAAGTCACCTTCACCAGCTCCCACTTCTGTCTGCTTATTGTCATTCTTCTGTTTAGACATTCGCTTACACAATCTTAGCATCTCAGCTTTAGCCTTTAATATGGTCTTTTCTGAAGCCACTGACATTCAGCAATGTTATTTTCTTGCTGTAAAAAGCCGTCCCTATGCAAAACATTTTTCTCATTACTGCAATGTTAGTCAGCATATTCTCCCAAAAAAACAACACTCTTCCAAATACTGTATTTCATACAATTCCATTTTATAGTTCAGTATCTTTGCTTACCATGGTCTAACTGAATATACCCAAGGATTGGCTGCATACTAACTGATTTAATTTTCCTTTTCACAACCAATGGTAGGTTCCTGCTCTTATTTTCAGTTTTATGTATCCATATTTTGAAGATGAACGACAAGATTTTCAATATAACGTAGCCCTAGATTCATATTATTAAATTAACTACCTTGCAATCAAATAAAACAATCACCACCTCTTGATAACATGGAGAATCCTTTTCTCAAGGTAAGTATAATGAAACATAGATATTCATGACTGAAGTTTCAAGTTACCTTAGAATGGTGTTTATGCTCTTATTTTTGGTGCAATTGTACTTGTTTCCCGGCACAGTTCATTTCACCTTCACAAACAACACACAAGAGATGTGTAATCCTCCTGTTTTATTGCCTCCTGGTCACTGATTCCAAGTACTGCAATACAGTCTCTCACAATTAGAAAACCCAGCAGGTTCAGGCTTCATTAACTCATAGGCCTTTGCTGAAAATATCTTCAAAACATCATGATTACTAATCATCCTGGTTTTAAGTGAATCCAGGAGATTAAATTGGTCATTGCTAGCAACACAAGGCAGCTCCGTAACAAACAGGTAATCCATTTTTCATTCTACGGAGCAATAATTCAAATTCTTCTCAGATACTCACTTTTTAGTCTTTTCTTATTTTGATTTGAAATGAAAAACCATCCCAATATTTCCCAAATGAATTGAAAATAATAACTGGCAAGGCAATGCAACAAGCCACCAGTTTGTTTTGTGCTACTGGTAGAGAACAATTTCACCCCTACTGTTTTGTACAAGTTTTACATAAAACAAAATCTTAACAAAACTGTATCTTCTTTGTCCATTTTCAAAGATCTTTTCACCTTCCATCTTTTCTTATCTACCTCCATCATCTTGGTTCCCTTCTCTAATTGTCCACTTTCCAATTCAAGGCATTTACACTATTTGCATCAACCGCCCCTATGTTAATGAGTTTCACAATCTTACTACTATTTGGGTGAAGATGTGTTTTTGAATTCCTTTGTGACTGTATTTTGAGGATGATCATTTAACCCCATCTGTTTTCTACAGAAAAATGATCTTTTGTCATAAATAGACCTAACATTACATGTGCTAAACTCACATTTTCTATTTACCATTTATTTTAACACAATTAGCTTCACATTATTGAACTAGGCAAGCCAAGTGGTTTGTAAAAAGTCTTTACATTTCAGTGCTTCTCTATGAGCTGCCCAGTTTAGAATTTCTCCTGCAATAAATTAATGTTGACGACAGACCACCTTCCAACCACAAACCTGAACAGTCAAAAGAGAAACCTCTCACTCTATGAAAACTGCAGGAAGTATAACTGCAGTTCAGTCAATAACTAGACCTCAGAACCAGATAATCTCCCACCATAATGTGGACATCTATTTCTTATGAACATTGTGTGGAATTTCCCCCATTCTTTATTCCACAATTTTCTGTTCTGTTACAGTTTGCACAATGTCATAGCAGAACGTGGAGTATCGAGCTGAAGCTTCAATGTGAAGTGCATCTTGGCAAACACATCAATGTCAGTGGAGAGAAAGCAGAGTTTGCGCTTTGGGTCCAGTGACCCTTCTTCAGAACGAGTAGTAGCTAACAGCTGCCTGTTTACTTCCTCCCTCCTCACTATTCAAGGTTCCAGACGCACCATGGAGGTGAAGCAGCAACTTACCTGAATTTCACTCAATCTCGTCTGTTGTACATAGTTTAAAAAAGAATCACAGCACCAGATTGTAGTCCAGCAGATTTATTTGAAAGCACTAGCTTTTGGAGCACTACTCCTTCATTAGGTGGTTGTATTCACTCCTCTACATTGGGGAGATAAAACGCAGACTGGACAACACTTGTGAATCACTTATTTTCAGTGTGAAAAAATGACCCTGGATTTCTAATTGCCTGCCAATTCAACACCACCATGATCCCTGTCTCAGGCAAGCTGCAGTATTCCAACGAGACTTAGCACAAAATAGAAGAAGCTGGAAGCATCTCACTTTCCTTTTGGGGACTCTGCAGCCTTCAGGCCTCAATATCAAGGTATTAATTTTAAGAGCCTGAACACCTTCTTCTATATACTGTACCTACCTCCTTCACCCCAGATTCTATCAACACAAGGACTGCTATCAGCCGACCCATTTTCACCTACTTACATTCCCCATTCACAGCTTTGCTTTCTCCCTTGCTTACCATTATCCATCCCTTTGGATGCCTAGCCATCTTTCTCTCCCCTGGACTCCATCTCCACTTATCACTTACTCCTTTACCCCTCCACCCCATCTTCAAAAGTACATACCGTCTTTTCCCAGCTACCGACAGTTCTGAAGGAAGGACTTGAAATATTAATTCTGATTTCTCTCCACAGATTCTGTCAAGAATTAGAGAGTTTCTCCAAAAATTTCTGTTTTTGTTTCATATTTCCAGCATCCAGTTTTTTGTTTTATTCTACATCTATGTCAATGTTAGTAGAAGTGCTTATTATAAGACTAAGATATAGGAACAGAAGTAGCCTATTTGACAAGAGTCTGCTCCGCCATTCGATGATGGCCGATATGCTTCTTAACCCCATTGTCTGCCTTCCTTCCCATAACCCATGATCCTCTTACTAATCAACAAGCTATCTATTTCTGTCTTAAATACACTCAATGACTTTGGCTTAAGAAATTCCTCCTCATTTCAGTTCCTTCACTCGGAGGCTTTGCCCTCAGGTCTTTGACTCTAAGTGGAGGTGGAGAAGATGTTTCCACCAGTAGGAGAGACAGATGTACAGCATGGAAACAGATCCTTCGGCCCAACCTGACCATGCTGACCAGATATCCCAACCCAATCTAGTCCCACCTGCCAGCACCCGGACCATATCCCTCCAAACCCTTCCTATTCATATACCCATCCAAATGCCTCTTAAATGTTGCAATTGTACCAGCCTCCACTACATCCTCTGGCAGCTCATTCCATACACGTACCACCATCTGCATGAAAATATTGCCCCTTAGATCTCTTTTATATCTTTCCCCTCTCACCCTAAACCTATGGCCTCTAGTTCTGGACTCCCTGACCCTAGGGAAAAGACTTTGCCTATTCCTCTAGCCCTGGCAACATCCTTGTAAATCTCTTCTGAACCTTTTCAAGTTTCACAAATTCTTTCCGATAGGAAGGAGACCAGAATTGCACGCCATATTCCATCAGCGGACTAACCAATGTCCTGTACAGCCGCAACATGACCTCCCAACTCCTGTACTCAATACTCTGACCAATAAAAGAAAGCATACCAAATGCCTTCTTCACTATCCTATCTACCTGCGACTTCACTTTCAAGGAGCTATGAACCTGCACTCCAAGGTCTCTTTGTTCAGCAACATTCCTTAGGACATTACCATTAAGCGTATAAGTCCTGCTAAGATTTGCTTTCCAAAAATGCAGCACCTGACATTTATCTGAATTAAACTCCATCTGCCACTTCTCAGCCCATTGGCCCATCTGGTCCAGATCCTCTTGTAATCTGAGATAACCCTTTTCGATATCCACTACACCTCCAATTTTGGTGTCATCTGCAAACTTACTAACTGTACCTCTTATGCTCGCATCCAAATCATTTATGGAAATGACAAAAAGTAGAGGGCCCAGCACTGATCCTTGTGGTCACAGGCCTCCAGTCTGAAAAACAACCCTCCACCACCACCCTCTGTCTTCTACCTTTGAGTAGGTTCTGTAACCAAATGGTTAGTTCTACCTATATTCCATGAGATCTAACTTTGCTAATCAGTCTCCAATGGGGAACCTTGTCGAACACCTTACTGAAGTCCATATAGATCACATCTACTGCTCTGCCCTCAATCTTCTTTACTACTTCCTCAAAAAAACTCAATCAAGTTTGCGAGACATGATTTCCCATGCACAAAGCCATGTTGACTAGCCCTAAATCAGTCCTTGCCTTTCCAAATACATGTACATCCTGTCCCTCCAGATTCCCTCCAACAACTTGCCCACCACGGAGGTCAAGCTCATTGGTCTATAGTTTCCTGGCTTGTCTTTACCGCCCTTCTTAAACAGTGGCACCACGTTTGCCAACCTCCAGTCTTCTGGCACCTCACCTGTGACTAATCGATGATACAAATATCTCAGCAAGAGGCCCAGCAATCACTTCTCTAGCTTCCCACAGAGTTCTCAGGTAAACGTGATCAGGTCCTGGGGATTTATCCACCTTTAACCATTTCAAGACATCCAGCACTTCCTCCTCTGTCATCTGGACATTTTGCAAGATGTCACCATCTATTTCCCTACAGTCTATATCTTCCATATCATTTTTCACAGTAAATACTGATGCAAGATATTCATTTATTATTTCCCCCCATTTTCTGTTCTATCAGTTTCAATGAGATTCCCCTCATGCTTCTAAACTCCCAGTACAGACCCAGAATCCTCAGCTGCTCCTCATACAGCAAGTCCTTCATTCCTAGGATCATTCCTATAAACCTCCTCTGAATACCCTCCAACACCAGCACATCCTTTCTTAGATACACGGCCCAAACTGCTCTCAACATTCCAAATACAGTCTAATCAGTACATCACTGCCCTTGTATTCTGGCTCTCTTGAAATGAATGCAAACATTGGATTTGCCTTCCTAACTGCCAATTCAACTAGCATGTTAACCTTAAGAGAATCCTGAATTACGACTCCCAAGTCCCTTTGTTCTGCAGATTTCCAAAGCCTTTCCCCATTTATTAAATATTCTATACCTCTATTCTTCCTACCAGAGTGCATAACCTCACACTTTTGCACATCGTATTCCATCTGCATTTCTTTGACCACTCTGAGCCTGTTCAAGTCCTTCTGCAGCCTCCCTGTTTCCTCAATATTACCTGACTCTCTATGTATCGCTGTCACCTGCAAACTTAACAACAATGTCCCCAGTTCCTCATCCAGATTGTTAATGCAAAACGTGAATAGTTGTGGTCCCAACACAGACTCTTGTAAAACTCCATCAGTAACCAGCTGTCATCTTGATAAAAACCAGTTTGCTTCTGGAGTCAAATGTCACTGTGGTAGTTTTTTTTTTAGATTACATTACATTACAGTGTGGAAACAGGCCCTTCGGCCCAACAAGTCCACACCGCCCCGTCGAAGCACAACCCACCCATTCCCTTACATTTACCCCTTTACCTAACACTACGGGCAATTTAGCATGGCCAATTCACCTGACCTGCACATCTTTGGACTGTGGGAGGAAACCGGAGCACCCGGAGGAAACCCACGCAGACACGGGGAGAATGTGCAAACTCCACACAGTCAGTCGCCTGAGGCGGGAATTGAACCCGGGTCTCTGGCGCTGTGAGGCAGCAGTGCTAACCACTGTGCCACCGTGCCGCCCACAAACAGTATGTTGCATTACATTCTATGAATCCCATGTCACTTGAGAGACAATAAATGAATAATCTAACACCTGTCAGATATTTCCTTGCAATAAGAGAAAATTCAAATATATAATTTTAAACTCCAAAAGGTGGGTGGCTTTGGGTCAGGTGGAATATTCATATTTTAAAAGTCTGAAGACCAATCCAAACCCATCTCCTACCTTACTATGTCTGGAAAATGAATTGGAACCAGAGCCAGTTAACCAATCCATTCCCAGGAGGCCTTCTCTATCTTCTGGCTTCTGCACAACCCTAACCTAACTCTTTCTTCCTTCCAACCCAACCCTCCCTCAACCCATCACTGCCCAGTCTTTCAGATCCCTCCCCTGCTTTGCTACATTGCCTCCACAACTTCAATATAATACCTAACTCAATCTGTGGCGAATCAGCTAACCAATGTGTCTGGCTGTCACTGCTGAGATCTTAGAAGCATGTCGAATTTATGTTGATGGGCCAGGCACTGTTTACGCCAATTTGGAAGACCCAGCAATCAAAAATGAAATGCACAATTTTCTCCCTTCCACAACTCTCCAAGAAGTCTGACGTAACCACCAAGCATGCCCATCATGTAAACAATCATCTGTAGATTAATACAAGTGACAAAGTTCCTTTTCATTTGTAATGATTCAAGTCAAAGCAGATTAGCAGTTAAGGCTAAAGATTAACTTATTACCAAGTTATTACTGAAAGTTCCTTTGGGATAGGGAGATAAAATCATTGGCAAGACATTATAAATGAAGTAAAAGAAATACTGTTAAGAAGAAAGTCCAATTCAACTTGTGTGGTATACAATTAGGAACTGTTGCTTTTGTTCCTTTTTGCTGAACGGAAGAGGATAACACTTGAAGTCAGATCCAACAGCTGTGATGCTTCTGTATGTAGATAGTTGGCACATTCTTGTACTAGTGGACCAGGTGGTTTTGGAAGAGAGAGAAGGTTGCTGATCAGTTCTGTATTTCCAGCATATTCACACTACTTGACTTCCCTTCAGCAGATATATTTGTCTCTGTCTATGTTTCTTTAGATCTTCACTTGGTCAAAATACCCCTTGATTTCCAAAAGGGGCCTTCTTGGAGTTCTATACATTGGTTGTTCTTTTTCAGGCTTTTCTGCACAATTCAAAATAATGGCATATTTTGCCAAACCAAAGGTTTCACAAAACATAGAAACCAATGATGCTGACTTAAGTTTAAAATTCTTCCTCTTACCTGCCATTTCCCTTCAAAGCCAGAATTCTTCACACTATACACAAGCTCCTGGATTTTCAAAAGGTTTTACCAGTCTGGAATGTCTCTTTGTAATCCAATTGGAATGTGTAGCTGCATGGTCAGATGATAGTCAGGAGTTTCTTTGTACCTTCTTGTGTCCAGTTAGAGTCAGAGTCAAATTAGAAATAAAAACAAATTGCTTGAGAAATTAAAGAGACCTGGAAGCATTTGTGGAGAGAGAAAAAGTGAAGTAATGCTTCAAATCCAATATGACTATTCATCAGAACTGTCAGATTGACTTTTTAAAACAAAACAATGGAGGTTCATAAGCCCTTAGTCCAAAATAGGCCTTTATGCTTTGACAATGAGTGTTTGCTTGGTATCCAAATGATTCATTTCAACAATCATGATCTTAGTTACTGTCCCAATACAAACAATTCCAACAGGGTTGTTATATAGTACAGAAGTGTAGACTCCTAGTTCACAATCCATTGTTAATGAGGTCAATTTTATCATTAGTGCACAAGTGTCAAGATTCATTAAAGATCTCAAATTAAACCTACAAATTGGCTGGTTTATAAAATATTTCAACTTGAAGAGTTTCTACAATTAGTGGAGAAGAGAGATAAAAGGAAAGTTTGTGCTCGCTTCCCAGATTGTGCGTTGAACTTTCACCCCAATTGGGAGGAGATAATAGAGGCAGTCAGACAGGTAATTTGGTACCTTTGGTCCACAGGTGGTTTGTCTACAGCACCCAAATTCGACCATTCCCTGAAGGTAGGATTGGGTGTGTAAGGGCTACCCTCTGGCAACTGGTGGTAAGCAATGAAAGCAAATTAATAGACCAATTATTAGAATCCACTTAGAATTTTCCAGACTTTGAATGCCTCTCCTCCCTCCATTATTGCAGCTGCAGGCTTCCCTGTGGAGAGGTTCTTGTTGATAGGCTGCAGTCGCTTTAATGTTACAGGGGTTCCTATTAGCTCCACAGCTTTGGAAATCTGCTCACCTTCCTGTATTGGGATGATAAACTCCTCCTCAGGTCACTAATTTGTTAATGCTAATGGGAAAATCACTTCCTGGTGACTGCTCCGAACCAAATGCAAGATGAGAACTCTGATTTCAGGGTTAAATGGAGGTCCCATTTTAAAAAGGCAAAATTCTGCCCTGTATTTCAAGATATCTTTGAACCAGTATTTCATTTTTAGAGTAAAGGTTTGATATAGTTCAGGTATAAAGTTTTAAAACCATTTGTCAATTGGATTTCTTCAATACAATCATATGCCAAGGTTTACATGTAATTCTTTGAGTCTACCTATGTTTGTGTTGAAAATATGAAAACATTTAATTTCAGATGATTGACACTGATCCTGGATTTATCCTCAAAATATAGTTCTTTCAAAACTGAAACCTGAAATGATTTAACATTTGTAATATTGTCCAGTACAACATAAGTCAATGAAATATTCTATTAATGAAGCAGTAAGAATGTTAAATGACTAGTCTAGATTTTTCTACAATAACAAGATGGCCAAAATACTCAGTAGCCAGATTATGCAATGGAGTTAATGGTGATGGCTGTTAATACTCTACTATTATAGCATAAATCAGACAATAATTTCCAGAATCCACACATATGCAGTTTAATTTGGAGCTCCACAAGTTGCTTGTTGCTTTCTGATTTGCCCTGTCTCTCAAGAAACTGTACAGAGAGTAACAGAAGGTCTGCAGTGCAGAAAAAGTCTCTTTTGGTCCTTCGAGTCTGTACCAATCAAAAAACAACCACTGAACTATTCTAATCCCTTTTTCCAGCACTTGGTCCATATTCTTAAATGCCATGGCATTACAAATGCACATCTAACTACTTCTTAAATGTTGTAAGGGTTCCAGATCTCAATCACCCTGTGGGTGAAAAGAAATTTTTACAACCCCTCTAAACCTCCTGTTCCTTACTCTAAATCTACACCCTGCTCATTGATCACTCCACCAAGAGGAAAGATTCCTTTCTATCTGTCTTATCTATGCTCTTCTAAATTTTGTACATCTAATATTCCCATTCAGCTTCCTCTGCTCCAAGGAAAACAACCCCAGTATACCTAATCTCCCTGAAACCCTCCACCTCAAGCAACATTCTGGTAAATCTCCTCCTTTCTGAGGATTCAGCATTGAAATCTGAATAAGGGAGTGAAGTTGCTGCACTTCATCTCTATCCTTTTGTTTTGAATTCCATAACTCACTGTGAAATAAAGATTTTATTTTACCCTTTATGATTTAGACTGTATAACCTGAATTTCGACTGGGACATTTTTTTTCGATCAGTTGTCAAAGTGCAGGAAGGAACTATAGTTCTTGCTTGCTGTGGAGGACACATGTGGACTCTGGACTGTAATAGTTAACTTTTCCAATCCCAGATATGTTGGGAAAACAAGAAGATAATTAAAAAACCTAGAAGACAAATAAAACATAAGACATGTAGCTGCAGTGTAATAATTTGCAAGTTAGCTCTCCCAGCCCCACCTTGGACGCATCACCACTGACTGCCAAATTTGAGCTAGTAACTAAATTTTGTTGTTTTAATATGGTAATCTCAGTTTTGGCAACATCCTCCCTCTCTCCTGCATTTAAGATTTTTGCTGCATGAGGCATGACACTAAATTAAATTACCAGTCATTCCCATGGTTAATAATAGAATTTCTTTGTCAAGGTGGTAAAACATTACAACTTAATTCAGTGACATCTTATAGTTCTGCCAATTTGAGGTAAAAATCAGAATTTACTTGCCCAGATTATTATTTTTAAAGTCATAAAAGTTTAGGTTCTGTAAAATTAATTGTCAATTCATCCACAAAATGCACAGTACAAAGCAGTTAAGTGATTATTTTTTTCCTTACTTTAGTTTTTTAAGTGATCTGATTGAACAGATTCTTTAACTATCTCACAAATCCACAAACCTTGCAGCAAGGTATTTTATACCTATCTTCCCCAAACCCACACCATTTAACCAGTTCAGTTATCAAATTAACAATAAAATTTTAATGAGAATAAGCAATTGCGCTTGTAAATATCAAGAAAGTTTGTCTCAACCCTTGATTCATCAGAGACCTGTGTTCTACTAGCTACTGAGCAAAATATTTGAACAGTTAATCCCCACACTGAATTCCCCCAGGTTACATGGAAATACATAGATTTGAAAGAAAAAGGAAGACAGATGGCCAGGCTGATCTGCATGTGCCTAACTGCCAAGTCAGTGATGTAAACTCCTCGTACAGGATCATGAGAAGAATCAGACTTAATTGTTATTCTTCATGCTCTGCTAACAATTGACGTACTACGGATTTGACACTGTATATTGACTCAATTATCATTAACCAACTAGTTAAGATAAATTGCATGCGTTTCAAGAATAATTGATAAAATTAGTAGTGGGGGCATTTGAAGCACAAATTTAAATCAAAATACACTTAAATATGTCTTTAATTGCTGCATATGCTGAAGTACTGGACTAAGCTATCCATTATATCCAAATTGCATCTTCATAAACACATCATCTGTTTGCTAAAAACTGTTCCAGTTTGACTGTAGATAATAATTGTTGCTGCAATGTAGAAGGGATAGGAAGCATAGAACATTAGGCTGCTGCTTTGGCATCAAATCAGAACATGACAAAGGTGCACCCATCTCAGTCAACTAACAAATCTCTCCTCATTAACATCTGGAGACTAGTGCCAAAAGGGACAGCTGAAAGTTCATAAAATTATTAGTAGGTTGAAAATCTGCTATCTTCTCACTCTCTCCCAACATAAATCTGGTTGAATTGTTGTGGCAGATGGAGTTTAATTCAGATAAATGCATTTTGGGAAAGCAAATCTTAGAGGACTTATACACTTAATGGTAAGGTCCTAGGGAGTGTTGCTGAACAAAGGGACCTTGGAGTGCAGGTTCATAGCTCCTTGAAAGTGGAGTCGCAGGTGTTTGGTATCCTTTCCTTTATTGGTCAGAGTATTGAGTACAGGAGTTGGGAGGTCATGTTGCGGCTGTACCCGGGTGCTGGCAGGTGGGACTAGATTGGGTTGGGATATCTGATTGGCATGGACAGATTGGACCGAAGGGTCTGTTTCCATGCTGTACATCTCTATGACTCTATGATTCTATGTTCTGAGAGAGTTAAAAATTAGATTAGGAACCTTAAACAGGTACCAGCCTTTGCAACTAATTTCCATGAGACATTGAGTGCAATCTCCAAAAATGATTATCTGGGATTGAGGGGTTTGGCTGGAATGAATGAATTTTCTGTCTGGGTGTTTGCGCAATCTCTATTTCACAATCCCCATCTGACAAAAGTAAAGTAAGTTCAGGCCACAAGACTTTGTAAGCAGTAGGTATTTGGCCACAAGTGGCAGCTTCCCAGCATCTGTTCAGCAGTCAGTCACTGTTCCATTTTGTGACCTCTTGTGTTATGGGTGCCCACTCAGATTATTTCAAACTAGGAATCTGCCACCTGATTCACCAAAGTCAGGGATGCCCAGTGGGAAAAGCTGGGACTTGAGTTGGAAAGACATTTTATCTAGAAATACAGACTTTGTCATAAAATGAGTTACTGCATTTTCTTTATGGCACATTGATTTCAAAATTATGTTGCATACTATCCGTAAAGCATGGAAGGTGAAAAGTGAATTGTGTAGCATTGCTCCTAGCCTACCACAGATTTGGAAGAGGTGGTACATGGTGATAATACTATCGGACACGTAATCCAGAATTCAAGGCTAATGTTATGAAGAAAGTGAGATCTGCAGATGCTGGAGATCACAGTCTAAAAGTGTGTTGCTGTTATGGAGACATTGGCACAAATCCTACTATGGCAGATGATGAAATTTGAATTCAATCAAAAATCTGAAATTAAAGGCAGCTTAATGATAGCATTAACCACTGTCAATTGTCATAAAAACCCATCTGGTTCACTAATGCAACTTATTTGGTGCACATTTCTCCATTAGGGAGGGAACGCTTCAAACCTTGCTGGACTGACTTACACGTGTCTACAGATCCACAGGCTCTTAACTGCCCTCGCGACAATTGGAAACAGCAGTAAATGCTAAATTGACATGATGCACTACCAGCCAATGTCGGCATGACATTACTATTTGATATGGACTAGACCAGACCACTCAAAACATTCTTAAGCAGGCAGCCCAGACCATAACTTTGCAATTTGTTTCGGTAAGTGTACAGTGAAAATTACCTGGAGTAAGTTAGCTAAGTTGATTACCAGGTTTTAAAACAGACAAGAATTTATTCACAAAATTAAGGAATGAAACACAAAGAACAGAATATAGAATACCGACAGAATTCAGTCTATCCCAAACTAGACTTAATTTTGCTGTTCCGAATATACACAAACAGTCCCAATAAACAAACCCCTTAAACGGAGCAAAAAATGAATTAAAGGCTTACAGATCGCAGAAGGACAGAAAGTCTAGCAGGCTGTTTTCACACAGCCCACTGCTGAATTGACTCAACCAAGATTTTAGCTGGCCACACCCCTTTCATTATACAGGTCACTTCTAAAACATAAGCTTTGGCCTGAAGTCTCATCAGTTTACGTACAAACAAAAAGACCTCCCAATACACTTCATCTCTGTACCAAACCCAGCTGATTCAGAGCCTGGAGTGTTTTATGACTCCTCTGGAAAAAAAGTCAAGGACACAGTAACCTCAAGAAAAGGAACAGCTTTATGACACATATTAGAATGATACATACAGGTATATAATCTGTACATATCGAAGAAATTGAATGACGATATAATAACATGCAGCCAAAACAGAATGTAAAATTCAGATATTTTCATTAATTACTCCTAAAACAAACATTATGAAGCAAGATTCGCCCTGTCCTGGAACTATTTAAAGGGCTCACCAATAGCAATTGAGATGTGATGGGAACACATATGGCTTGTGAGAATTGGATTGTGGATGTGCTTGGCCATTACTGGGTTGCAAAGATTTATCATGTGATTGCTTTGAACTGAAAAGTCAAAAGGTTAACGGAGATGGTCTATTGCAGTTTCACAAACAAAAGCTTAGGAAAGCAATGTCTGACAAAGCTTTTTGAGAGGGATTACAGTGGAATTCTATTGCTTTAATTGTTGAACAAACAAAACTGGAGAACTCTTAACAAATCTATGCTACTGTCATCTAACAACACTGTCTGGACTAAGGTCATACAGTCATAGAGTCATAGAGATGTACATCATAGAAACAGACCCTTCGGTCCAACTCATCCATGCTGACCAGATATCCAAACCTAATCTAGTCCCATTTGTCAGCAGTTGGGTGTTTTTCAGTACACACTTGGGAGCTTTGGGCAATTCCGGAAAATGTTGTAAGGACAAGCAGTACTGTCCCTCTCACTCTGAGTCAAAGCTTGAAGTTGAAAGTAGCACTCTTTATATCTCTATGGGTGAAGTAATTCTTTTATATAAAGAAGCTACTAAAGTTTCAAATGTCAGGACTCCTGTTTCTCAGCTGAATGTGAAATCTAGTTTCAAGATTTTCCATTGATCTGCAACTGTCAATAATTGGATCTCATCCATAAGAATTGAAAGGGACTAGAAGAGTCAGCTCACTTTTTTTGTCAGAAATTGCTGGAAAAGCTCAGAGGGTCTGGCAGCATCAAGTTCTGAGAACAGTTCTGAGGAAGGCTTACTCGATCCAAAATGTTAACTCTGATTTCTTTCCATGGATGCTGCCAGACCTGCTGAGCTTTTCCAGAAATTTCTATTTTTGTGTCTTTGCTTTTTTTTACAATGATATTGTGTTTTTTCTTGCCTTTATTGCCCATTTTTTCCCAACCTATAATAGCTCTGCAAACTTTGTCCTGTCTGTGTCTGAATGTGTGTTATTTGAGGTTTAGGCATATACTTTAATTTGCATGATAGCCTTTATTAAACGTATTATCCTTGACCATAACACCATAAGGCGTGGGAGCAGAAGTAAGTTAAAAATCAAACAACACCAGGTTATAGTCCAACAGATTTATCTGGAAGCACTAACTTTCGGAGCGCCGCTCCTTCATCAGGTGATGAAAGAACAGCGCTCTGAAAGCTAGTGCTTCCAAATAAACCTGTTGGACTATAACCTGGTATGGTGTATGATTTTTAACTTTGTCCGCCCCAGTCCAACACCGGAACCTCCAAGTCAGAGCAGAATTAGGCTGCTTAGTCCATTGGATTTGCACAGCTACTCTGTGAGATCATTGCAAATCAGATAGTCCACAACTTCACTTTCCTGCCTTATTCTCATAACCATCAATTCTCTTGCTGATTAAAAACCTATCCATTTCAGTCTTGAATACACTTAATAATATAATGGCTCTTCTGGCACAGTGATAATGCCTTAACTTGGGCCTGGATCAAGTCCCACCTTACCTAGGTAGGTGTCATAACAGATTGATTATAAATATATATATTTAACAATCCAGCCTCAAAAGCCCTTTGCAGTAAAGAATCCCACATATTCACCACATTCAGAGAAAAACAATTCTCATCATCTCTGTCTTGAATGAGTGGCCCATTGGTCCTAGACTCTCACAAAAGGGAAACAACCTCTCTGCATCTACCTTAAGAATCTTGTGTGTTGCAATTAGATCTCCTCTAATGAGTGCAAGCCCAAACTATTCAACCTCTCCTCAGAAGAAACTCTCTCCATACTTAGAATCAACCTGGTACACCTGCTCTGACTCCAATGCCTTAGATAAGGGGATCTATTTTCAATACTCTAGATATTATCTGACGAGTGCCTTGTATAGTTTTAGCAAGATCTCCCTATTTGCATACTCCAGTCCCAACATTCCATTCACCTTCCTTACTGCCTGCTGAACTTCGATGCTGGCTTTTCATAATTCATGCATGATGACTCCCAAATTTCTCTGTGCTGCAGCCAATCCCCATTAAATAATGGGGTGATGATGGCCTAGTGGTATTATCACTAGTATATTGATCTAGAGACCAAAGTAATACCCTGGAGACCTGAGTTAAAATTCTGCCACAGCAGAAGGTGGAATGTGAATTCCATTTAAAAATCTGGAATTAAGAGTATTATTTTCATAGAATCCCCACAGTGTGGAAATACTGCCCAATTCAGCCCAATATCTCCATACCAATCCTCCAAAGATCATCCCACCAAGACCCATCCTCCTACTCTATCCCTGTAATCCTGCATTTCTCATGGCCAATGCAGTAACCTGGACAGTAAGTGTAATTTAGCATGGCCAATCCACCTAACCAGAGCATCTTTGGACTGTGGGAGAAAAATGGAACCCCCCAGCTGAAATCCACTCAGACACGTGCCCGAGTCTGAAATCAAAAGCAAGTCCATGATGCCATGAAGCAGAAGTGCTGACCACTGAGCCACCATAGGATCTTTATGAAGGAGAATGAAGGATGATGATCATGAATCTATTGCCAATAGTTGAAAAATAGCATCTGGTTCATTAATGTCTTTCAGGGAAGGAAACTACCATCCTTACCTGGTCTGGCTTATATGTAATTCCAGACCCACAGCAATGTTGTTGACTCTTAAACTGTCTTCTGGGTAATTACAGAAGGGCAATAAATGTTGGCCTAGCTAGCAATGCCCTCATCCTGTGATTGAATACAAAAAAAATTCAGCTCGTTTAGTCTTCTTGCCGAAGTTTATAACTGCACAAACTCCCCCATTATATTCTATCTGCCAGGTTCCTGCCCACTCATTTAACCTGTTCATATACCTCAGTAGATTCTGTGTCATCTGCGCTACTTGACTCCCACCTTGTTTTGTCATCCGCAAACTTGGCAAGAGTAATTCACTTCTGTCATTGTAAATAATGTGGCCCAAGCATTGATCCCCTGGCATACTACTAGTTACAGATTGCCATCCTAAAAATGCCCCTTCATCCAAAGTCTCTGCTTCCTATTAGCTAGCCAATTCTCTGACCATGCTAATATACTAACACCAACACAGCGGGCTCTTAACTTATTAAGTAGCCTTATATCTGGTACCTTAACAAATGCTTTTAGGAAACCCAATATACTACATCTACTGATTCCTCATTATCTATCCTGTTTGTTGCCACCTCAAAGAACTCCAATAAAGTAGTCAGTCATGATTTCTCCTTCATAAAGCTGAGCTGACCCTGTTTAGTTATATAATGCATTCCTGAATCCTCTATTATTACATCCTTGAAAACAGACTTTTCCTGATGACAGATAAGAGGCTTACCGGCCAAGAGTTACCTGTTAATTTATCCACCCCTTTTTGAATAACGGTGTTAATTTGGCAACTTTCCCATCCTCTGAGACTTTTCCGGAATCTAGGGATTAACACCAGTGCATTCTTTATCTCCATAACTGTTTCCTTTACTTTTATAGGATGCAAGCCCTCAGGTCCAAGGGACATATCACCTTTTAGCAATTTACCCTAGCAATCTTCTTTCTACTGATAGTTACCTTGTTTTATTTCATGTCATGTTTAGCCCTCAATTATTTAGTGTTATTTGAATACTATAAATTTCCTTTACCATGAACATTGGTGCAAAGTACTTATTCAATTCCATTATTTCCTGGCTCCCCATTGTTTCCCCAGCCTCATTCTAAAATGGGCCTATATTAATTTTGGCTTCTTTCATTTTCTTTTTTGTATATTTAAAGAAGACCTTGTCTCTTTTTATATCATTTGTTAGTTTGTCCTCATGTTTATCTTCTCCCTCTTCATTATTTTTTGGTCATCTTTTATTGGCTTTTAAAACTTTTCCTATCCTCTTTTTTACCACTAATTTGTGCTACATTGTATGCTTTATTTTCTTTCAGTGTGATACCATCGTTAACTTCCTTGGTGAACCACGATCAGTTTATCTTTTTCCAAGAATCCTTTCTCAGCTGCGATACATATTTGCAGTGATACCTGAACTCTCATTCTTGAATGACTGCCATTGTCTCTCAACTATCTTTTCTCAGTCCATTTCAACTGACTCCATCTCTATGTAATTACTGTTATTAATATTTGGCATTTTTGTTTGTGACCCAAGTTTATCACTCTCAAACTGAATGCTAAATTTTAACATGTTATAGTCACTGTTCACTAGGGATCTTTAATCTTAGATCATTTATTAAACCTGCCTCCTTAGACATTACCAGATTCAAAATAGCCTGTTTCCTGTATTTACAACATAATATTCTGGGAAGCTGTCCCAAATATATGCTATGAATTCTTCCCCATTTGCCAATTTGATTTTTGTCATCTGCATGAGATTAATGTACTGCATTTTTAATATGCTTTTATTTCCCCCTAATTTATTCTATGTCCTGTAGTACAGCTATCGTTGGAGGGGTCTATAGGCTACTCCCACCAGTGTCTTCTTCCCCATGTCATTTTGCACCTCCACCCATAGGAATACTATTTTATGTGATCCTAGATTATACCTTGCTATCTTATTTATTCCATCTCATACTAACAAAGCTACCCACCAGTCCAACAGGTTTATTTGGAAGCACTATCTTTCGGAGCGCTGCTCCTTCATCAGATGGTTGTGGAGAATGAGATTGTAAGACACAGAATTATAGCAAAAGTTTACAGTGTGATGTAACTGAAATTATATATTGAAAAAGACCTGGATTGTTAAGTCTCTCATCTTTTAGAATGACCATGTATGTTTCAATTCTTTCATATGTAAATCGTAAAACTTTTTCTAAACGTTCTAGAAGTTACATTCTCAAGTGAACTTTTTTTAATAGGTATTTTTATTGAAAAAAGAAAATTTTTAAGATTTTTACCAAGTTACAAAAGTAATACAAACAATTATAAACATCAATATAAAATTAAATAAATAAGAAGAAAAAATAAATAATAAACATAAAAAGGAGAAAGAAAAACCCAACTAACTACTAATCTATCCTACAAACAATCAAAACATAAAATAGAATATCATACATTACCAGCAATGAACAACGAAATAATTAAGTAACTAGGTACATGGTCAAATAGACTTACATCAAGTCATAATAAAACCCATACTTATATGGGATTCCTCCTCCCGGGGGTCCCTGAACTAGCCAGAACCATTACCACAGCTAGACAAATCCCTGGACAGTATAGCCAAAATATCTGTGTTGATGTAGTTTTTTGTTGCACCATATTTGTGAGGAAGTCAAGGGGGATATATTCCATGACTAACCTGTGCCTTTTCGAAAGTCCTGGCGGGCCTTCAGCTACCCAATTCACTAAAATATTTTTCCTTGCACAGAAGGAAAGAATGGTAAATAATTTCCTCCTGTACACATCCAGGGAGGAAAAATCTGAAGAGCTCAAAAGCAGGGACACTGGATCCAATCTAATCTCCGTACCCAAGGTCTCTGTCAAGGCATTCGCTACTCTGTCCCAATATCTACAGATCTTATGGTATGTCCATAGACAATGCGTGAGAGTGCCAATTTCTATTTTACATTTAGGATACATCAGAGATGCTCCTGCCTTGAATTTTGTGAGTCGTTCAGGTGCCATATGAGCCCTGTGGAGTATCTTTAATTGAATAGCCTGAGCTCTATTACAAATAGAGATCTTTCTGGCATTTTCCCAGATGTCCTCCCACATTTCTAATGAGACTTCCAACCCTAATTCTTGATTCCAGGTTTTAAATAATCGTTCCATGTCCTTGGACACTTTATTATATAATGAGTGATAAAGAGTACTAACCAAGGAGGGCCCCCATCGGCCATAGCACTCTCCTTTCCCTATCCAATTTGTAGGGATTAATTATCAGAGTGCTCTTTTTTTGTATATGATCTCTTATTTGGAAATACCGAAAAAGGTCCCTGTTGGGCAGTCCAAACTTCTGGTGCAACTGCTCAAAGGACATCATAACCTCCCCATTGAACAAGTCTCCCAAGCAGGAGATACCTCTGACTTCCAAGTTTTAAATGTAGCAAGTGTCACCCCTGGCTGAAATCCCGATGCTCCCACTGGTTACCCTCATCTTGTTGCATTATCCTCCATACTTTAATTGTATTCAATACAATAGGGTTTTTATAGAGTCCATAATAGCTCTCATCTTGTCCATAAATAAAAGATTGATGAGGCGACATTTTGCTTGGGAGGTCTCAATATCTAACCAGATTGATTGTGGGTCACAAGAGACCCAATCAGCTACATAAGATAATAAGGAGCTCAATTGATACCTCCTAAAATCTGGAAGGTCCAGTCCTCCCCTTGCTTGTGGGAGTTGCAGCTTTTCTAATTTGATAAGGGGCTGTTTATGATTCCAAATAAAGGAGCTGAGCCAGCCAAAGAGCTTACGAAACTCCTGTCTCGGTAGCATCAGGGGGAGTATTCTCATAGGATGTCGAAGACGAGGTAGAATATTCACCTTAACGAGGGCTACTCTGTCTAACCAGGATATTGGGAGATCTCCCCAGCGTTGAAGGTCCTGTCTTATTTTCCCTAGGTGCACAAAATTAGCTTTATACAGTTGACCAAATACTGGGATGATAAAAATACCTAAGTACAGAAAACTTGTTAGTGACCACCGAAAGAGAAAGCAAGATCCATCCGGTAAATTGGATACACTGGCAAGACCTCCCAAAGGCATGGCCTTAGACTTCACAAAATTGGTTTTATAGCCTGAGTACATCCCAAATAAATTGATCACTTGGATTAGATGGGGCACGGATATTAAAGGATCACTTAATAAGCGGAGGACATCACCGCATACAGAGTGATTTTATGTTTGCCCGATCCAACCCTCGGAGCCATTATGTTAGGGTCAGTTAGTATAGCTTCCGCCAGTGGTTCAATCACTAGTGTGAATAATAATGGTGAAAGAGGACATCCCTGACGACAACCCCTGCCAACACTAAAGCTATCCGGACTTAAACCATTGGTGATCACTGCTGCTTTGGGATCATTATATAATACTGAAACCTATTTAGTAAATACCTCTCCGACACCAACCTTTCCAGTGTATAAAAAACTTACTGCCATTCTACTCAATCATATTTAAGACCCTTCTAATATTATTAGTTGACCTGTGGTCCTTTATAAACCCCATCTGGTCCTCTTCTATAATGTATGGTAAGATCCTCTCCAATCGTAATGTTAACATTTTAGAAAGATTTTGAAATCGACATTTAGTAAGGATATGGATCTATATGATGAGCAATCTTCTGGGGCCTTTCCCTTTTTAAGAATAAGAGAGATGTTTGCTTCTCTCAACGAATGCGGGAGGCAGCCCTGGCTATGTGAATAATTATACATATATATGAGTGGCCCAGCCAGATCCCCTATAAATTCTTTATAGAACTCAACCTGGAATCTGTCTGGTCCAGGCACTTTGCCACTCTGAAGCTGCCTAACCGCGTCGAGTACTTCCTGGGTTGTCGGGGGGGACATTCAAGATCGACAGGAGTGCATCTGGGAAAATTAACAAACCGTGAAATTCACAACTGATCTTGGAGGAACTGTTGGGTAAAGTTCACAGCACAGAATCAGATAAGTTAATCATTGTTTTAAGTCTGTCCAAGAGAAAGGCTGCAGTAGTGAGTAGAGTAGATTCTTTCTTGATTATATGTTTTTGGAGATATCTCTCTTGATTAAACTTAAAATATAAGCCATAGCTATTAATTTAACCTGGGGCAGTGTTTGTTGAGGAATAAAACGGTGTTAATTTCTGGGTCTGTAGATTATGAAGGAGCAAAAATGGTCTTTGAGAGTGATATGTACTTCTTGTCAGATGTGGGAGTTTAAAGAGAGTTTAAGGGTTACTGCGGATTATATCTGCCATAAATGCTGTTGGATGCGAATCTTATCAGATTGAACGGATCATTTGGACAGACTGTTAGAAGCAATGAGGAATTTGCAACAGCAACAGTATGTGATGGATGGCAGTTATAGGAAGGAGGGAAAGTCTCAGATACAGTCACATAGATGGATTAACTCCAGGAAAGGTAAGAGAGGAGGCACCTAGGGCAGGAGTCTTTTGTGGATATACCCATTTCAAACAGGTATGCTGTTTTGGAAAATGTAGGGGGTGATGGATTCTCAGGGGAACATAGCACAAACAGCCAAATTTCTGGTATTGAGACTGGCTCTAATGCAATGAGGGGTACGTCAACTTCCAAGAGATCAATTGTGTTAGGAGATTCTCTAGTCCAAGGTATGGACAGACGTTGCTGTGGTCAGCAGCGAAAAAGCAGAATGGTGTGTTGCTTCCCTGGTACCAGGATCAAGGATATCTCAGAGAGGGTGCAGAATGTTTTCACGGGGGAGAGGGGCCAGCAAGAGGTCATTGTCCACATTGGAACCGTTAACATAGGAAGAGAAAAGGATGAGATTCTGAAGGGAGATTACAGAGAGTTAGGCAGAAATTTAAAAAGGAGGTCCTAAGGGTAGTAATATCTGGATTACTCCTGGTGCTACGAGCCAGTGAGGGTAGGAATAGGAAGATAGAGCAGATGAATGCATGGCTAAGGAGCTGGTGTATGGGAGAAGGATTCACATTTTTGGATCATTGGAATCTCTTTTGGGGTAGAAGTGGCTTGCACAAGAAGGACGGATTGCACCTAAATTGGAAGGGGACTAATATACTGGCAGGGAAATTTGCCGTGGCTGCTCGGGAGGATTTAAACTAGTAAGGTGGGGGTGTGGGACCCAGGGAGATAGTGAGGAAAGAAATCAATCAGAAACTGGTACAGTTGAGAACAGAAGCGAGTCAAACAGTTAGGGCAGGCAGGGACAAGGTTGGACTAATAAATTAAACTGCATTTATTTCAATGCAAGGGGCCTAACAGGGAAGGCAGATAAACTCAGGGCATGGTTAGGAACATGGGACTGGGATATCATAGCAATTACAGAAACATGGCTCAGGGATGGACGGGACTGGCAGCTTAATGTTCCAGGATACAAATGCTACATTACAGCTGTGCTGAGGGAGGATATTCCTGGAAATACATCCAGGGAAGTTATTTGGATGGAACTGAGAAATAAGAAAGGGATGAGCACCTTATTGGGATTGTATTATAGACCCCCTAATAGTCAGAGGAAAATTGAGAAACAAATTTGTAAGGAGATATCAGCTATCTGTAAGAATAATTATGGTAGGGGATTTTAACTTTTGCTGTTGCTGTTGCAAATTCCTCATTGCTTCTAACAGTCTTTCCAAATGATCCGTTCAATCTGATAAGATTCGCATCCAACAGCATTTATGGCAGATATAATCCGCAGTAACCCTTAAACTCTCTTTAAACTCCCACATCTGACAAGAAGTACATATCACTCTCAAAGACCATTTTTGCTCCTTCATAATCTACAGACCCAGAAATTAACACCGTTTGGTTATGGTAGGGGATTTTAACTTTTCAAACATAGACTGGGATTGCCTTAATGTTAAGGCTTTAGATGGAGAGGAATTTGTTAAGTGTGTACAAGAAGATTTTCTGATTCAGTATGTGGATCTACCTAGTAGAGAAGGTGCAAAACGTGACGCACTCTTGGGAAATAAGGCAGGGCAGGTGACTGAGGTGTCAGTGGGGGAGCACTTTTGGGCTAGTGAGCATAATTCTATTAGATTTAAAACAATGATGGAAAAGGATCTAAACATTGAAGTCCTAAATTGAAGAAAGGCCAATTTTGACTGTATTAGGCAAGAACATTTGAAAGCTGGTTGGGGACAGATGTTCGCAGGTAAAGGGACAGCTGGAAAATGGGAAACCTTCAGAAATGAGATAACAAGAATCCAGAGAAAGTATATTCCTGTCAGGGTGAAAGGAAAGGCTGGTAGGTATAAGGAATGCTGGATGACTAAAGAAATTGAGGGTTTGGTTAAGAAAAAGAAGGAAGCATATGTAAGGTATAGACAGGATAGATCGAGTGAATCCTTAAAAGAGAATAAAGGAAGTAGGAATATACTTAAGAGAGAAATCAGGAGGGCAAAAAGGGGACATGAGATAGGTTTGGCAAATAGAATTAAGGAGAATCCAAAGAGTTTTTACAAATACATTATGGACAAAAGGGTAACTAGGGAGAGAATAGGGCCCCTCAAAGATCAGCAAGGTGGCCTTTGTGAGGAGCCGCAGGAGATGGGGCAGCTACTAAATGAGTATTTTGCATCAGTATTTACCGTGGAAAAGGATATGGAAGATATAGACTGTAGGGAAATAGATGGTGACATCTTGCAAAATGTCCATATTACAAAGGAGGAAGTGCTGGATGTCTTGAAATGGGTAAAGGTGGATAAATCCCCAGGACCTGATCAGGTGTACCCGAGAGCTCTGTGAGAAGCTAGAGAAGTGATTGCTGGGACTCTTGCTGAGACATTTGTATCATCGATAGTCACAGTTGAGATGCCGGAAGACTGGAGGTTGGCAAACGTGGTGCCACTGTTTAAGAAGGGTGGTAAGGACAAGCCAGGGAACTATAGACCAGTGAGCCTGACGTCGGTGGTGGGCAAGTTGTTGGAGGGAATCCTGAGGGACAGGATGTACATGTACTTGGAAAGGCAAGGACTGATTAGGGATAGTCAACATGGCTTTGTGCGTGGGAAACCATGTCTCACAAACTTAATTGAGTTTTTTTGAGGAAGTAACAAACAGGATTGGTGAGGGCAGAGTGGTAGTTTAATCTATATGGACTTCAGTAAGGTGTTCGACAAGGTTCCCCATGGGAGACTGATTAGCAAGGTTAGATCTCATGGAATACAGGGAGAATTAGTCATTTGGATACAGAACTGGCTCAAAGGTAGAAGACAGAGGGTGGTGGTGGAAGGTTGTTTTTCAGACTGGAGGCCTGTGACCAGTGGAGTGCAACAAGGATGGTGCTGGGTCCTCTATTTTTTGTCATTTACGTAAATGATTTGGATGCGAGCATAAGAGGTACAGTTAGTAAGCTTGCAGATGACATCATAATTGGAGGTATAGTGGACAGCAAAGAGGGTTACCTCAGATTACAACAGGATCTTGACCAATTGGTTAGGCCACTGTTGGAATATTGCATGCAATTCTGGTCTCCTTCCTATCGGAAGGATGTGGTGAAACTTGAAAGGATTCAGAAAAAATTCACAAGCATGTTGCCAGGGTTGGAGGATTTGAACTATCGGGAGATGCTGAACAAGCTGGGGCTGTTTTCCCTGGAGCGTTGGTGGCTGAGGGGTGACCTTATAGAGATTTACAAAATTATGAGGTGAATGGATAGGCTAAATAGGCAAAGTCTTTTCCTTGGGGTCAGGGAGTCCAGAACTAGAAGGCAGAGGTTTAGGGTGAGAGGGGAAAGATATAAAAGAGACCTACGAGGCAACTATTTTTCACGCAGAGGGTGGTACGTGTATGGAGTGAGCTTCCAGAGGAAGTGGTGGAGGCTGGTACAATTGCAACATTTAAGAGGCATTTGGATGGTTATATGAATAGGAAGGGTTTGGAGGGATATGGGCTGTGTGCTGGCAGGTGGGACTAGATTGGGTTGGGATATCTGGTCAGCATGGACAGGTTGGACCGAAGGGTCTGTTTCCATGCTGTACATCTCTATGACTCCATGATTCTATGACTCTATGACCTGCTCAGAGGTTAAGCCCCGAAGGGCCAAATTTTTAAAGAAGGATTCCATCTTCTCAGTTCTATCCTCAAGTAAACTTTAACAATTGGTGTCATGTAGGCCCAGATAATACATTGAAGGTGTGATCTGCCCTGTGTGATACTGTCTGGGCCACAATGGTCAGATTGATTTTAATCTAAAAAATGGATTTATAGAATTTTACATGGATTCATGCAGTTTTTGAGCAAAGTAAAATGTAATTCAGCAAATATAAATTCACTCCACAAACTTATATGTGTATGTATGCATGTGGGTGTGTATGTGTGAGGGGGGTTATGAGTATCTGTGAGAGAGTGTGTGTATGTGAGTGTAGAGAGGTATAAGTCTGTGAGAGGGTATGTGTGGGAGTATATGTGTGATCGTATGCAAGAGGATCTGCGTGAGTGTGTGTGCCTGTGTCTGTGTGTGTAGGAGTGTCTGTATGTGTATCTAGTGCAATGGGGTCACCTGTAGTGTGTCATGAACCCAAAGTCCCGGTTGAGGCCATCCCCGTGGGTACTGAACTTGGTTATCAGCCTCTGCTTGGCCACTTTTCATTGTTGCCTGACCCGAAGTCTACCTTGGAGTATGGTCACCTGAAGTTCCGAGGTCAAATGTCCCAGACCACTAAACTGTTCTCCGATTGGAATGGAACACTCTTGTCTGTTGATTGTTGTGCGGTGTCCATTCATCTGTTGACATGGCCTCGACTTGTTCTCTCAATGAACCATGCCTCAGGGCATCCTTGCCTGCAGTGTATGAGATAGACAACAGAGTCACGTGAGTACCTGCCACGTACATGGTGGGAGGTGTCCCCACATGTAATGGTGGTATCCATGTCAACATTCTGGTATTGTCCTGAAAGCTGGGCAGTTTACTACGAACAATGATCTGTTTGAGGTTTGGTGGTTGTTTAAAGGCGAGAAGTGGGCGTGTGGGGAAGGTCTTCACAAGGTGCTCATCCTCATTGATAATGTGTTGCAGGCTGCAAAGACATATGAAAGAACTGAAACCAACATGGTCATTCTAAAAGATGAGAGACTTAACAACAAGCCAGGTCTTTTTCAATATATAATTTCAGTTACATTACACTGTGAATCTTTGCTATTAATTCTGTGTCTTACAATCTTATACTCCACAACCACCTGATGAAGGAGCAGCACTCCGAAAACTATTGCTTCCAAATAAACCTATTGGACTATAACCTGATGTTGTGTGATTTTTAACTTTGTACATCCCAGTCCAACACCGGCATCTCCAAATCATGACACACATTTAAGAGCCATTATTTTGCCTTTACCCCTTTTTTATATCCAGTGACTGTACGAGCTGCTTTTTTATTGTGTACTCTGTCTTTGCAGTCCCACTCTGGGTTTCATTGAAACAATTATCTGGATGTAGTGCAATATCTGCCATTTCTGCCACCTACAATCAGACCCCATCACCAGAGATATATTTCCCTCCCCACCCTTATCTGTGTTCCGCAGAGACCATTACTTCCGCAAATCCCTTGTTAGGTCCACACACACCCCTCACCAACCCATCCTCCACTCGCGGCACTTTCCCTTGCCGCCGCAAGAAGTGTAAAACCTGCACCCACACCTACCTACTCGCCTCCATCCAAGGCCCCAAAGGATCCTTCTACATCTAGCAGAGATTTTCCTGCATAGCTGAACACCTCATCTACTGTGTCCGTTGCTCTTGATGTGGTCTCCTCTACATTGGGGAGACAGGACACCAACTCGCAGAATGTTTCAGGGAACATCTCTGGAACACACGCACCAAACAACCCCACCACCCTGTGGCCGACCACTTCAACTCCCCCTCCCACTCTGCCAAGGACATGCAGTCCTGGGCCTCCTCCACCACCAAATCCAAGCCATCCAATGCCTGGAGGAAGAACACTTCATCTTCCGCCTTGGGACCCTCCACCACATGGCATCAACATCGATTTCACTAGCTTCTTCATCTCCCCTCCCCCACTTCATCCCAGATCCAACCCGCCTGCTCAGCACTGCCCTCTTGACTTGCCCTACCTGTCCATCTTCCTTCCCACCTATCGAATCCATCCTCCCATCTGATCTGTCACCATCACCCCCCCATCTGCATCTACCTATTGCCTTCACAGCTACCTTCCCCCAGCCTCATCCACACCCTCCTGTTTATTTCTCAGCCCCGTTCTCTTCCCACATCCCCACAACTTTCCTGATGAAGGACTTATGCTTGAATCGTCGATTCTCCTTCTCCTATGATGTTGCCTGACTTGTTGTGCTTTCTCTGTGCCCCACTTTTCAACTCCAGCATCTGCAATCCTCACTTTCTCCATCATCAAAACAATTTTCCTACAATGCCACCATATATGCTTGGGTTATAAGCGCTATGTAACTTCATTAACCAACACTCACCCCCATTTTCCCCAACCCAATTAGTTCACACCCATTTTAGCATCTCTAGTTATTTGACTTGCCAACACACTGGTCCCAGCAAAGATCAAGTGAAGCTCATCTGAACAAAACCAGCTCCCTACTACCTCAGTACTGGTGCCGATACTCCATGAATGCGGGATCAGTTTAGCTTAGTTGGCTGTTTGGTTGGTTTATAAAGCAGTAAACATAGAAACATAGAAAATACAGCGCAGTACAGGCCCTTTGGCCCGCGATGTTGCACCGATCCAAGCCCACCTGACCTACACTAGCTCACTGTCCTCCATATGCCTATCCAATGCCCGCTTAAATGCCCATAAAGAGGGAGAGTCCACCACTGCTACTGGCAGGGCATTCCATGAACACACGACTCACTGAGTAAAGAATCAACCCCTAACATCTGTCCTATACCTACCACCCCTTAATTTAAAGCTATGCCCCCTCGTAATAGCTGACTCCATACGTGGAAAAAGGTTCTCATGGTCAACCCTATCTAAACCCCTAATCATCTTGTACACCTCTACCAAGTCACCCC
>NC_057713.1:82410934-82440167 GCF_004010195.1 Chiloscyllium plagiosum | reverse complement strand
GCTCCCTCACACGACCCTTTCCTCCCTGCCTGACAGGTACATACATATCAAGGACACTCAATAGTTGCTCCTTGAACAAGTTCCGCATATCAATTGCACCCTTCCCTTGAAGCCTACTTTTCCAAGCCACGTATCCTAAGTCGTGCCTCACTGCATAATTTCCCTGCCCCCAGCTATAACTCTTGCCCTGCAGTGCACACTTATCCCTCTCCATCACTAGAGTAAAAGTCACCGAATTGTGGTCACTGTCCCCAGAGTGCTCACCTACCTCCAATTCTAACACCTGGCCTGGTTCGTTACCCAGAACCAAATCCAGTATGGCCTCACCTCTTGTTGGCCTGTCTACATATTGTGTCAGGAAACCCTCCTGCACACATTGGACAAACACCGACCCATCTAACGAACTCGAGCTATAGCTTTCCCAGTCAATATCTGGAAAGTTAAAGTCTCCCATAACAACCACCCTATTACTTTCACTCTTCTCCTGAATCGTACTCGCAATCCTTTCTTCTACATCTCTAGGATTATTAGGAGGCCTGTAGAAAACTCCTAACAGGGTGACCTCACCTTTCCTATTCCTAACCTCAGCCCAAACTACCTCAGATGGCGATTCTTCATCCATCGCCCTTTCCACAGCTGTAATACTATCTTTGACAAGCAATGCCACACCTTCCCCTCTTTTACCCCCACAGGTACCACCCCACGCTGCAAGTTCACCTACCTTATTTCGTATACTTCTTGCATTGAAGTATACACACTTCAAGCCACTTTCCTGTTTACAGGCACCCTCCTTTGAGATTGATGCCATGTTCCTAACCTCCCTACACTCCAGGTCCTGTACCCTAAAGCTACAGTCTAGGTTCCCATGCCCCTGCAGAGTTAGTTGAACCCACATCATTGGCATCATTGTTGGGTTTAACTCCCATTGCTGGTTGAGGTTACCATTGAAGGACTTTCCTTGTCAACCTCTCCCCTTGTTGGAGATACACTGGCCCTCAGGTTAAATTACCACCAGTTTTCTCTCTCTCTGTTGAGAGAACAGCTCTATGGTCTGGTAAGACCATGATATGCAACATAACATAATACCCGATGTATTGAACCCCATTTCTCCCATACCAATCTTTAAGTATATATTTAACTCCTCAACTTTAGTTACCCTGTACAGTTTGCCAGTAATCCTGAATTATCATCTTGGAGGGTCTGCTTTGTAATTTAGCTTTAAACTGTTCAAAATCTTTCTGCAGAACCTCCTTTCCAGTCTATCAATGTTGCTAGTATAGTTGATAGAGGTCTGATGACTTTTATGAGGGCAGCCTACAGATGGCCTTGCAGGACAGTACATACAATGATGTTTGACACATTATATTGCCAAATGAATATGCAAGGTAAATAAGGAGTCTGGCTCCAATGAGGTTACAGGCATTGCACAGATTTTGGAGTCTATTGTTTCTACTGGGAAAAGCAGGAATTCCACAGTCACACCCATTTGGGGTAAGGAGTGTGTGGGGAAGGTGTGCAAGGCATGCTGGTCATTTCTAGTCACTTAGCTTTCCTTCTGCTGTGGGCCACCTTTTCTGGCAAGGGAGAGGGCAGAATGACAGTGACTGTGGTTGATGTGCTTGGGTTGTGTGCCTGCCATAGTTGAATATCTGTGGGTTTGCAGTGATATGCAATGCTGACATGATTGGAAGTTGTGCTTTGTTGATATGTGATATATGAGCATGAAGAGCATCCCTGTTGCTGCTAGGTGTTGCCTGCATTCTGCTGCCCAAGATATTATGCCAGCGGAGGCACATGGAGGACCTTGAGTGGGCAATATCTGGCAATTTAAGAGAAACAATAGGCCTAAGGGCGGGCAGGGTTTGGGGATAAGGTGGTAGGCTAGCCACCTGACATAAATTACCATTCTGAAGAAGGGGCACTGGACCCAAAACTTTAACTTTGCTTTCTCTCCCCAGATGCTGCCAGACCTGCTGAGTTTTTCCAGCAATTTCTGATTTCCAGCATTTGCAGTTCTTGTTTTTTGTTAACTTATCTTTCATCTCTACTTCTGTCTAGAATCAGCAGCTATTTTTTATTTTTGACTACAACCCGGAAAAGATTTTGACTTCAGACTTGGTCTAAATATCAAAAGATGGTCTGCATAAATGGAAAATCAAATGTCTATCTGAACCTGCTTTTTTTTTGTAATATGTAAAATAATGTAAAGTATTGGATGCATCTAGATAAGTTAAAACCTTCCTCCACCACTACTGTGATTCAGAGATTCTGATCTCTCATTGAGCCTGTATCTTGGTTCAACTGGTTTTCAGCTTCAGCCTGTTCCTGGATGAAATATCAGAAAATAATTCCTCTGCTGCTTTTGGATTTCATGGTGACCTCCAATTTTATCACGCCTCTCATCTGCAACAGAGCCTATGTCCTTCCTGGATCTTCATTCCTGTAAAAATACTCCTTTTTTGCCACCTACTTAGGCTTGACTCCCTGTGAAGTACAGCATCTGCAGTAATTTGTGCATTTCATAGATTTCTGACATTTAGACTTAGACAATCCAATCAGCACCCTTCCATTAAACCATCTGGCAAAACTTCCTTTAATGCTCCACACTGTCCTAGCCCTGAACTCATCTTTTTCTAGTTCCTCTTCTAACTTCACCTCCTGCCTTCTCCCAGCTTCTCTTGTAAATAAGATCCACCTCCTGCTCCTTCAGTTCCATTCCCACTAAAACTGATCACTCCCATCAGATTTCCATCTCTGAAACTGCTCCTAAAGTCACCAATGATATTCCTTCTGACAGTGATAAATATAAACATTTATTCATCATTCCTGTCAACCTGTCTACAGCTGCAACACCTCCTCTGATCTTTCCACTGTCATCCAGCTAGGTGGGACTACTCTCATGTGGTTCTATTCTTAAATATCTAATCATAGCCAGAGGATCATGAGAATGACTTTTTTTTTTAGATTACTTACAGTGTGGAAACAGGCCCTTCGGCCCAACAAGTCCACACCGCCCCGCCGAAGCGCAACCCACCCATACCCCTAACCTAACACTACGGGCAATTTAGCATGGCCAATTCACCTGACCTGCACATCTTTGGACTGTGGGAGGAAACCGGAGCACCCAGAGGAAACCCACGCAGACACGGGGAGAATGTGCAAACTCCACACAGTCAGTCGCCTGAGGCAGGAATTGAACCCGGGTCTCTCTCTGGCGCTGTGAGGCAGCAGTGCTAACCACTGTGCCACCGTGCTTCCTGTTCTAGATCACCTAAAGATTTATCCTTAGTCCAGTCCTAATGTGCATCTACATCTTGACCCTTAATGATGTTGTATCAGCTTGCAACTGCTCAAGTGAAATAAAAATCCTTGAGAAGGGAGGCCCAAAATATAGGCAACTGAAATAGCAACTGAAGTAAACAGGACATCAAAATTGGCCAAAATGCAAAGTGTGCTAGGAATGTCTGAACCAAGACAGACACAAGAGACAATCCTAGGAGAAAGTGAGGACTGCAGATACTGGAGATCAGAATCGAGATCGTGGAGCTGAAAAAGTACAATAGGTCAGGCAGCATCCGAGGAGTGGGAGAATCAACGTTTCGGGCATAAGCCCTTCATCAGGAATGAGGCTTGTTGGTCGGGGCTGAGAGATAAATGGGAGGACGGTGGAGTTTGGGGGACGTAGCTGGGAAAGCGATAGGTAGATGAAAGTGAGGGAGAAGGTGATAGGTCAGAAGGGGCAGTGATGGACAGGTCCGGAGGGCGGTGCTGAGTTGGAGGCTTGGGAGTAGGATAATGTGGGGGGGTGGGGGGCAGAATGAGGAAGCTGCTGAAATCCACATTTATCCCGTGTGGTTGTAGGGTTCCAAGGCAGAATATGAGGCATTCCTCCTCCAGGCATCGGGTGGTAACAGTTTGACAGTGGAGGTTTGGCAGCATCCTATCTGCCCAATGTGGAGGAGACCACACCGGGTGCAACGGATGCAGTAGATGATATTGGTAGAGGAACAGGTGAATTTCTGATGGATGTGGAAGGATCCTTTGAGGCCTTGGATGAAGGTGAGGGGAGTGGTGTGGCTGCAGGTTTTGCACTTCCTGTGGTTGCAGAGAAAGGTGCCAGGAGTGGGGTGTGGGCTGGTGGGGGGTATGGACTTGACAAGGGAGTCGTGGAGGGAATGGTCTTTTCGGAACGCTGATAGAGGTGGGGAGGGAAATATATCTCTGGTGGTGGGGTCCACACCTTTCCCTGCCACCGCAGGAAGTGCAAAACGTGTACCCAGACCACTCCCCTCACCTCGGTCCAAGGCCCCAAGGATCATTCCACATTGAAGTCCTGATGAAAAAGCAGCGCTTCGAAAGCTAGTGCTTCCACATAAACCTGTTGGACAATCACCTGATGTTGTGATTTTTAACACCGTTTAAGCAAGTGATTGAGAGCCATTAGCAGCATTTCAAGATGGTAAAGCCAATTAATTCGATGCCTCTGATCAAAGTCAGAGGTCAGACAATATCAGGTTATAGTCCAGTAGGTTTATTTGAAATCACAAGCTTTCAAAGCACTGCCCCTTCGTCAGGTGATTGGCCAATTCCTTGGAAAGTTCCATACGATAACCAGGAGGATATAAGAACACAGCCTGGCAGGACTTGGTATACCCACTCTCCAGCCTATCTAGTGGCACGTCGGGATGCAGCAGTAACCAGTGCAGCTCACCTCTGATCAGAGGGAGAATCAACCTATGAAGAGAGGAACAGACTGAACAATTTGACAGACCAGCAAATTTATGAGTATCTTGGAAGTATTTCAAGTTTCTAAAGAATTGGATAGTTAGCAGTAGACTTGTTAAAAGCATGAAGTTTAACTCCTAACCTTTGCTGTCTTCAAATAAAGTTATAAGCTGGTTCACTGGATGCAGACTTGTGCTGTGTAGTTGTTTCCTGATGAAGAGCTCATGCTTGAAACATCGACTCTCCTGCTTCTTGGATGCTGCCTGACTGGCTGTGCTTTTCCAACACCACACTTTTCGACTCCTTTCCTGATGTATGGTAAGGTGCCTGGGTAAATGAATACTGGATACACTGGTTGAGGAGTCTGCGGGATCTTGGAGACACCTTATTCTGGACATCATTCAAAGGCACAGTGTTAGTTTTCACATGCACACTGAAAATACACAGCTCCACCACATCTGATTCCTCCACTGTTACTAAATTATCAGACTGTTTATCTGATATCCAGTGCAGATTGTGCAGAAATTTCCTTGAATTAAACCAATGAGGTCCAAAATTTGTTTGTGGGTAGAGTGCTGTATCAGAGAATTCACTGATAGGGGTATTTCTGGGGAGGATAAAGATCTTGGATCTGTACATTTCAGTGAAGGCTACT
Source organism: Chiloscyllium plagiosum (assembly GCF_004010195.1). Classification (NCBI taxonomy): domain Eukaryota; kingdom Metazoa; phylum Chordata; class Chondrichthyes; order Orectolobiformes; family Hemiscylliidae; genus Chiloscyllium; species Chiloscyllium plagiosum. The sequence goes on along the minus strand of NC_057713.1, from coordinate 82,434,787 downwards.
AAACACAAAAAGTGGCAGAGGCTATTTCTTTTGAATACTGTGGAACAGACCAAACCCAAAAGAATTAGTTGAATTTAAAGCCAGAGATAAGCCCAGCTGGAGACTGAAATTAGATTAGATTAGATTACTTTTTTTAGATTACTTTACAGTGTGGAAACAGGCCCTTCGGCCCAATAAGTCCACACCGCCCCGCCGAAGCGTAAACCACCCATACCCCTACATTTACCCCTTATCTAACACTACGGACAATTTAGCATGGCCAATTCACCTGACCTGCACATCTTTGGACTGTGGGAGGAAACCGGAGCACCCGGAGGAAACCCACGCAGACACGGGGAGAATGTGCAAACTCCACACAGTCAGTCGCCTATGGCGGAATTGAACCCGGGTCTCTGGCGCTGTGAGGCAGCAGTACTAACCACTGTGCCATCGTGCCGCCCAAATCTTTGAATCACAGGCACTGTAGGCAGCAATAAAAAGTAGGAAATTATACAGATAAAGGTAGAGTCTCATATACTTCTTCCAGCGCCATTCAGTGCAGAAACATCACGTTGTCCAGTGACACCCAGGAATTAGAAGCTAGAATTGAGAAATTCACAGTGTGGAACTAAACCTTCACTAGAGCTCGCAAAGTAAGTTGAGAAATATTGCTTTGAACCATATCAGATGGAGGCTATTTAAACCAAGAATTAACTTAAATTTGGCTTAAAATGCACCGAATGTTAGAATCAGGAGGGAAGATTTAGAGGGAAGAAAGAGTATTGAATGAACAGCAGAAGAAGGACAAAGACAGACATACATAAAGCTAGATTTTATAGGCACTGTATTCCGTTGCCCTCCCTTCCACTGACTGAAAATTCAGCAGGAAGCCCTCCCACCCAAAAGCTGACTGCCTTACAGCCACTTTACACTGGAAGTGTCTGAGGAGAAAGTCCCATTTAGAGAGCTGTCAGTCATGTAACCACATGAGCTGGATTGGACAAGCCAAGGGAAGAGGGATAAGGGGCTATTAAGGCCCTAGAAAGGTGATAAATTTGCTAATTTGTTTTTTTAATCCCATGTCCAAGACACTGACATGTTTGTTTGTTTGTTTGTATGATTGTTGTTGGTAACAGAAGGATCCCAAAGTACAAAGGACAGTTGATAGAACAGCCAAAAGCAACATGAAAAAGAATATGTATTGTATGTTATTGTGATCTAGAATGCAGCATCTGAAAAGGTGGAGAAGCAGATTCAGTAATGAAGGGAGATAGGTAGATAAAAAAAATCTTTATTTCTTCAGAGTAGGGAACCTGCACATAGATAGCACTTGCAGAAACTATACAATCACATACAATCATCTATTTTTAGACCTCCAACAAACTATGCAATCCAGTAACCAATCAATAACTTACCAGGGAAATCCCATCATTAAATTATTAAGGTGCTGCACATACAGAATCTCAAATACTATGTTTTCATTATCATGTCATCTTCTATAAGTTATTCTTGTTCTTTTGACCTCTACTAATTGGGCAGCTGTCTTGAAACCTTAAAACATAACATTCTTAGTTCCTGCTTGGCATCAGCGATTGGTTCACCATCCTGTCTCCCAAGAGATAACTATGCTTCTTCATGTGTTTACCACATTCCATCCCAGAGGCCTCGCCTTGTGCCCATACACAGATAGCTCTGCTCCATCCCATGTTCTTGCTTACAGCTGGAATCCACTTTCACTAACTTACTCACCATATTTTCATAATGACACCATATCTATTGTCACTAAAAAATCATCAAAAGCAGCCTGACTTATTGAACTTGCATGCTCCCATACAATCTGCTTCCAGTTAAAATGTTTCAGTTTAATTGAGGAACATGAATCTAACCCTATAACAACAGTCGAGTTATTTTTCTGTCTGCTCTATATTAATGTTTTCCAGTGCTGGAGAATAGTCTTCTGAATATTTCAATTGGCTTTGAGGTAGACAGAAAAAGAATTATCCCGGGCTTCAACAGAGATTATCATTTAGTAATTATGCTTTAAGTATGTTGTTGTGTGCCAAATAAAACCTGGAATAGGCCTATAGGTTCAGAGTGATTGAAAAGAAAGTTATCCTTTCACACTGCAATACAATAAGAAATAGTTGCACTATAAATTTTCTGTTATATCACTGGGAAAAAGTCCAGGCTGTCAATTAACGAACAAAAGAAATTGAAGGAAAACGCAATTTGTAAAACTACCTTTCTTGTTTTATTTCAATGACAGGCAACAGGTGCTAACCCATCACCTTTCATTACAAGAGTAAAGTAAGATTAAAAATTCCCACGTGAACAGTGATTAATCTGTTCAGCTGTTGCACAAGTCCATTCTTCTGTTCATATAAGGACTATCTGTAGAGCTAACAAACATGGAGGTAGAATTTTGAAACACTGCCATAACTGTTTTAAAGGGATGATCCAATCAATTGAATCACACTATTTTAATGGGAGACTGCAAACACAGTTATTATTGGATTTATAACAAAATAATAAATATAAGTAGTCAGTAGATTAGGATGAATACTTTATAAGTGAAGTAACTGTTTACAAAATTTTATTCACATTAAAGAATGACCAATTATTTTTGTATTTTGATAATATTGAAAGTACCTTAAGAGAAAAAAAACAAGAGTATAATCAGATCGACCACTTAACTGCTAAAGAGACATCAAATCAGGAAATGATAAAGTTACATCCTGGGGGCTGATGTGACACAGTAGTAATCTCCCTACCTCTGAGCCAGCAATCCCAGTTTTCAGCGCCATCAGCTCTAGAGGTGTGTAATAACCTTTCTGAAAGGTTGATTAGAAATTATTTAAAGGTACACCCAGCTAAGTTGACCTTGCAATGTCCTCCTCTAACACCTAGGGACTGATGCCAAAAGCCAAACCATTCCATTAGTCAAGCAGCAGTATAACATAATCAGACTCTCAGAATCATACACATCAGAACCCCTTATACACCATCTGTAGGTATGTCCTCTCCTATCAGCAGATCTACTACCAGAAATAGGGGCACAATATCATAAGAAATGGAATAGCTAAAACTAAGAATACCACAAAATACTATGGTTTCAGGTCAAACATGGGAAAAGAAATTACCTGATGATTACCATGTACACACTCCCTCAGCTGATGAATCCACATGCGTCTATTTTTGACCATTTAGAGGGAAAATGACAGAAAGCAAGAGGCAGAAAATACCAAGCATGGAGGAGCTTTAATGTCCATGACAAAGCTGGTTTTAATTGCAGCAAAAATTGACCTGTCAGAACCCTCAATGTCACAGCTACCAGTAAAAGAACCAATATGAGGAATAGTCTCGTTCTCACAATCTACCCATTACTAGTATGGTTGTCCATGACAACATTGACAGGATGGCTTTAATCCTGGTGGAGACAAAGTCCCATCCTTTGTGTCATATGACATTGCTACCCCCACCCTGCTGTTAAGATGAATAGTTTGGGAATTGAGTCAGCAGATCATACTCTGCATCCATAAGGTACAGTGGGCCCATGATAATCAAGTTAGGCATCCATCATTGGTTCACTGTAAAAGAAAGCACCAAGAGCAATACCAGCTTTCTTGAACATAAAATGCTCTGATGAAATGGCAATACAGGATGATATGCTTGACAAACAAAAATTCAAGATATGCTATAAATAGATTCAAGTGGTCGAACAACCAATAAATCAGGTCAAAGGGTTCTATAACCCTATTACATTTACTTGTAAATGTTAGCGATTAGATTCCCTACAATGTGGAAGCAGGCCCTTCGGCCTAACAAGTCCACACTGCCCCTCCAAAGAGCAACCCACCCACACCCATTCCCCTACATTTACCCCTGACTAATCCAACTAACACTACAGGCAATTTAGCATGGCTAATTCACCTAACCTGCATACCTTTGGACTGTTGGGAGGAAACCGGACCACCCAGAGGAAACCCACTTACACATGGGGAGAACGTGCATACGCCACACAGACAGTTGCCCGAGGCAGGGATTGAACCCAGGTCCCTGGGACTGTGAGACAGCAGTGCTAACCACTATGCCACCATGCCACCCTGGTAGTGGATAGTTAAAAAGTTTAGAAGGAGGACATTTCCCCATAAACATTCCCATTCTCAACATTAGCAGAGTGCAGTAACTGGGTGCAAATACAAAACTAAGGCATTTAACCAGATGTATCAAATGAATGATCATTTTTGCTTCCACTAAAAAAACACAATGAACACAGACAGTAGTGTTCATTCAGTTCACCACAAATGACATCAGTAAATGTGGATAAAGAACTATGTTTATTGGAGGACTGAAATTCATGCAGAAATTGAGCAAATACGTAGCAGGTCTGTCAAGACCTGTGGAGATCTGATGACGGGTCATCAAAAATATTAACTGTGTGCATCTCCACAAAAATAGCGCCTGAATTGCTCTGCATTTTATTTGACATCAACAAACAGTCATGTCAAATGAACACAGTAAATATATGAACAGAGACATAGCTACTAGACTGAGTCTGCAGCAGGCAGAGAAGAAACCAACAAGAGAGAAAAACATAATAGACTACATTCACGCAAATCTGTTTCCTGCAGATGCATCTTTCTATGACAGCATTGGTAAGAATGACCACTGCGCAGTCCTTATAGAGACAAAGTCTCAGCTTCACATTGAGAATGCTTTCCATGATGTTGTACAGTACTATTGCCATTCTAAGCAGGATAGACTTTGAACCTATCTAGCAATTCAAGACCTGGCATTCATGAGGTGCTGTGGGCCATCAGCAACAGAACTGTACTCCAACACAATCTGTGATCTCATGTTGCAGTCTATCCCTAACTCTACAGTTGCCTTCAAGTGAGGGCATCAACCCTGGTTCAATGAAGAGTGCAAGAAGATATGCCAGGGTCAGCACCAGGTATCTCAAAAATGAGCTGGTGAAGTTACAAAACAAGACACTTGCATGCTAAACACCATAAGCAGCAAGTTACAGACAAAGCTAAGTGATTCCACAGCCAATAGATCAAACCTAGTCTCTGCTGTCCTGTCAGATCCAAGCATGAACAGTGGTGGATAGTATGAGAAAAGTGATGGCCTTGTGGTATTATTGCTCAACTATTAATCCAGAAACTCAGCTAATATCCTGGGGACTGAGGTTCAAATCCTACCATGGCAGATGGTGGTATTTGAATTCAATAAAAACTATCTGGAATTAAAGAATATACTGGTGACCATGAAACCATTGTTGATTGCTAGAAAAACCCATCTGATTCACTAATGTCCTTCAGGGAAGAAAATCTGCCATCCTCACCTGTCTGGCCTTCATGTGACTCCACCCCCACAGCAATGTGGTTGACTCTCAATTGCCCTCTGAAATGCCCTAGCAAGCTGCAATTGCTACAAAGTCTTAAAGAAATGAAATTGGACAAATCACCTAGTATCAATCTAGGCACCAGAAAATTCCTGAAGAAGGGTTATACATGAAACATTGACTTCTCCACCTCCTGACGCTGCCTGGTTTGCTGTGCTCTTCCAGCCTCCTGCTTGTCCACCAGAAAAGAAAATGGCAAAAGCAGCCCTGTCAACCCTGAAAAATCCTCCTTGCTAACATCTGGGGGCCCAGTATGATTTCGATCAGCAGAGAGTTTGCCTTCTGATACCAATTGATTCCAGGTTTGCTTGGGCTTCTTGATGCCGCATTTGCTCGGATGCTGCCTTGACGGCAAGGACTGTCATTCTCACCTCACCTCTGGAATTCAGTTCTTTCTCCATGTTTGAATAAAGGTTGTAATGAGATTAGAAGCTGAGTGGCCCTTTCAGAACCCAAACTGGGAGTCTCTGAGCAGGTTATTGCTGAGCAGTTGTTGCTTGATAGCACTGTTGATAATACCTTCCATCATTTTACTAATGATCAAGAGTAGACTGGTGGGGTGGCAAATGGCTGGGTAGGATTTGTCTTGCTTTTTGCGAATAGAACATTCCTCAGCAAATTTCCACATTGTTGGGTAAATGCCAATGTTATAATTGAACAGGAAGAACTTGGCTAGGGGAGCAGCAAGCTCTGATGGACAAGCCGTCAATACTTTGGCTGGAATATTGTCAGGGCCGTTGCTTTTGCGGCATTCAGTACTTTCAACCATTTCTTGATATCATGTGGAGTGAATGAATCGAATTGGCTGAAGACTGGTATCTGCAATGCTGGGGACCACTGGAAAAGATGAGATGGATAACCCACATGGTACTTCTTTCTGAAGATTGTCTTGAATGGTTCAATTTTATCCTTTGCATTTATGTTTTGGGCTTTTCCATCATTGAGGATGGGGATATTTATGGAGCCACCTCCTCCACTAAGTTGTTTAATTGTCCACCACCATTCAAAATTGGATGTGGCAGGACTCCCAAGCTTAGATCTGATCCATTGTTTGTGGGATTGCTTAGCTCTGTCTATCATTTCCTGCTTATCCTCTTTGGCATACAATTAACCGTGTTCATTAGCTTTGGCAGATTGATACCTCATTTTTACATACACCTGATGCTGCTTCTGGCATGCCCTCCTCAACTGTCCATTGAACCAGGCTAGATCCACTGGCTTAATGGTAATGATTGAGTGGGAGATATGCCGGGCATTGCACTTGATGCTGAAATAAACTTCTGCTACTATCGATGGCCCACAGCATCTCATTGATGCCCAGCCTTGGGTTGCTAGATCTGTTTCAAGTCTGTCCCATTTAACACAGTGATGGTACCAGACAACACGATGCGAAAGTGGGATTTCTATGTCTCCACAAGAACTGTGTGGTTGTCACTCTTAACGTTACTGTCATGGACAGACGCATCTGCAACCAGCAGATTGCTAAGGATGAGATCATATATGTTTTTCCCCTTATTGGTTCCCTCACCACCTGCTGCAGATCCAGTTTAGCAACTGTGTTCTTTTGGACTCAACTAGCTCGATCAGTAGTCACTGAGTCACTCCTGGTGGTGGACATTGAAATTCACCACCTGAAGTACATTTTACGCCCTTGGCACCCTCACTATTGCCTCAAAGTATTGTTCAACATAGAGGAGTACTGATTCATTAGCCAAGGGAGAACGGTACTTGGTAATCAGCAGAAGATTTCCGTCCCATGTTTAATCAGAAGCTGTGAGACCTCATGGGTCTGGAGCCAATGTTGAGGCTTCCCAGTGCAACTCCCTCTCTACTGTATACCACTGTGCTGCCACCTCTGTTGGGACTGGAGATATCCAGTGATATGGTGTCCAGAACATTGTTTGTCAGGTATGATTCCCTGAGTAGACTATGTCAGGCAGCTGTCCCAATTTAGGCACTAGCCCCCAGATGTTAGTAAGGACGACTTTGTGGGATCAACAGAGCTGTTTCTATCGTTGTCTTTACTGGTGCCTGGATCAATGCTGAGTGGTCTATCTAGTTTTATTTCTTTGTTTCAACTTTGTAGTGATTGATACAACTGAGTGGCTTGCTAGCCCATTTCAGACAGCAGTTGAGAATCAACCACAATGCTTTGGTTCTGGAGTCATATGTAGGCCAGAACAGGTAAGAATGGCAGTTTCCTTCCCTGGAGGACATTAGTGAACCAGATGGGTTTTCCAACAATCGGCAATGGTCGTCATTAGACTATTGGTTCCAGATATTTATTCAATTCAAATTAAACTTTCTGCCGAGGCAGGATTCAAACTCAAATCCCCAGAACATTGTCTGGGGCTCTGGATTAACGGCTCAGCGATAATACCACTAGGCCATTGTATCCCCGCAGATGACCTATAAAGACAGCAGATTTCCTTCCCTGAAGGATATTATTGAGCCAGATGGGTTTTTTTCAACAATCAACAATGGTTTCATGGTCATCAGTAGATTTTTAATTCCAGATCTTTAAAAATTGAATTCAAACCTGGGTACCCAGAACATTAGCTGAGTTCATAATTAATAGTTCAGTGATAAAACTCTAGGCCTTTTGCCCTGTGACAAATGTAATGCTAAAATGGCTTGCAGTTTCCTGCTTCCTATCTTCCTTACCTTTTGAATAAAGGTGTTATATTTGCTGTCTTCCAATTTAATCGGACTTCAGGGAATTTTGGAAAATAAAAACCATGCATCAACTATATCACTAGCCACTTCTTTAAAGACACCACAAAGTGCATCAGGACCCAGGATCTGCAGGTGACAAGTACCCAATAATTTAGTCAGCACATCTTCTTGGGGGTGGTAATCTTCCTGAGTTGCTCCCCCTTTCCATTTCTTGCATTATATGAAATAACGTTGCAGTCCCATGACTAACCAAGCCTCTGACTAAGCTGTCTAGTACAGATACAACACTGGCATATAACATCAATATGGAAAATTGCCCAGGTATGTACTACACATAAAAAGCAGGAACAAATTTAACTAGCCAATTCTAACTCTTTCAATCTACTCCAAATTATCAGCAAAATGATAGAAGGAAATATCAATAATGTATCAAATGGCACTTACTCTCCAATTATCTCACATTTCCTGAGTCTGCGTACCTCAAAAATCACTTGGCTCCAGATGTCATTCCAGATTTGCTCCAAACATGGACATAACAGCTCACCAGACGTGAGGTGAGGTTACTGACCTTACCTTCAAGGTTGTAATTGACCACATGCTAACAAATTGAGGACCATGGGAATCAGGACAGGTGGGTTGACCCATGTCTACCAGAAGTAAAGGTTGCAGTTATTGTTGGAAAATAATCATTTCATTCCTCAGACATTATCAAAAGATTAGGGTGTGTGGTGCTAACTGCATAATGTTTAGCAACATTTGAATTTTTCACATATTGGATCAGTCTATGCCTGAATGCTGCAAGACCTAAAAACTTCCATGGTCCTCAACAGGGTCTTTTTCTTTCAGTTTTTACCTGGCATTTTACCTCCACCCATTAGATGATTTAGCATGCTTAAAATGCAAGATTTGTTTTGTCGCACCCCACCAACTATAGATTTCAGTAAGACTACCATTTCCTGCTCCCAGAAAACCAGAACTGAACAAAAGAACTATGCAAATCATTTGAAAAATTCACACACATTCACTTGCTCTTGACAGCAAGCCATTTCAACATCCATTAAGCTAGGGCTATAAAACCTGGCCTGAAACACAATTGAATAAAGACAGTGCTCTATTGATATGCAAAAAGAAATTGAAATCCATTACCAAAAAACTTGAATCCAGTACATAATGATAATTCCAAACAGAGTTTGTAAGCTTCCTGATCAGGGCATACATATGTTGATTAGATTACACAGTGTGGAAACAGGCCCTTCGGCTCAACAAGTCCACACCGACCTGCAACCCACCCAGACCCATTCCCTACATTTGCCCCTTCACCTAACACTACAGGCAATTTAGCGTGGCCAATTTACCTAATCTGCTCAGTTTTGGACAGTGGGAGGAAACTGGAGCACCTGGAGGAAACCCACACAGACACGGGGAGAATGTGCAAACTCCACACAGTCAGTCGCCTGAGGTGCGAATTGAACCCGGGTCTCTGGCACTGTGAGTGCGGCAGTGCTAACCACTGTGCTACCGTGCTGCCCACAAATTATGCTAGAGAAAGTTCAATGATGTTAGCAGCCATGTAGATATTGTATTTCTCGTTTTTTAGGAAGACTTTGCCGGAATTTAGAAAGAAAGTAATTGAGTCATACAGTCATAGAGTCATTGAGATGTACAGCATGGAAACAGACTCTTTGGTCCAACTTGTCCATGCCGACCAGATATCCCAAACCAATCTAGTCCCACCTGCCAGTGCCCGGCTCATATCCCTCCAAACCCTTCCTATTCATATACCCATCCAAATGCCTTTTAAGTGTTCCAATTGTACTAGCCTCCTCTGGCAGCTCATTCCATACATGTACCACCCTCTGCGTGAAACAGTTGCCCCTTAGGTCTCTTTTATATCTTTCCCCTCTCACCCTAAACCTCTGCCCTCAAATTCTGGACTCCCCCCTCTCCCCCCCCCCAAACCCCACCGGGAAAAGACTTTGCTATTTATCCTATCCATGCCTCGCATGATATTGTAAATCTCTGCAAGGTCACCCCTCAGCCTCCGACACTCCAGAGAAAACAGCCCCAGCCTTTTCAGTCTCTCCCTATAGCTCAAATCCCACAACCCTAGCAACATACTTGTAAATCTTTTCTGAACCCTTTCAAGTTTCACAACATCTTTCCAATAGGAAGGAGACCAGAATTGCATGCATTATTCCAACAGTGGTCTTACCAATGTCCTGTACAGCCGCAACATGACTCCCAATTCCTGTACTCAATACTTTGACCAATAAAGGAAAGCATACCAAACGCCTTCTTCACTATCGTATCTACCTACGACTCCACTTTCAAGAAGCTATGAACCTGCACTCCAAGGTCTTTTTGCTCAACAACACTCCCTAGGGCCTTACCATTAAGTGTATAAGTCGTGCTAAGATTTGCTTTCCCAAAATGCAGCATCTCGCATTTATCTGAATTAAACTCCATCTGCCATTTCTCAGCCCATTGGCCCATCTGATCAAGACCCCGTTGTAATCTGAGGTAACCCTTTTCGCTGTCCACTACACCTCCAATTTTTGTGCCATCTGAAAACTTACTAACTATACCTCACATCCAAATCATTTATGTAAATGACAAAAAGTAGAGGCCCAGCACCGATCCTTGTGGCACTCCACTGGTCACAGGCCTCCAGTCTGAAAATCAACCCTCCACCACCACCCTCTGTCTTCTACCTTCAAGCCAGTTCTGTATCCAAATGGTTAGTTCTCCCTGTATTGTGTGAGATCTAACCTTGCTAACCAGTCTCCCATAGGAAACCTTGTCAAATGCCTTACTGAAGTCCATATAGATCACATCTACTGATCTGCACTCATCAATCCTTTTTGTTACTTCTTCAAAAAACTCAATCAAGTTTGTGAGACATGATTTCCCATGCACAAAGCCACGTAGATTATCCCTAATCACTCCTTGCCTTTCCAAACACATGTACATCCTGTCCCTCAGGATTCCCTCCAACAACTTACCAACCACCGATGTCAGGCTCACTGGTCTATTGTTTCCTGTTCCTTCTGTTACATTTCAATTTTTTGCGATATTTTCTAAAACAGTATTTCCTTACTTGGTGATCTATCCACTGGAAAACTCATTCCCCACTGTACAACTCCATGACCTTTAATGGAATCTACTGATATTGTATATGTGCGCAATGACCCAGGCCTACATCTCTCACACTGTATTTATTCACATCAAGAGACTTCTGTTCAGGATAGACCCATTTCCGCAAATGTACCCCGACTAGGCGAAGCTTGTGATTCTACTGCACTTTTCTGTGTTATCAGAAAACTCCTATAGGAAAGATGCTGTGAAAATTGAAAGGGTAAGGAAAGACTTACAGGGATGTTACCAGGATTGGAGAGGCTGAATAGACTGGGGCAGTTTTCACTGGAGTATGTCGGATGTTGAAGGGTCACCTTATAGAGTTTTATAAAATCATGAGGGGCATTGATAGAGTAAATAGACCAAGGTCTTTTCCCTGGGGTGGGGGGTGTCCAGAACTAGAGGGCATAGGTTTAGGATGAGAGGGGAAAGATTTAAAAGGGACCTCAGGGGCAACTTTTTCATGCAAACGGTGGTGTGTGTATGGAATGAGCTGCCAGAGGAAGTGGTGGAGGCTGGTACAATTACAACATTTAAAAGGCATCTGGATGGATATGAATAGGAAGTGTTTAGAGGGATATAGGCCAAATGCTAGCAAATGGAACTAGATTAATTTAGGATATCTGGTTTGCACGGACGTGTTGGACCAAAGGGTACATTTCCGTGCTGTTAATCTCTATGTTTATGTACCTGTAAATTTTGGTGTGGCTGAGTGTGCATTTTATATCTGCATTTGGATGTAAGTCAGTACCCATTTGTGTATTTATGTATTTAGATATGATTTTCTGTCTGTATTTGAGTCTGTGATTGCAGAAATATGTATTTTGATGCATGCATGTGTCTGTGGCTGTTGAAGGGTTTGAGCTATAGAGAGAGGCCGAATAGACCAGGGCTGTTTTCCCTGGAGCGTCAGAGGCTAAGGGGTGACCTTACAGAGATTTATCATGAGGGGCACAGTTAGGGTAGATAGACCAAGGTCTTTTCCCTGGGTTGGGGAAGTCCAGAACTAGAGGGAATAGATTTAGGGTGTGAGGGGAAAGATTTAAAAAGGACTTAAAGGCAACTTTTTCATGCAAAGGGTGGTGCATGTAAGGAATGAGCTGCCAGAGGAAGTGGTGGATGCTGGTACAATTACAACATTTAAAAAGCATCTGGTTGGGTATACAAATAGGAAGGGTATTGAGGCATATTGGCTCAGTGCTGGTAAATGGGACCAGATTAATTTAGGATATCTGGTCAGCATGGACAAGTTAAACCGAAGGGTGTGTTTCCGTGCTGTACATCTCTATGATTCCATCACTCTTCCACTGTATTATTAATGTGGATCAGACAAAATAGTGTTATTCATGTGGATTAGACAGAACCGTTTTATTAGTGTGGGTTGGACAGAACTGTTTTATTAATATGGATCAGACAGAACCTTATTGGTAATGTGGATCAGACGGGGCTATATTATTAATGTGAATCAGACAGTGCTGTGCTATTAATGTGAATCACACAGAACCATGTTATTAATGAGGATCGGACAGAACCGTGTTATTGATGAGGATCAGGCAGAACCGTGTTATTGACGTGGACCAGACAGAACCTTGTTATTAATGTGAATCAGACAGTATTGTGTTACTAATGTGGATCAGGCAGAACCTTGTTAGTAATATGGATCAGATAGGACTACATTATTACTGTGGATCAGACAGATTTGTGTTATTAATGTGGATCAGACAAACCATGTAAGTAATGTGAAGCAGGCAGTACAGTTTGATTAATGTGGATGAGACAGTATTGTGCTATTTATCTGGATCAGACAGTACTATTTTATAAATGTGGATCAGACAGTATCATAGTATTAGTGTGGATCAGACAGTATCATGTTATTAATACGCATCAGACAGTATCATGTTATTAATATGGATCAGACAGTACCATGTTAGTAATGTCGATCAGACCAAACATTGTTAGTAATGTGGACCAGACAGTACTGTTTCATTGACGTAGATCAGACAGTACTGTGCTACTATTGTGGATCAGACAGTATTAATTTATTTATGTGGATCAGACAGAACCATGTTATTATTGTGGATTATACAGTATTGTGTTATTAATGTGGATCATATGATGTGTTATTAATGTGGATCAGACAGAGTCGGGGTATTATTGTGGATCAGAAAGAGTCATATTATTAATGTTGATCAGACAGAACCTTGTTTGTAATGTGGATCAGACAGAACTGTATAAATAAAGTGGATCACACAATACTGTGCTATAAATGTGGATCAGACAGTACTGTTTTAGTAATGTGGTTCAGACAGTAGCGTGTTATTAATGTGGATCAGACAGAACCTTACTGGTAATGTGGTTAGGACGGGGCTATATTATTAATGTGGATCAGATAGAATTGTGTTATTAATCTGTATCGGACAGAATCATGTTATTAATGTGGATCAGAGAGAATCATGTCATCAATGAGGATCAGACAGAACTGTGTAAGTAATGTGGATCTGACAGTACTGTTATAAATGTCTATTGGACAGTACTGTTTTGTTAACGTGGTTCAGACAGTATTATGTTATTAATATGTGACCATGGGGAACCTTGTCGAATGCCTTACTGAAGTCCATATAGATCACATCTAGTGTTCTACCCTCATCAATCTTCTTTGTTACTTCTTCAAAAAACGCAATCAAGTTTGTGAGACATGATTTCCCATGCACAAAGCCATGTGGGCAAGTTGTTGGAGGGAATCCTGAGGGACAGGATGTACATGTATTTGGAAAGGCAAGGACTGATTCGGGATAGTCAACATGGCTTTGTGCGTGGGAAATCATGTCTCACAAACTTGATTGAGCTTTTTGAAGAAGTAACAAAGAAGATTAATAAGGGCAGAGCAGTAGATGTGATCTATATGGAGTTCAGTAAGGCGTTCGACAAAGATCCCCATGGGAGACTGATTAGCAAGGTTAGATTTCATGAAATACAGGGAGAAATAGCCATTTGGATACAGAACTGGCTCAAAGGTAGAAGACAGAGGGTGGTGGTGGAGGGTTGTTTTTCAGACTGGAGGCCTGTGACCAGTGGAGTGCCACAAGGATCGGTGCTGGGCCTCTACTTTTTGTCATTTACATAAATGATTTGGATGCGAGCATAAGAGGTACAGTTAGTAAGTTTGCAGATGACACCAAAATTGGAGGTGTAGTGGACAGCGAAGAGGGTTACCTCAGATTACAACAGGATCTGGACCAGATGGGCCAATGGGCTGAGAATTGGCAGATGGAGTTTAATTCAGATAAATGCGAGGTGCTGCATTTTGGGAAAGCAAATCTTAGCAGGATTTATACACTTAATGGTAAGGTACTAGGGAGTGTTGCTAAACAAAGAGACCTTGGAGTGCAGGTTCATAGCTCCTTGAAAGTGGAGTCGTAGGTAGATACGATAGTGAAGAAGGCATATGGTATGCTTTCCTTTATTGGTCAGACTATTGAGTACAGGAGTTGGGAGGTCATGTTGCAGCTGTACAGGACATTGGTTAGGTTAGGCCACTGTTGGAATATTGAGTGCATTTCTGGTCTCCTTCCTATCGGAAAGATGTTGTGAAACTTGAAAGGGTTCAGAAAAGATTTACAAGGATGTTGCCAGGGTTGGAGGATCTGAGCTACAGAGAGAGGCTGAACAGGCTGGGGCTATTTTCCCTGGAGCGTCGGAGGCTGAGGGGTGACCTTATGTAGGTTTACAAAATTATGAGGGACATGGACAGGATAAATAGACAAAGTATTTTCCCTGGCGTCGGGGTGTCCAGAACTAGAGGGCATAGATTTAGGGTGAGAGGGGAAAGATATAAAAGAGACCTAAGGAACAACTTTTTCACGCAGAGGGTGGTACGTGTATGGAATGAGCTGCCAGAGGATGTGGTGGAGGCTGGTACAATTGCAACATTTAAGAGGCATTTAGATGGGTATATGAACAGGAAGGGTTTGGAGGGATATGGGCCGGGCACTGGCAGGTGGGACTAGATTGTGTTGGGATATCTAGTTGGCATGGAAGGTTGGACCGAAGGATCTGTTTCCATGCTGTACATCTCTATGACTCTCTGACTCCATGACAGAACCTTATTAGTAATGTGGATAGACGGGGCTTTATTATTAACATGAATCAGACAGAATTGTGTTACTGATGTGTTATCAATGTACTTCAGACAGTACAGTTTTATTAGTGTGGATCAGACAGCATTGTGTTATCAATATGGATCAGTCAGAACCTTGTTAGTGATGTGGCTCAGACAGTACAGTTTTAATAATGTGGATCAGATAATACTGTGTTACTAATGTGAATCAGATACTACCGGTTAATAATGTGGATCAGACAGTACTGTGCTATTCATGTGGATGATAGTACTGTTTATTAATGTGGCTCAGACAGTACCATGATATTAATATGGATCAGACGGTACAGGTCATTCTACTATAGTGCACGTTTCGTTAATGCAAATTCACTAGAATGTGATTAACAAATCGGAGACACTATTTCTAAAGCATGAACGTCTGAAGCATGAATTTAAATGGTGCTGCTATCACACGATTGCACGGGAACAGAACTACCACATTATAGCAGAACCAACTGTACCAGGAGGAGCAGTGAGATCTTGGGTTCATGTCCATAGATCCCTCAAGGTTGCCACCCAAGTTGATAGGATTGTTAAGAAGGCATATGGTGTATTAGCTTCCAATAGTCGGGGGATTATGTTTAAGAGCCGCAAGGTTATGCTACAGCTCTATAGAGTCCTGGTTTGACCACACTTGGAATATTGTGTTCAGTTCTGGTCATGTTATTATAGAAAAGGTGTGGAAGATTTATAGAGGGTGCAGAGGAGATTTACCAGGATGCTGCCTGGACTAGTGGGCATGTCTTATGAAGAAAGGTTGAGTGAGCTGGGGCTTTTCGCTTTGGAGCGAAGCGGATGAGAGATGGCTTGAAAGAAGATGTTGAGAGGCATATATACAATGGATAGCCGGAGATTTTTTCCCATGGCAGAAATGTCTATCACAAGAGGGCACAATTTTAAGGTAATTGGAGGAAAATTTAAGAGAGATGTCAGAGGTATGTTCTTTACTTAGAGAGTGGTGGATGTGTGGAATGCACTGCCAGTAGTGGTAGTATAGTCAGATACATTCGGGACATTGAAGCGATTCTTGGATAGGCACATGGAAGTTAGTACAAAGAAGGTTATGTAGGTTAGCCTGATCTTAGAGTAGGATAAAAGGCTGGCACAACATCGACGGCCGAAGGGTCTGTACTGTGCTGTACTGTTCTGTGTTCAATGTTCTATGTTAATAATGTGGCTCAGACAGTACTATTTTAATAATGAGGATCAGACAGTATTGTTTTATTAATGTGGATCAGACAGAACCTTGTTAGTGATGTGGATCAGACAGTACTGTGCTATTAATGTGAATCACACAGTACTGTTTGGTGCGGGTCAGACAGAACCATGTTATGAATGTGGATTATACAGTATTGTGTTATTAATGTGGATCAGTCAGAATTATGGTATTAATGCATGGTATTAATGTGGATTAGATAGTATTGTGTTATTAATTTAGATCAAAGTTGGAAATCACAACACCAGTTTATAGTTCAAAAGGTTTATTTGGAAGTACCAGCTTTCACAGTGCTGCTCCTTTGTCAGGTAGCTAGTAGGGCAGGATCATAGGACACAGAATTTATAGCAAAAGATCATAGTGTCATACAACTGATGAGATATATTGAACAAACCTAGATTTCTGTTAAGTCTTCCATCTTTTAGAATGGGTTGCAGGTTTCAATTCATTAATGAGTAAATCTCAGAACTTCTTTCAAGTCACATTCACAAGACAACTTAAAGTTTCATTAAAAATGGTGACATCTCAGCTCAGACAATGCATTAAAGGAGTGAGGTTAGAGACTGTATATATTCCGATCTTGAGTCAGACTGGTTCTATTTCCAAAGTAGGAATTTATGAAGTGTCACATGGATTGACTGCCTACAGATTGTGTGCTTTTTGAACAAAATATGATGTATCTGCAAATGCAAGGAAAGTGAGAGACTGTGATTGTGTGTGCATATATGCGTGCCTGATAGTGTGTGTGTGAAGTGCTCTAAAAGCTGGTACTTCCAAATAAACCTGTTGGACTATAACCTGTTGTGTTTGATTTCTAACGTTGTCCACCCCAGTCCAACACCGGCACATCCACATAATGTGGATCAGACAGTATCATGTTATTAGTATGGATCAGACAGAACCATGCTGTTAATGTGGATGAGACAGCATTGTGTTATTAAAGTGGATCACACAGAACCTTGTTAGTGATATAGATCAGACAGTACTGTTTTATTCATGTGGATCAGACAGAATCTTGTTATTAATGTTGATCAGACAGTATTGTGTTATTAATTTGGAAAGAATCATGTTATTAATGTGGATCAGCCAGCACTGTGTTATTAACATAGATCAGAGAGAATCATGTTATTGATTCATGTTATTAATGTGGATCAGATAGTATCGAGGTTTAACATGGATCTGGCAGCATCATGTTATTAATGTGGATCAGACAGCATTGTGTTATTAATGTGGATCTGACATAACCTTGTTAGTAATGTGGATCAGACAAAATCATGTCATTAATGTGTATTAAACAGAACTGTATAAATTAGTGTGAATCAGGCAGTACTGTGCTATTAATGTGGTTCATACAGTACAATTTTATTAATGTGGATCAGACAGAACCTTGTTAGTAATGTGGATTAGACAAGACTGTATTATTAATCTGGATCAGACAGAATCATGTCATTAATGTGGATTAGACAGAACCGTATAAGTGGATCAGACAGTACAGTTTTATCAATGTGGATTAGACAGTACTGTGCTATAAATGTGGACTAGACAGTACTGCTTTATTATTGTGGCTCAGACAGTATTGTGTTATTAATGTGGATCAGACAGTATCATGTTATACATGTGGATCAGACACAACCTTATTGGTAATGTGGATCAGACAGTATCGTGTTAACAATATGGATCAGATAGCACTGTGTTATTAACGCGGATCAGACTGAATCGAGGTTTAATGTAGATCTGACATTTTAGTCTTATTAGCATGGATCAGGCAGGACTGTATTAGTAATGTGGATCAGACAGAATCATGTCATTAATGAGGATCAGACAGTACCGTTTTAATGTGGATCAGATAGTACTGTTCTATAAATGTGGATCAAACAGTACAGTTTTATTAATGTGGCTCAGACAGTATTGTTTTATTAATGTTGATCATACAGTATTATGTTATTATGGTGTATCAGACAAATCGTGTTATTAATGTGGATCAGACAGTATTGTGTTATCAACATGAATCAGACAGAACCTTGTTCGTAATGCGGATCAGACAGTACTGTTTTATTGATGTGGATCAGACAGAGCCATATAAGTAATGTGGATCATACAGTGCTGTTTTATTTATGTGGACCATACATAACATGTTGTTACTGTGGATCAGACAGTACTGTGCTATTAATGTGGATCAGACAGAACCGAGTTAGTAATGTGAATGAGACAGAATCTCATTATTAATATGGATCAGACAGTATCATGTTATTAATGTGAATCAGATAGTACAATGTTATGCTGCACAAGGTAGCGGATGGTCTCACAGATCTCTCTTGCTGACAGATTCAGATTTATTTTGTTCTGTTCATCATCGTCATCTAATGATTCTAGCTTCTTCTCTATCTGAAGCAGTCAGTCAAATATCAGGTTTCCAATTCTGCTGGCACAATTTCCACAAACAATCATAAGAATCAGTAGGAAGAGGAGGACATTCGGGCCCTGAAGACGTTTCCAGGATTCAGTAAGATGACAGCTGATCTACTTCACCTTTGTGTCTGCCCACCAAAACCCAGGATTTCCTTTTTGATCAAGAATCTGTCTAACTCAGCTTTGAATATTTTCATTGACCTAGTCTGTAGCTCTCCAAGAATTCCAAAGATTTATAACCCTCTGAGAAAATAATTTTTCCACACCTCAGTCCTAAATGTGTGACTTCCTATTTGTAATTGTTTCCCCTCATTCAAAATTCCCCAACAAAGGGAAATATCTTCTCACCACTCACCATATTCAGCCCTGTAAGAATTTTACATGTTTGAATAAGATCACCTCTAACTCTTCTGAACTCTGATGGACACAGGCTCAACCTTTCCCTCAGGAAAGCTCTTTCATGCTAGGAATCAGCCTACTGAACCTTCTCTGACCTGTTTTTAAGGTATATTTGTTTTAAATAGGAGATCCTTTATTTTTTAATTTTAGTTTTAAATAATTGAAGGCAACACAAGAGAAAACTTCCTTTAGGATCTACCCTGATCAGTCCCCTGAACATCTTATATATTAGAATAAGATTACCCTGATCAGTCCCCTGAACATCTTATATATTGCAATAAGATTACCCTGATCAGTCCCCTGAACATCTTATATATTGCAATAAGATTACCTCTTATTCTCTTCAAATCAAGCTGATAAAGGCTCAGACTGTCCAGACTTTCCTTATGAGGTTTTTATCCTAGGAATCAGTTGAGTGAATCTTCTCTGAAGTTCTTTCAATGCAAGTCTATCCTTCCACAAGGAAGGAAATCAAAACGGTACTTTCAACAGTTGCAGCAAGAACTCCCTTTTATATTCCTTTCCCCTTGCAATAACTTACAACATTCCATATAACCTTTTAATCCCTTGCTGTTTTACTGTCGTCTGATCTTTTGTAATTCATGAACAAGAACACGTAAATCCTTCTATATTGCAGCACTCTGCAATCTTTCTCCATTTAGATAATATTAGATTAGATTCCGTACAGTATGGAAACAGGCCCTTCAGCCCAACAAGTCCATATCGACCCTCCGAAGAGTAACCTACCCAGACTCAGTCCCCTACCCTATATTTACCCCTGGCTAATGCATCTAATACTATGGGCATTTTAGCATGGCCAATTCACCTGACCTGCACATCTTTGGATTTTCTGCCTATCTATTCTTCCTGCTAATGTGGCCAACCTCACACTCCCTGAGGCCAGGCTCCCTCCCATTTCCCCCCTAAAGGCAGACTCTCAGAGGGGAATGAAGGCACAGACCTCACTGGCATGCCCTAACAACCTGCTGTCAATGAACCCTCTCTCTTCACTCTGGCTTCAAGCACTGTCTACAAACTTGTCTACACAGTCTTACTTGCTGCAGGTACTGAACATTTCTAGTATGACTGTTTCAGGATGACAATGTAATTACCCACTGAAGGAATCTTTGTGTTTCAGGTACAAATATAGGTTTTGCAGGAAAAAGAGAAAGGACCACGCAATTTTGGGTGAGGGTGGTCAGACCGGATTTTGCTGCTTTCCTAACTCTACCATGATTTGGATTGCACCTGGTTTTTGTGGTTCTGTCTCAGCAGTGGATGAAACAGTTTTCAGCAACTCAGGTCCAGTCGTCCCTTCTCATCTGTTCCATCATTCAACAATTATATAACTGATTTTCTCCAGCAACTCAGATTCATGTAAGAATAATAGATGTGGTTCTGTTCGCCGAGCTGGGAATTTGTGTTGCAGACGTTTCGTCCCCTGTCTAGATGACATCCTCAGTGCTTGGGAGCCTCCTGTGAAGCGCTTCTGTGATCTTTCCTCCGGCATTTGTAGTGGTTTGAATCTGCCGCTTCTGGTGTCAAACCACTACAAATGCCGGAGGAAAGTTCACAGAAGCGCTTCACAGGAGGCTCCCAAGCACTGAGGATGTCACCTCAGGGGACGAAACGTCTGCAACACAAATTCCCAGCTCGGCGAACAGAACCACAACAACGAGCACCCGAGCTACAAATCTTTTCACAAACTTTGAAGAATAATAGAGTTGTAATAGTAGGGGATTTTAATTTTCCAAACATTTTCTGTCAAAGTGTTTAAGGCTTGGATGATGAGGAACTTGTTAAATTTGTTCTATTAATTTTAAAATAATATGGAAAAGGACAAGCCATCCATAAAATCTATAGTTCTTAATTGAAGTAAGGCAAATTTTAATGGTATGACAGAAGAAATTTGAAAAAGTTGATTGGAGTAATGGGCTGAGGAGTGGCAAATTTACAGGTACATAAACATATAGCATCATAGAGATTAACAGCACCCTTTGGTCCAACACGTCCATGCAAACCAGATATCCTAAATTAATCTAGTCCCATTTGCAAGCATTTGGCCTATATCCCTCTAAACACTTCCTATTCATATACCCATCCAAATGCCTTTTAAGTGTTCCAATTGTACTAGCCTCCTCTGGCAGCTCATTCCATACACACACCACCGTTTGCATGAAAAAGTTGCCCCTGAGGTCCCTTTTAAATCTTTCCCCTCTCACCCTAAACCTATGCCCTCTAGTTCTGGACACCCCCCACCCCAGGGAAAAGACCTTGGTCTATTTACTCTATCAATGCCCCTCATGATTTTATAAAACTCTATAAGGTAACCGTTCAACATCCGACATACTCCAGTGAAAACTGCCCCAGTCTATTCAGCCTCTCCAATCCTCCAACCCTGTAAGTCTTTACTTACCCTTTCAATTTTCACAGCATCTTTCCTATAGGAGTTTTCTGATAACTCAGAAAAGTGTAGTAGAATCACAAGCTTCGCCTAGTCGGGATACATTTGCGGAAATGGGTCTATCCTGAACAGAAGTCTCTTGATGTGAATAAATACAGTGTGAGAAATGTAGGTCTGGGTCATTACGCACATATACAATATCAGTAGATTCCATTAAAGGTCATGGAGTTGCACAGTGGGGAATGAGTTTTCCAGTGGATAGATCACCAAGTAAGGAAATACTGTTTTAGAAAATATCGCAAAAAATTGAAATGTAACAGAAGGAACAGGAAACAATAGACCAGTGAGCCTGACATCGGTGGTTGGTAAGTTGTTGGAGGGAATCCTGAGGGACAGGATGTACATGTGTTTGGAAAGGCAAGGAGTGATTAGGGATAATCTACATGGCTTTGTGCATGGGAAATCATGTCTCACAAACTTGATTGAGTTTTTTGACGAAGTAACAAAAAGGATTGATGAGTGCAGAGCAGTAGATATGATCTATATGGACTTCAGTAAGGCGTTTGACAAGGTTTCCTATGGGAGACTGGTTAGCAAGGTTAGATCTCACAGAATACAGGGAGAACTAAACATTTGGATACAGAACTGGCTTGAAGGTAGAAGACAGAGGGTGGTGGTGGAGGGTTGATTTTCAGACTGGAGGCCTGTGACCAGTGGAGTGCCACAAGGATCGGTGCTGGGTCCACTTCTTTTCATCATTTATATAAATGATTTGGATGTGAGGTATAGTTAGTAAGTTTTCAGATGGCACAAAAATTGGAGGTGTAGTGGACAGCAAAGAAGGTTACCTCAGATTACAACGGGATCTTGATCAGATGGGCCAATGGGCTGAGAAATGGCAGATGGAGTTTAATTCAGATAAATGCGAGATGCTGCATTTTAGGAAAACAAATCTTAGCAGGACTTATACACTTAATGGTAAGGCCCTAGGGAGTGTTGCTGAGCAAAAAGACCTTGGAGTGCAGGTTCATAGCTTCTTGAAAGTGGAGTCGTAGGTAGATACGATAGTGAAGAAGGCGTTTGGTATGCTTTCCTTTATTGGTCAAAGTATTGAGTACAGGAATTGGGAGTCATGTTGTGGCTGTACAGGTCATTGGTAAGACCACTGTTGGAATAATGCATGCAATTCTGGCCTCCTTCCTATTGGAAAGATGTTGTGAAACTTGAAAGGGTTCAGAAAAGATTTACAATTATGTTGCTAGGGTTGTGGGATTTGAGCTATAGGGAGAGACTGAAAAGGCTGGGGCTGTTTTCTCTGGAGTGTCGGAGGCTGAGGGGTGACCTTGAAGAGATTTACAAAATCATGTGAGGCATGGATAGGATAAATAGCAAAGTCTTTCCCGGTGGGGTTTGGGGAGGGGGAGGGGGGTGTCCAGAATTTGAGGGCAGAGGTTTAGGGTGAGAGGCGAAAGATATAAAAGAAACCTAAGGGGCAACTGTTTCACGCAGAGGGTGGTACATGTATGGAATGAGCTGCCAGAGGAGGCTAGTACAATTGGAACACTTAAAAGGCATTTGGATGGGTATATGAATAGGAAGGGTTTGGAGGGATATGGGCCGGGTGCTGGCAGGTGTGACTAGATAGGGTTGGGATATCTGGTCGGCATGGGCAAGTTGGACCAAAGGGTACATTTCCGTGCTGTTAATCTCTATGATGCTATATGTTTATGTACCTGTAAATTTGGGTGTGGCTGAGTGTGCATTTTATATCTGCATTTGGATGTAAGTCAGTACGCATTTGTGTATTTATGTATTTAGATATGATTTTCTGTGTATTTGAGTCTGTGATTGCAGAAATATGTATTTTGATGCATGCATGTGTCTGTGGCTGTTGGAGGGATGGAGCTATAGAGAGAGGCTGAATAGACCAGGGCTGTTTTCCCTGGAGCGTCAGAGGCTAAGGGGTGACCTTACAGAGATTTATCATGAGGGGCACAGTTAGGGTAGATAGACCAAGGTCTTTTCCCTGGGTTGGGGAAGTCCAGAACTAGAGGGAATAGATTTAGGGTGTG
>NC_057713.1:82408852-82410512 GCF_004010195.1 Chiloscyllium plagiosum | reverse complement strand
AACTTTTTCATGCAAAGGGTGGTGCATGTAAGGAATGAGCTGCCAGAGGAAGTGGTGGATGCTGGTACAATTACAACATTTAAAAAGCATCTGGTTGGGTATACAAATAGGAAGGGTATTGAGGCATATTGGCTCAGTGCTGGTAAATGGGACCAGATTAATTTAGGATATCTGGTCAGCATGGACAAGTTAAACCGAAGGGTGTGTTTCCGTGCTGTACATCTCTATGATTCCATCACTCTTCCACTGTATTATTAATGTGGATCAGACAAAATAGTGTTATTCATGTGGATCAGACAGAACCGATTTATTAGTGTGGGTTGGACAGAACTGTTTTATTAATATGGATCAGACAGAACCTTATTGGTAATGTGGATCAGACGGGGCTATATTATTAATGTGAATCAGACAGTGCTGTGCTATTAATGTGAATCACACAGAACCATGTTATTAATGAGGATCGGACAGAACCGTGTTATTGATGAGGATCAGGCAGAACCGTGTTATTGACGTGGACCAGACAGAACCTTGTTATTAATGTGAATCAGACAGTATTGTGTTACTAATGTGGATCAGGCAGAACCTTGTTAGTAATATGGATCAGATAGGACTACATTATTACTGTGGATCAGACAGATTTGTGTTATTAATGTGGATCAGACAAACCATGTAAGTAATGTGAAGCAGGCAGTACAGTTTGATTAATGTGGATGAGACAGTATTGTACTATTTATCTGAATCAGACAGTACTATTTTATAAATGTGGATCAGACAGTATCATATTATTAGTGTGGATCAGACAGTATCATGTTATTAATACGCATCAGATAGTATCATGTTATTAATATGGATCAGACAGTACCATGTTAGTAATGTGGATGAGACCAAACATTGTTAGTAATGTGGACCAGACAGTACTGTTTCATTGACGTAGATCAGACAGTACTGTGCTACTATTGTGGATCAGACAGTATTAATTTATTTATGTGGATCAGACAGAACCATGTTATTATTGTGGATTATACAGTATTGTGTTATTAATGTGGATCATATGATGTGTTATTAATGTGGATCAGACAGAGTCGGGGTATTATTGTGGATCAGAAAGAGTCATATTATTAATGTTGATCAGACAGAACCTTGTTTGTAATGTGGATCAGACAGAACTGTATAAGTAAAGTGGATCACACAATACTGTGCTATAAATGTGGATCAGACAGTACTGTTTTAGTAATGTGGTTCAGACAGTAGCGTGTTATTAATGTGGATCAGACAGAACTTTACTGGTAATGTGGTTAGGTTGGGGCTATATTATTAATGTGGATCAGATAGAATTGTGTTATTAATCTGTATCGGACAGAATCATGTTATTAATGTGGATCAGACAGAATCATGTCATCAATGAGGATCAGACAGAACCGTGTAAGTAATGTGGATCTGACAGTACTGTGTTATAAATGTCTATTGGACAGTACTGTTTTTTAGATTAGATTAGATTACATTACAGTGTGGAAACAGGCCCTTCGGCCCAACAAGTCCACGCCGACTTGCCGAAGCGCAACCCACCCATACCCCTACACTTACCCCTTACCTAACACTACGGGCAATTTAGCATGGCCAATTCACCTGACCTGCACACCTTTGGACTGTGGGAGGAAAC
>NC_057713.1:82401958-82408558 GCF_004010195.1 Chiloscyllium plagiosum | reverse complement strand
GTTTTTCAGACTGGAGGCCTGTGACCAGTGGAGTGCCACAAGGATCAGTGCTGGTTCCTCTACTTTTTGTCATTTACATAAATGTTTTGGATACGATCATAAGAGGTACAGTTAGTAAGTTTGCAGATGACACCAAAATTGGAGGTGTAGTGGACAGTGAAGAGGGTTACCTCAGATTACAACAGGATCTGGACCAGATGGGCCAATGGGCTGAGAAGTGGCAGATGGAGTTTAATTCAGATAAATGCAAGGTGCTGCATTTTGGGAAAGCAAATCTTAGCAGGACTTATACACTTAATGGTAGGGTTCTAGGAAATGCTGCGAACAAAGAGTCCTTGGAGTGAAGGTTCATAGTTCCTTGAAAGTAGAGTCACAGGTAGATAGAATAGTGAAGAAGGCGTTTAGTATGCTTTTCTTTATTGGTCAGAGCATTGAATACAGGAGTTGGGAGGTCATGTTGCAGCTGTACAGGACATTGGTTAGGCCACTTTTGCGTGCAATTCCGGTCTCCTTCCTATCAGAAGGATGTTGTGAAACTTGAAAGTGTTCAGAAAAGATTTACAAAAATGTTGCCAGGATTCGAGGATTTGAGCTATAGGGAGAGGATGAATAGGCTGGGGCTGTTTTCCCTGGAGCATCGGAGGGTGAGGGGTGAATTTATAGAGATTTATAAAATCATGAGGGATATGGGTAGGACAAATAGACCAAGGTCTTTTTCCTGGGGTGGTGGAGTCCAGAACCAGAGAGCATAGGTTTAGGGTGAGAGGGGAAAAATATAAAAGAAACCTAAGGGGCAACTTTCCATGCAGAGGATAGTACGTGTATGGAATGAGCTACCAGAGGAAGTGGTGAAGGCTCATACATTTGCAACATTTAAACATTGGATGGATATATGAATAGGAAGCATTTGGAGGGATATGGGCAGGTGCTGGTAGGTGGGACTAGATTGGGCTGGCATATCTGGTTGGCATGGATGAGTTGGACCTTAGGGTCTGTCTCCGTGTTGCACATCTCTATGACTCTATGACTGACAAGTGGGAGGCTTTCAAAAGTATGGCAATGAGAGTTCAGTGGCATTATGTTACTGTTAGAATGATAGGTAAGGCTGGTAAGATTAGGGAACAATGGATGAATAAAGATATTGAGATTCTAGTCAAAAATAAAAAAAAATCATATACAGTATTAGATATAGACAACTGGGCCCTTGTGAATATCTTGAAGAGCATAAAGAGTGGTGGGATTACACAGAGAGTGGTAAGTTAACTCAGCCATATAAGGGAGATTTAAACAATCCTTGGATAAGCACATTGATAGTGTAGGGTGATGAGCTTAGATTAGTTCATAGGTCGGCACAACATCAAGCGCTGTATTATTCTATAATCTATCTTTTTAAGAGGAAAATCAGGAAGGCAAAGAGGGGATATGAGACAGCCTTGGCAAATTTAATCCAAAGAGATTGTACCAGTACATTAAGAGCCAAAGAGCAAATGGAGAGAGAATAGGGCCTGTTAAAAATCAATGAGGTCATCTTAGTGTTGAACCTGAGGAAATGGGAGAGATATTAAATGAATATTTCACTTCAGTTTCTACTGTAGAGAAAGAAGTGAAGGCTAGAGAACTTGGGGAAATAAATATGGATGTTTTGAAAACAGTTCACATTACAAAATAGGAAGTGCTGGGACCTGATCAAGTGTATCCCAGGGCTTTGTGGGAAGTTGGGGAGAAAATTGTGGTGCACCCAGCAGAAATATCTGGACCGTCTATAACCAAGGGTGACATCCCGGAGGACAGGAGGTTGGCTATTCTTGTGCCTTTATTTAAGAAAGGCTGTAAAGAGAAGCTTGGGAACTACAGACCTATGAGTCTGACATTAGTGGTGGTAGGTTGTTGGAGGTGTTTCTGAAAGATAGGATTTATATGCCTTTGGAAAGGCAAGGACTGATTAGGGATAGTCAGCATGGTTTTTTGCAAGGTTAATTGTGTCTCACAAACTTGACTGAGTTTTTTTGAGGAAATAACCAAAACAATTGGTGAGGGCAGAGTGATAGATGCTATTTACTTGAACTTTAGTTAAGCCTTTGATAAGATTCTGCATGGTAGACCAATTAGAAATATTCAATCACATGGGATTCAGGGTGAGGTTGCCAATTGGATACAAAATTGGCTTCACAGTAGGAGACAGAGAGTGGTGATGGAGAGTTGTTTTTTGGACTGGTGGCCTGTGGCCAGTAGTGTTCCACTGGGACTGGTGCTGGGTTTACTTTTGTTTGTCATTTATATAAATAATTTGGATGAGAATATTGGAAGCATGGTTAATAATTTTGTGGATGACACCAAAATTGGTGGTATGGCAGACACGAAAGAAGGTTATCTAAGATTACAAAGAGATCTTGATCAATTTGATCAATCGGCCGAGGAGTAGCAGATAGAGTTTATTTTGGATAAATGTGAAGTATTACACTTTGGTAAAACAAACAATGGCAGGATTTATATAATTAATGGTAGGGCCCTAGGTAGTGTTGTAGATCGGAGCGAACTAGGTGTTCAGGTACATAATTCTTTGAAATTTGCATCACAGGTAGACAAGGTGGTAAAGAAGGCATTTAACATACTTGCCTTCATTGCTCAGACCTTTGAGTATCGGGGTTAGGACTTCTTGTTCAGGTTGTACAGGACATTGGTGAGGCCTCTTCAGCAGTACTGTGCAGTTCTGGTTGTCCTGTTACAGGAAGAATATAAATTGGACAGTGTTCAAAAAAGATATACCAGGATGTTGCTGGGAATGGAGGGTTTGATTTCTAAAAAATAGGCTGGATAATCAGGTTTTTTTTTCACTGGAGCATAGGAGGTTTAGGGGTTACTAGGGTGGGGAGTTCAAAACTAGGGGGCATATTTTTAAAGTGAGAGGAGAAAGATTTAAAAAGGACACGAGGGACAATGATTTTTACACAAAGTGGCTAATGTGTGGAATGAACTGCCAGAGGAAGTGGTGGATGGTTTCAACGTTTAAAAGCTATTTGGATAAGCACATGAATAGGAGAGATTTGGAGGGATGTGAGCCAAACGCAAGCAAGTGGGACTAGTTTAGTTTGGGAACATAAGCATCATGGACTAATTGGACTGAAAGGTCTGCTTCCATGCTGTATGACTCTACGACTGTAACCCTTTTCAATTCTGATAGATTGACAACTTCTATATATGCTTACAACTGAAGATTCCACAAATCAACACTCTTCTGTTAGGCAGAAAGTATTCCCCTGAACTGCAAATTTGATTCTCCTGCAAGGGAAAAGCTTCTTCCTTTCCAAATTAAACTGATGAGTTTTTTAAAGTCAAAAGCTAAATTAATGCTTCCTTCGGGTTTATTTCCTCTGTCTGGGTTTAATCAGCTGCATTATCATTCCATCCAAGGGGCTCTTTTGGTATATTAGTTGCGTCTCTACCTCTGAGCCAGCAGACCTGAATTCACATCCCACCTGCTCCAAAGGCACATAATAATATCGCTGCACAGGTAGATTTTTGAAAAAAGTCTAAATATTCCATCCATTAATACAACAGATCTCCTGCTAGTCACTTGACTTATCACATGCCTTCTTGGAAAGGATATATTTAGGTCACTGTTCCAAGTGACTTTCTGACCTTTGTAAAGTGCAAACAAACCTTTGCAGATCTGAAACTACACATCTATCTCTATTTTAAAAATCTATATTCCTAAAATGAATATATTTTATAAATATTTTCAAACATGTTAAAGTAACTTCCCCATTTAATTACATAAAAAGAAAATTAGAGTCTTGATCCAATAGTCATAAAATAGTGTCACCAACAAAAGCCTATTTGAATGGGTTGTATTAGTGAAAAATAACCAATATGAGGCAGAGCCGCTTTAAGAACCAAAATTACCGAAAAGCAAGGACTACAACCCAATCAAATTGTAAAGGTAAAATAATTAAACTATGAATGTTTCTATAGTTGTAATTGTTGCTTCTTCTGCCTCTAATCATAGCATTCAGCAACACATTTGTAAACTGTGTATGACCATTGCAGTTATTTGGGGGTTTCTGTATCTCAGGTTCAAAGATGAGTGGCAAATTTTACAAAGTGACAACTTTCGTTGATATGAATGCTTTGTGACATAAAATGGTCCAAAGCAGAGAGGAAAATGAAAACAGTTGCCAATCCAAAGAAAATGAGAATAAGAAGAGTAGGAAAAACCTTGAAGACAGAGTCAGTGAGGGAAAAGGACTCGAGGAAGTGGATAAACCAACTATAGTTAACCATGTAAGTTACAGATAGCATCAAACTGAAAGAAAAAAAAGTGGCATAGATCAGTGGTGAGCCAGAAGATTGGGAAGGTTTAAAAACCAGCAAAAATCAACCAAAAAATTAGTGAAGAGGAAGGAGATTAGTTGAGAGTAAACATGCAAGAACTTTTTTAAATATATAAAATGGAAGAAAGACATCAAGGGAACATCAACCATTTAGAAAATGTGGCTGAGGAAATAATAACATGGAAACAGGAAATAGCAGAAGAGTTGAATAAAGACCTCGCATCAGTCTTCACAATAGAAGACATTAATAGTGTTCGAAAATTACTAAATATTAAAGAGCAGAAGGAGGAGTGGAAATAAATAAAACTACCACTGAGACAAACCGTGCTAGGGGAACTAAAAGAGCTAAAAACGAATAAGTCACTTGGACCTTTATGGATGCATCCTAGGATATTAAATGAAGTAGTTATAGAGACAGTGGCAAATTAACAGAAATTACAGCAAAACACTCAGCAGATCTGACAGCATCTGTGGACAGAAAACAGAGTTAACATTTTGGGTCCAGTGATCCTTTTTCAGAACTGACTATAGTGAGGAAAAGGTTGGTATAAATGCTGAAGCTGGGGTGTGGTGAGGTGCAAGAGTAAACAATCGGTGGAGATGGAGCCCAGAGAGAGGAGGACCATAGTTGGAAAACAAAAAGAATGGATAAAGGTCAGCCTGGGAGTGTCAATACCTGCTAATGGGGACATGGCGAGGACAGTGCAGGAGAGAGAGAGAGAGAGAGAGAAAACACCTGCACAGTTACTGTCTTTGCTGTTTTTGAATTCATGTGTCGCTGGACACCGGAGTGCATCTGGGAAAATTAACAAACAGTGAATTTCACAACTAATCTTGGAGGATCCGATTTGGGCGAAGTTCACAACACAGAATCAGATAAGTTAATTGTTGCTTTAAGTTGGTCCAAGAGAAAGGCTGTATTAGTGAGTATTGTGGTTTCTTTCTTGATTATATGTTTTTGGAGATAAGTCTCTTGATTAAACTTAAAATATAAGCCATAGCTCTTAAGTTAACCTGGGGCAGTGTTTTGTAGAGGAATAAGACGGTGTTATTTTCTGGGTCTGTAGTTTGTGAAGGAGCAAAAATGGCCTTTGCAATGATATGTACTTCTTGTCAGAGGTGGAAGTTTCAAGAGAGTTTAAGGGTTACTGTGGATTATATCTACCATAAATGCTGTTCGATACGAATCTTATCAGATCAAGTGGATCGGTGGGAGAGACAGATAGAAGCGATGAGGAATTTGCAACAGCAACAGTATGTGATGGATGACAGTTATAGGAAGGGGGGAAAGTCTCAGATACAGTCACATAGATGGGTTAACTCCAGGAAGGGTAAGAGAGGTAGGCGCTGAAAATGTGTTGCTGGAAAAGCGCAGCAGGTCAGGCAGCATCCAGGGAGCAGGAGAATCGACTTTTCGGGAATTCCTGGAGAAGGGCTCATGCCTGAAACGTCGATTCTCCTGCTCCTTGGATACTGTCTTACAGGAGTCTTTTGTGGATATACCAATTTCAAACAGGTATGCTGTTTTGGAAAATGTAGGGGATGATGGATTCTCAGGGGAATGTAGCACGAACAGCCAAGTTTCTGGTATTGAGACTAGCTCTAATGCAATAAGGGGTACGTCAGCTTCCAAGAGATCAATTATGTGAGGGGATTCTTTGGTCAGAGTTACAGACAGACGTTTCTGTGGCAAGCAGAGAAAAAGCAGAATGGTATGTTGTTTCCCTGGTGCCAGGATCAAGGATGTCTCAGAGAGGGTGCAGAATGTTTTCACGGGGGAGAGGGGCAAGCAAGAGATCATTGTCCACATTGGAACCAACAACATAGGAAGGGAAAAGGTTGAGATTCTGAAGGGAGATTACAGAGAGTTAGGCAGAAATTTAAAAAGGTCCTCAAGGGTAGTAATAAATGGATTATTCCCAGTGCTACGAGCTAGTGAGGGCGGGAATAGGAAGATAGAGCAGATGAATGCATGGCTGAGGAGCTGGTTTATGGGAGAAGGATTCACATTTTTGGATCATTGGAATCTCTTTTGGGGTAGAAGTGACCTGTACAAGAATGACGGATTGCAGCTAAATTGGAAGGGGACTAATATACTGGCAGGGAAATTTGCTAGAACTGCTTGGGAGGATTTAACTGAGGAGCTGGTTTATGGGAGAAGGATTCACATTTTTGGATCATTGGAATCTCTTTTGGGGTAGAAGTGACCTGTACAAGAATGACGGATTGCAGCTAAATTGGAAGGGGACTAATATACTGGCAGGGAAAT